>NC_036840.1:140282-160211 GCF_002910315.2 Salvelinus sp. IW2-2015 | reverse complement strand
AAGGACAGGACGCACTGCCAGGTCAACTAATGGCCTTACACGAATACTTCTGATTGGATGCTAATCTGTCAAATCGGCACATGCAGGAGGCAGTTGAGGTTGGCCTGAGGTTGGGTGCTCCTTTAGGAGTAAAACACAGAGCAAACCAAATCCACCTGACTCTGTTGTGGATGAAGCACAATCTGTTACACCTGACATTGGTAATGAATTAAAATAACCACCAACACACCTAGCCGTGGAATYCCGTATAAGCATTTATACATACAGTACACAGATGCGTATAAAAGCAGTTACATTCTCCACGCAACCATGACAGAGAAAGTGGAATTAACCTACATAGTAGAGGAAAAACATGGAGAAAAGAGGAACTGGGGATGATAGTGAGACAGGAAGCCAAAGTGACAAAGAGATTGACAGAGGCAGACAATAACTCAGAGGCATCTAAARTCTGCAATAGCACARCCACCCATCCTGTCCCAGAATGCTTGATTCCTCTCAACTGTCATCTGGTGCTGGTTTAAATTATTGGTGTGTGCTCCACACATTGGTCTGGAACTCATTTTCAACAGGCCTGGTTATGCCATGGATGGGCCCACTTCAAAGACGTGGCCCGCTCACCTGGTTCTGGGGCCCCTGGCACCTCGTATCTCACTGTACGGGGCCAAAGATCTATGGAACACCATGTGTCCATGCCTCTAACCTTAGAGACCCAACTGTTGGGTTAAACTTTCCACCTGACCATAATTATAGCTGCTAGTATTTAGTTTGGCCAAGTTCAGGAAAAGTTACTTTTACTTATCACATTTGTCAAATGGGAAATTCCTGTTAAGCAAACTGCCGTAAAGACCAAAACATGAATCCCTCCAGAGCCTCACTCGTTCAAAGCCTCAAAGCCATTCACAAGCTCTGGCTTTTCAGTGCAAGATTGCCTACAGTATAGTACAAATGAACGCAGAAAATCGCCAAATAAAGGTCCAGCCACTCAATGTGCCTCAACTGTCACCTCCCAAAACTGAACTCACATTGTCTTTGTGACCATTYGTTTGCAAGCAAAGTCCCATCTATACCTAATTTTCCTCAAACTGGAAACCCAATTTAATCGTCCCCTAGAACCACACGTACCTTTGAGTTCAAGTGATTTTCCAAAGTCTGTCTTTGCGCCCTGTTTCTGCCTTGCTCAAGAAATGTGGTAGCAACTGCAGTCCCAAACTCAGAGAAACACCGCTCACCTCCCCTGTATTTGTACCATCGGTGTCTTCATTCAATTGGTGGGAACCCTTCATTGACAGTCACACTGTAGTTCCTCTCGGCCAATCAGAGGCCTGTAATCAGAGGTCATAATCCATGCYGTGACATTTTCCTTGTTAAGCCTGCAGCGGTGTGGTAGCTGAGGCCTTGAGACTTGGCCCACTTCAAAATCAGGCTAATACGGGCCTATACTCACTATGAAACCACCCTAACACTTCTGTCCACTCCKCGTTCTCCCACAGTTGGCACTTGGCACCATCTCTCTGTTTATGTCCTTCAGGTAAATGTTCTGCTGAGATCTCTAATGTTCTTAGCGCTAATCAGGCAGCGATGTCTGAATGGAACAACTCAACTCTGTTTGAAAGAAACAAATCTACGTCTCCTCATTTTTCTGTGCAGAATGGTGCAATAGCAATCCATGTGTTCCTCATAATAGTGACTTGGCCATAAAAACCCAGGAGAAATATGGTCACAGTGTCTCCTTGTGTTGGCATGATAAGGGATATGCTGATGGCCCTCTTTTGGGCCAACTCACGGCAATAGGATTATCCTACTCACAACGTATGGCTTTGACAATGTCTTTCAGTCCTTGGTGTTCTTTTGGTGTTCTTGGTGGTATATGGTCACAGAGACACTGTGACCATATTTCTCCTGGGTTTTTATGGCCAAACAAATTATACACTGTGGGAACAAATTGGCTTTTGCTAATGATTCAGATTTGTTTAAATCCTTTCTGATGCGGACCCACCCAACAATCTTCTAGCACAATCGGACACAATCAGACTCTGACCTTAAAAGACATCAAACCCAGTACAATTAAGTACACATCGGTCTGTCCAGACATGAGACTTAATGGGGTGGGGTTAGAGTGAAAATAAGGGGATTTAAAAGGTGTAGACTGGGCTGGCAAAATGTTCTCAAGTTAGCATTGGGGTTGGGCTAGCTAGTTAAGTTGGGGTGGGTAGGTCATTTTGTTTTGCTCATTCTCATTTCCTTTGAAGCTGCCATAGGCCCACCTAATACCTTGGGATAATCCCATCTGATTGGCTTGTCCAGGTTGGAGCTAGCCTTGATCCAAGATGTGCCGCGAGAGACCAATAGGGATCGTCTCGTGTCTGGCAAGCTGCTAGCGCACAATACAGTCACTCCTCAACACAATGCGAGAGGTYGAAACACTCTAACCCWTWAGAGAWTTTAGCTACCTTAAATCCCGAACACATTTAAACTGACTACACTTCAAAGGTCAAAGCGTTAAACGCAAGGTAAARGAATGAACAGTGACTGTGCGTCAATCASGGTGCCTATCMCCTCACAGGTTKTTTTACCTCAATGGGAACAGACACCATGTTGCTCTCACTCAAAAATAGAAAACTCCTAAAAAGACTTAGCTGTTTTCACAACCTGGAAGTTGCAAATCAGTGATGCATATTGTTTACGTCGTGTCCACTTATAACGAAAATATGTGAGTTTCTGGTTTGGCAGATGCAGCATCTCATCTGACATGCTCTCAGATAACGGTCTACAGTTTGTTTGASCTCCATCTCCATCACAAAACACCTTGCTGTTGAAAAGACACCCTCGGCATGCGCCCACCACTCTATAGTCGTATCAGTCTAGCAGAGCTGGTATATCAATTAAGATGGAGAAAGGTGTGGTCATTGCCAGAGTCAAGTGCTCCACACCTACACATCATCCCCAGCTTCCAATTGGCTCATTCATCCCCCCTCCTCTCCCCTGTAACAATTCCCCAGGTCGTTGCTGTACATGAGAATGTGTTCTCAGTCAACTTACATTATAAAATAAGGGTTACATTTAATTWKAAAAATCATCTGTTTCTCTTTAGAGGCACTTACACATCAGRAGTAACTATATWATAKAACTYGTCATGAGAAATGTGCATGAAATCGACACACAATAACAATTAATGAAGTGTTCTGCACTGCAAACCAACTACAGTAACTTGGCAATACTTCAGTCATGTTTTTACCTTGTCTTGATGGAAATCAGATGTCTCTAATCAAATGAAAGATTAGACTGCAGATAWGCACCACAAGGGAATCCACCAATTAGGATTTTCATTAGTATAACTACATTACTATTGATTTCATGGCAAAGCGACAACCAAGTTTTCATAATCTCACTGTATTAACTTGTGACTCAGGGCTTCTCACTGTGTTGCAGAATGGAACAAAACAGGATTGAAAACAAATTTTGGCCACTTTCCTGTTTGACATTCTGAAAGGAAACATGTGAAGGAGTATGATAATGTGAATTTCCTGGAAGAGGTTTCCAGTCAAAGCCAGCTATGTTAATTAGTTAAAGGACTGTGTTTGAACGGGCTTCAGTTGGGTTCAGTTCTACTTGATGACTGCGCTGAAATGAAATGGACTTCTCTCCAGCATTGATCAGAGGACATTCAGCTCAGTTACAGCTGTGTTAAACAAGCCCTGTGTCTACATAAGACTACACGGCTCTGGAAAGCAGAACAATGTCTGGCATTGGAATATCAAACATGATGCCGTTTTGATCTCTGCAGATTTTCAAATAGTATCTATGGATATTTACAAGAGACTGATTATGGAATAAACTCTTCCACTTGAAAAGAGCAGAGGCCCGCACACTGAATATGCTCTCAATTTACCCCCTGCTTTTGACCTGACAAAGTTCAGTGCTGGATTGAACCGTTGCCAGTAAAAGGTGGTAAATTGGGAGCATATTCATTATGCAGGCCTCTGTTCTTTTCAAGTTGAWTTCTTRAGRCCAGCACCTACGTTTTTAAGGATGTGTGTATGACCACAAACATTTCTATAAACTCTTCCACTGCTATCATAATCAATCTGTTACTGCATTATTTCTTTCCACTAACAAACTTCAAAACATACTTTTCAAGGGAGACATTTAACTAAGAAACAATCTGTGAGTACACTTGTGCCAAAAACCTGTTCTAATTCTAATTGAATGGCACACCKCCTGCAAGACMGCAGCAAACTGCACAAAATWCAGCTWGATCWCTTGAARGCATTGTTCGTTTTTGGAARAGAAARTGGCACGCAGCKCAAGATCAAAGGTAAAGACCAYAATACTTCTCATATCAYTCTCTCCAGATGTAAATAATGCCCCCCAAAAGAAAAGAACCGAAAAGGATGACCCATCCACACCCCTTTTAGCKTTTCACCCCTCTTCAGGAAAAACAATACCTGKTTCTCCAAACGGTGTTTGTTGGTAGTGTATGGCCAGGTGATGCTTGGCTCAGYGGTAGTAGTGGTCGTCTGGTCCTCCAGTACTCTTCTCTGGTGCTGGTCCACAGTGCTCTAACAGTCTCAGTTGCTCCCTGCGACCAAGGAGGAGAGAGAGAGAAAGCCCTATTAGATTCTGTATTGTTTTTAATATTATTTCCTCAAGGCTGTACCTTTGACATCTACTGGTGGAGCAGAGAGAGGGTGTGTGTGTGAGGGTGGTGGGGTAAGAGTGGGGGTATGGTTGAGGGTTGAGGGTGGGGGTGTGTGTGAGGGTGGGGTGTATGGGTGAGGATGTGGGTTGGGTGGGTGTGTGTGTGTGTATGCGGGTAATGGTGGGGGTATGGGTTTGTGGGTTTGTCTTTTCGGGAGTGTTCATTGGCTTATGTCCCCACCGCCAGATGCGTTTTAAAGGACCAGAGTTTGGTCTGCTTTGTGTTTTATTTTTGTATGAATTTATGGTGATACTGGTATGTCCTTGGCCTAGCTGGAACGTCGGCCTGTACCCATCATCATCGCCATAGCAATGCACATGACCTCTTCATAGGTTATGTTTATCATAGTGTCAGTCCAGGACTGAGTGGAGCTTAGGGAATCGTTCAGGTACCTTGATAACCAAGAATGTAATGCTACTGAGTACTGACACTCACAGGCACTTAGTGACACAAACAGAGCAACATGCATGCACACACACAAAGAATTGACAGGGTTAACACTGCAGCACGCTACCTCTCTCTCTACTCTCCCTCTTCATCCCTTCAGGCCCTCTGTTTATGTATTCTGTTCTCTTCTCTCTTCTCTCTCTCTCTCTCTCTCTCTCCCTCTCTCTCTCTCTCTCTCCTCTCTGCTCTCTCTCTCTTCTCCTTCTCTCTCTCTCTCTCTCTCTCTCTCTCTCTTTTCTCCTCTCTCTGTTTCTCTCTGTTCTCTTCTGTTCTCTCTGTTCTCTCTGTTCTCTCTGTCTTCTCTGTTCTCTCTGTTCTCTCTCGTTCTCTCTGTTCTCTCTTTCTTCTCTTCTTCTCCTCTCTCTCTCTCTCTCTCTCTCTCTCTCTCTCTCTCTCTGTGTGTGATAAACAGGGCAGGCCCAGGGAGGACAGGAGCAGAGCGGGGACATCTGGACCCAACATCTGGATCCGGCTGTCTGTGGAGAGAGAGAGGGAGAACGAAATGGGGAGATGGAGAATTGAGGGGGCGAGAGAATAGAGAGATATGGGAAAGAGAGCAGGGCGAAAACTTGCCCCCAAAGTTTTCTGAGCAAAAATTATTTTCATTGTTGGATATAAGAATATAAAAACACCAGGAAATCAGTGATTTTAATTTAGGTAATCTCTTCCCAAGTATTCTCATGCATAGTACAGAGACACAAGATTTAAAAGGATTTTGTTTTAGTCAAATATTTTATCTGTTTGGGCTTCTTGCAATCAATTTGCAGTCTACAAATGATTTGTAATTACAGTATATTCCAGCCCCTCGACCAAAGGCTGAATCTAGTTGATGATCCCAGGAATTGACTATTCAGACAGAGAAAATAGAGAAAGGAGGGAGGGAGAGAGGGGAGACAAAAACATTTACCAGAGGAGGAAAGAAAGAGCAGAGTGAGAACAGCTGGAGAAGGTGCCTAGGATCGGCCTTTGAGCCGAACGTCCTGGCCAGGCAGCTGATTAAACTTTCATGAAACATTTCCAAAGGCAGGGAAGAGGAAGTGCGGGCCATGACTTTATGAAGGGCTTTATTGTCTAGACACGGCAGCAAGAGCTCCAAGCTCTTCTCCAACGGAGGAATGGTGAGGAGGAAGAGGAGGAAATTATATTGGATTTGGGATCAGTAAGAATGGTTGTGCAAGAACACAATAAGACGTGAGCAATATTGTAAAGACTAATACGATACATGTCATCTAGGTAATTTAGGGGTTTTATAAATCCTGCCGCCCATGCTTCAATTGGTTCAAATTTCTGTAGGACGTCATTTGAGGTAGGTCTCTTGTTTAGGTCAAAGAATATCCAGGAATATTCTAGAGTGACTAGACATATAGAAGCACCGMCAGAGTAGCACTCTGTCTACAGTGAAAGAAAACCACTGTGTCAAATATAATATAGCCCTCTCAACGATACTATTTGTGCAAGAGGAGCAATTGCAAGGTGTGATTGACTATAACAGCGGGATCTTATTACGAGTAACAGGCTGGAAAAATGTAACGTCTGGCAACCCGTTCAGTGATACTCGCTAAAGACGTTTAGCTAATTAGCTGACCTGGAGCCTGTAGAAAGTGTCTGCTCTAATTAGGCATGCACGAGTTAGCCGACACCACTGATCCCAGCACAGATCCCATCCCAAATACGACTTTACATAGGCAGCATGCTAACAGTTCACTCCTACTACACATTAAAACAGAAATGTCTTCCATATAAAACCACACAAGAAAACCAACAGATGCATATTTCCACGTGKGGGAGTAAATGTTTAAAAGTATCCCTCCCGCAACACCGGCACTTTCGGGATTTCTCAGCCTCAGCGTTTGAACTGGAAGAATTGCTTCACCAAATGAGTCCAACGTTCCTCACTCTGGACGGTATATTTTTCTGTGGACTGTCTGCGCCAGGAATTTGCCATGTCTGGTCTTTGAAAAAGATGAGGAGGAGTGTATGGGATTACAGTTTAGTACAATGCGAGAAACGCATTAGTCCACTGGTTCTGCTCATCCATCAACTCTTCCCTGAAATCCCCTCTCCCTATCCCAAATGCAAAAACAACCAGTGCACGAGTGTTCACCTGTTGGAACACGTAGGCACTGGCTTATGTGTGTGTGTCATTCTGATGGAAAATCACCACTGGGCCATACTTTAGATATGATCCTGTGTTGGAGGTGGTGCACACTGCACAAATGACTCTGAGTGTTCTGGCACAAAATGGCCGCCAAACATCACCCAAGTGGCTGCTTGACCRMTTTGGCGTGACTTKCTGTTGATTAAGTTACAGGCATCCTTCTGTCAAATCACCATGTGAGGAACACCAAAAACCTGTTAACCACACATCATTACATCAAAACTAACCGTGTGGATAGTTACAGCTACCTCAACTGAGCATTTCAGRTCTGGTTTCCAGTCAAACCCTGCAACCCCTGCAGCCCTCCAGGACCATTAGGATCTACATACCTACATGCCTGCACTGCACTAGAATCCACAGCCACGCCACCCCCCCTCCCACCCATGACCACCCAAATACACACCCACCCACCCCTCCCACCATCCCAAACCCACCCTCCCACCACCTCCACCCATTCACAAACCCACCCCACCCTCCCACCCCTCCCACCCATCCACCAAACAACCCACCCTCCCACCCTCCTCCCTCCCAGCCATCCCATACCCCCCTCCCACCCCTCCCACCCATTCACCACCCACCACACCATCCCCCCCTCCACCCCTCCCACCCATCCACAACCACCCACCTCATCCACCCCCCTCTCACCCATCCACAACCCACCCACCCACCCCTCCACCCATCCACCAAAGCCAGCACCCACCCCCCCCCCACCCACCCCTCCCCATCCCACCCCACCCACCCATCCAAGGAGAATATGGAACAGATCAGAATGTTCAACTTGATATTCATGTGCAGAGACACAGCATGACACTGGGAGAAAACCCATTTCCTGCAGGAAGAGAGTTGCCAACCATCGTGGTGCAGGCCCAAACACAACACATTAACCCCTAAAACACAAACCACTCAGGAAAGCTTAAAGTAAGAAGCAACATACATGTGTCAGTGTAGGGCCTGGGGGGTAAGAGACTAGATAGATCCCATTCTTCTTGTGTCACGTGTAGGGCCTGGGGGGTAAGAGACTAGATAGATCCCATTCTTCTTGTGTCACGTGTTTTGTGAATGTTGTCATACTGCAGACACATTTACTGTCTGTTTCCTCAGGAAACAGTATATGGTAAATGTAGTCATTTAAAAAAATATTCTGCTGAATWTACGACTGAGTATTATAGGTTTAAAACAAACATTTACCACACATGAGTATTGGAAWTGTAGTTTATTCAAATGTATTTTATGTCCTCACAGTAAATTCACCAGCGATTACTGAGTCAAAAGCCATAATGAAAATAAATRTGGATATACTCTGCRCAAATAGCACATGACATTCCARCAACGTTGCCACAACAGAGCAAGATAAAGTTAGCATCACAACAAATTGTTGTTATTCTGATAAAGCTATYCGGGCAAAAGCACACATCAAACATGGCAAACAAGGTAACCATGAATAGACAAAAAGTTAAAATGCTAGCTTTTATTATCATACAGAGTTACCATGAGATGCATGCAAGCAATGCAAATGTTCTATAAATGTCGGCATAACAACGGTGATCTGCAATGAATGGGCGATTGACTCTTATTTAACTGCATAATAACTCATAAAAAAACAGTAAATTACTTCAGCAGAGCTATTCAGTGTCAAGCCTTAGGATTATTAATAACTTTCCCCCCAACATTCATACAGAAAGATGGGTAATATGCCACAGCTTTTGGCATGACATATGAGTTTTKATTTGGTTCCAAAAGAGTTCCACTYTTCAATATTTCCCCAGTAGACGTTACACCAGAGTACACAACACAGCTCTCTTAGATACTTTTATTCCTTACCTGCAGYTCTTTTGCACAGCAATATGATTCTGGGAGTGTACTGACTAAATACAAGAAACCTTTCAAAAACATCATGACAAACATACAATAGAGGAATGGGCAATGCATTTATTTGCAAGTGAGATTTATTCCCATATTCCTCAATGTACTTGTCTGAAAACAAGTACTACTTTTGGAATGTTTGAAGTGTGTGAGCTGCTTTTTCATTAAAAGCACTTCATTCAGGAATCACTATGTTCCTATATTGTCTCTTTTGCACAAGAAAAGGCACCTGTTGTTTGAAACAAGTACAGTCCAAATGCTTTTTACGAGGCACCATTACATTATATTGTGGCCGATTGTTTGATTTGCAGCAAATTTGGATAAAACTATTGGTACAGGGCCAGCCATTTGCTACAGACAAAATACCCTATGGTTGTCATGAGAATACCATGATGCACTGCAAAATAAAAGTTCTCTCCGGGGTTTCTAACCTTTGTTGGTTTGTTATTTCATAGTCTGTGTTTACAGAAAGGACTACCGATGAGTTGACAGAGGTGACCTCGATTTCGCCGGTAGGGAGAAGGATACATATTTAGGGTTGTTGCAAACACTGTCGCTTCGGGTTCATTATCCACACTAGCATTCCACTTAGAATAAAGAAACATATTGGGCATATACTCTGAGTAGTATGCTATTGTAGAAATTGGAATATAACCACATTGTGCCTATTGGGGTTTGAAGGATTAGTTTAGGGTGGGTCGTGGTGCCGGGGGAGGGTCACAGAGGGAGACTTGCGGATGAGGGGAGGGTCCTTAGTCGAAGATGATGTCGGAGGCCTGGCGCAGGCAGTTGGAGGAGTCATGGGGTAGGTCGGCATGTGTGATGTTATTCCCATCCAGACGCAGGTGCTTCAGTCTGGAGTAGTTCAGAGGGCCAGAGAACTTGCAAATATTCTCCAGGTTGAACTCTGGAAGGGAGGGAAGGGGTTTGGTGAACTGACTCATACATGATTCAACATTTCCTACTGTATGTACACATCCTACACCGATTGCCTGACACTTGCTGGAGGCAGACTTGAGGATGGATATGACTGATTTAGATTTATTTGTAATTGCAATGTCGAAATAGAGAAAGAGAACGTAAAGAGAATGTTGAAAGAGAGAAAAGAGAATAGAGAAAATAGAGAGAAGAGAAAGAGAGCAGAGAAAAGAGAATGAGAGAAAAGAGGAAATACAAAGAAAATCACTCACTGTTGATTTCGTTGACCTGCAGATAGAGATGCTCCAGCTGTTCGTTGATCTCAGGGATGGACTGCAGCTTGTTGTAGGACAGATCCAGCTCGATCAGGCTCGTCACATTGAACACGCCCGCCGGAATCCCTGCATCCGTCATCTGATTGTAGGCCAACCTCAGGTACGCCAGCTTGGGCAGCTCTTTGAGGTCCCCAGCTGCGATGCTGCTGATGTCATTGTGATCGCCATAGAAGYRCTCCAGCGAACTGGYCATGCCTGAGGGKAGCTTCTTCAGCTTGTTGTTGGTCAAGTCTATGGCCACCAGCTTGTTGAGGCCCTTGAAGACCCCGTTAAGAGCTTTAGAMGTCAGCTCGTTGTTCTSGAGGTGGACCGAGGTCAGGTTCTGCATGCCGGCCAGACTCCCTGCGGGGAACTTGGACAGCTGGTTGTTCATCATCTTCAGCTCGTCCAAGGARWTGGAGGGAGGGATCACAGCTTCCGTCAGTTTGTTGAAGCTGAACAAGATCTTATGAAGTCCGGTCAGCTTGTCGATGGTTCCCTTGGCGACCTTGTCATTGGTGATCTGGTTATGGTCCAAGACCAGCCAACGGAGTTCAGCCGTGACGTTGTCGAAGACCCCAGCCTTGATCTCCTCGATCAGGTTGTTCTGCAGGTACAGGTACTTGATGCCRGAYGGCACAATGGGCACAAACTTAAGGTTGCGGGAGTCACAGTACATGGCAGTGGGGAAGTTGATGGGGCACTCGCATTCCTGGGCACAGTTGGCGCTGGACGGGCCGTGCTGGGAAGCCGGCTGGTAGTCGTAGTCATCGTACTGACCCACGGTCAGGCTGACCAGCACGGCAAAGATGGGGACACGGAGGGGAAACATAACTGTACTGGGGAGAGGAAAACAGACAGAGGGAGAAAGGGAGACAAAGAAAAAAACATAAAGTGAAACGGGGAGAAAGTTAGCAAAAGTTTGTCTACCACATCTTGAACATTTCATACATAGTCTTACCTACTATTATCCTGAGTGGTACTTTGATTTTAAAATCTACAGAGAACAAACTCTATTTGAACAGTTAAATACATGACATTTCGATTGCATGATAGACGACATAAACTGGTTAAGAATAGACTTGTTACAGATTCCAAGTTAGAAACATTCATCTCAGGCTACTAGGGTTCCCCGAGAGAGAAAAAACATCTATTGAAAAAGCTCAATTGACCAAAACTATTCATGAATCACCCTAATGCAGCAATCTGGTAATACCAGTGAACTGCAAATCTCTTTAAAAAAAGAGGCAGATCCCTACTGTAAATATTTAGAACTATCTATGAACCAACAATGCAGGTTTTTCAGTGAACACCCACTTTATAATGTCAACAAATAAAGGCAATAAATATCATCATAACTTATTGACACTTTTAAGATGATTCAACTCAATTTGTTGATTTAAAGTACGACATGTAATCACATGATAATACCGTACTGCAAATGCAAACACATTAATGCCTTTGACTAACAAGACGTTGACTAACAATACTGTGCATCAATACAGTGTATTCATTTTATAAATGCATTCATGRCATGGTGCAATATAAGAACAACACATTGTCCAACGCAACATGAAAAYCATCAGATAACTTCGAAGGACAAAAATCTCTCCACTCCTTTCCCTTGTCAAGTGACAACTAGTTAACCCTGTACCACACACAATCCTCCCCCAGAGTTTAGCTGGGTCTGGGATAGCTATRAATCCCAGCATGGAAAGACCAAATACCTAGGGACAACCGAGCAGGAACCCTTCAGGAAATGACAAGAGTCCATTCCTCTTACCTTTCTCTCCTCTCTCTCTCTCTCCCTCTGCGTGTGGGATGGAAGGTCAGCAGGTAAGAAGACTGTGGTTGCTCAAAAGCCAGATGTCTCTGGAGAGAGGGAGGAGAACGAGGGAGAAAGGGAGAGGGAGGGGGAGATAAAGAGAGTGAGAGAAAGAGAGAGCGAGGGAAAGGGGTGGGAAAGCTTCTGCTTCTTCAGATGACTGTGGTCCCAGATTGACAGAAGGCAGCTGCCCAAACTGAAGTCACACTGTAGTATACAAAGACGATGGCATCWACATGAGTTTTTAAGGCATYGAATCTGAGAATTATGGMCTCTGCCTAACCAGTCACAGGTGCACCAGTYCAGTCTGGGATACGAGGTCCGCCTCGTGCGTGAATGAYGATGCGAAGCCTCACAAAGGACACATGGCATRATATATATCTGTCATTTTTCCTCCCTCTCCACCAAACAACCACCTCCCTTTCTTCCTTTCCCCTACTAACAAAAAAGCGAAGTGGATACAAGTTAAAACAAAAGGTTCCTGGAATGGTAAAGAAAGTGTGTGGAAAAAATCTGTCTGCAGCCAGAGCCAGCTGCCAATTATTATGCTGCAGCATGAAACCTTAAATAGGGTCTCGGAAAAAGTGACGAGGTCTTAGTGGACCAGAAAAGGATTATAAAACAGCCTATGCTGAAAAAAACAACAACAACAAAAAACCTATCCCAAATTGACCCCTAGCCCCTAACCTAATGTAGCAGGTGTAAGAAGACTCCTGAGTCCCCACATCCATTTTTCAGGGGAAACGGAAGTTAGGTTGAAAATACCGTATTCCTGAAAACCGTAAACATCCGCTTTCTTCCGAGCCCGTGGAGAGTGCCTAGCCCCTAATCCCTAACCTAATTTGCCTCTTCATGGTAAACACATGCTACCATAATAGAGGAAAGTAAGGTGAGGCAGACGTGAGTCCAATGAATTCCATATGTCCCCAGCAGAGGAGGCTGGTGGAAGGAGATATGGGAGGACGGGCTCATTGAACCCGTATCAAACACATCAAAAATATAGAAACCACATGTTTGACTCTGTTCAATTCATTCCATTCCAGCCATTACAATGAGCCCGTCCTCCTATAGCTCCTCCCGCCAACCTCCTCTGGTCCCCACTGTAAATCACTCAAGTGCCGTCAGATCCCCTCCTTCTCCTCCTCCCTCCATTTATCTTCACACACTTCAAAGTGCTCTTCATCTCCTTCCATATCCAACTATCCGTCTGCAGACTGCACTGCATCTACAGTACACGTTTCAAGACAATGGCTCTTCATGAAGATTTTGTTGAAATTGCTGAAAAAGACTGACACTGTAATGGTTTCCCAATTTCACCTTTCTTTGTTTATGTTCAATTCTTGCGTCACTGCAGCTCTGTTGTCTGGATACCAATTGGTCACAGTCCCATGTGTGTCTCCACGCACATGTCTTTCAGTCGCCACTAGTTACCACAGCCACAAAATCATAAACCCCACCCATTTCCAAAAAACATCTTCTTAAAATGTGATTTTAAACCTAACCTTAACCACACTGATAACCTTATACCTAACCCAAATAAGTAATTTCTATTTTCAAATATTTCTACGATATAGCCAATTTTGACTTTGTGGCTGTGGTTKCTAGTGGAAACCATAGCTGTGTTCGAATTTCCATACTAACATACTGTATACTACATACTTCATGAGTATATACTACACACTATATACTATTAGTTCATTTTAGTATACTATAAACTAACAGTATGCCTTCATTTGAGCGTACTAGCTCTTCGCCTGTCTACCGGAAGTTGATGCTGTTGCTATGCAACCTCTTGCTAGCTAGTTAGCATAACAAATGACTAGTTAGACATTTTACAACTTCACGTGTGTTCTTAAATTCAATGTGGAGTGCCAGAGTGTGCTTGTAAATTCAGAGCGTTGTCAGATTGTCCGTTTGTAAATTCAGAGCGTTTCACAATCTGGAAACAAATTAATTACGCTTTTTTTGCCGACGTTTACTTGACACCGGCCATTTTCAATGGGTGTTTTGCCAACGTTTACTGACACCGGCCATTTTCAAAGGGGTGTTGAGTGCTCGTAAATTCATTATTCTGCACTCTGGTACACTCAGACGAGAGTGCTCTGAAATCGGAGTAGATAGCCAGACCGAATTTACGAAAGCACCCGAACGTCCATTGAGAACGCACAACGACTATACCATTTAGCTAAGCTAAGAATGACTGGAATAATCAAGTCAATAAACGTTGGGTAGTTAGATAGCCTATAGTTAATATACTGGCTGCTGTAATGATATGCTATGTGGTTCGTAAGGACAGCGTAGCTAACAAATTGTCAGTCAACTTAACGTGTAAGGTAACTTATTTGAAAAGTCATTACTTTATTACATTGCTCAAACTTTTCTTAACATTTGTCATAATTAGTGAAAGCAATGAATTTGTATCAGCTCTCGTTGTACTTCGGCTGCATATTTTCCGCCATTTTCTTCAAATCTGAAAACGATGTGAAGCCACGCCCATTTCCTGAAGAATTGCATTATGGGCCCTAAAGTACGGAAATAGTGTCCTCTGCGTGTATACTTCATATTTTGGCGACATCCGGGAACTTCTGGCATGCTAACTATATCCATACTATGACCAATAAACATACTATATACTCAATTCACGTCACAAATACTACGGTTAGTGTGGTTAGTATGAGTATTCGAACACAGCTCATGCCTTTCTGGCGGCCATCTTAGATTGAAAAGACTTCCCGCATGTGTGTACTTCTTTTTCGAGTGTTTCCAAAGGAACCACCGTGGCCTACAGCTGTGTAGCCTATCGCTACAAAAACCCATGATTCATTTAACAATGAACAGTCTTATTACTCACACCCTGGTTTTCTTGGAAACAAAACCACTGTGGCCTACTGGGAAATTTATGGCTAGAAAAACCTATGATTAATTTGACAATGAACATTCGTCCTACTCACACATAACCGAATTGCTCAAGATTCTCGACTTGACAAATTGCAGTAGCTTCCAGACACTTCTGATAAGACTAGCATCCTCGTAAGCTTTGACCATATGTATTGCTTTCCAACCGTTTTAAAAAGCCATGTCCTTGCTTGCTTCTGTTTTCACCTCCATCCTTCTTGTCTTTAGATCATTTTCTTCTTCTTGTCCCCCATGGTCGTCCCAAACTAAAGCAACTGTCCTTCGATATCTCCTCCATCTCACCATCCATCTAGTTGAAGACCTAGGTCATGGTTTTTGTGTGGAAACATGACCGAATACAAACAGTGTAGTTATTCCCTCCGCAAGGCAATGAAACAAGCAAAGCGTCAGTATAGAGACAAATTGGAGTCGCAATTCAATGGCTCAAACACAAGACGTATGTGGCAGGATCTACAGACAATAATGGATCACAAAAAGAAAACCAGCCCCGTCCCCACATGCTTCAAGATGGCCAACATTGTTCCTGTTCCCAAGAAAGCTAAGGTAACTGAACTAAATGACTATCGCCCCGCCCCGTAGCACTCACTTCTGTCATCATGAAGTACTTTGAGAGACTAGTCAAGGATCTTATCACCACCATCCTACCTGTTACCCTAGACCCCCTCCAATTTTCTTACCGCCCCAGTAGGTCCACAGATGATGCAATTGCCATCACACTGCACACTGACCTAATCCATCAGGACAAGAGGAATACCTATGTAAGAATGCTGTTCATTGACTACATCTCAGCATTCAACACCATAGTACCCTTCAAACTCGACATTAAGTTTGAGACCCTGGGTCTTGACCCCGCCCTGTGCAACTGGGCCCTGGACTTTCTGACGGGCCGCCCCCAGGTGGTGAAGGTAGGAAACAACATCTCCATTCCGCTGATCCTCAACACTGGGGCCCTACAAGGGTGCGTTCTCAGTCCTCTCCTGTACTCCCTGTTCACTCATGACTGCGTGGCCAAGCACGCCTCCAACTCAGTCATCAAGTTTGCAGACGACACTACAGTGGTAGGCTTGATTACCAACAACGATGAGACGGCCTACAGGGAGGAGGTGAGGGCCCTTGGAGGGTGGTGTCAGGAAAATAACCTCTCACTCAACGTCAACAAAACAAAGGAGATGATCGTGGACTTCAGGAAACAGGAGAGGGAGCACCCCCCTATCCACATCGACTGGACAGTAGTGGAGAAGGTGGAAAGTTTTAAGTTCTGTACACATCACAGACAAACTGAAATGGTCCACCCACACAGACAGCGTGGTGAAGAAATTTCTTCAACCTCAGGAGGCTGAAGAAATTTGGCCTGTCATCTAAATTCCTCACAAACTTTTACAGATGCATAATTGAGAGCATCCTGTCAGGCTGTATCACCGCCTGGTACGACAACTGCACCGCCCTCAACCGCAAGGCTCTCCAGAGGGTAGTGTGGTCTGCACAACGCATCACCAGTGGCAAACTCCCTGCCCTCCAGGACACCTATAGCACCCACTGTCACAGGAAGGCCAAAAAGATCATCAAGGACAACAACCACCCAAGCCACTGCCTGTTCACCCTGCTATCATACAGAAGGCGAGGTTAGTACAGGTTCATCAAAGCTGGGACCGAGAGACTGAAAAACAGCTTCTATCTCAAGGCCATCAGACTGTTAAACAGCCATCACTAACATAGAGAGGCTGCTGCCAACATACAGACTCAAATCACTGACCACTTTAATAAATGGATTTAATAAAGGTATCACTAGTCACTTTAAGTAATGCCCCTTTAATAATCTTTACATATCCTACGTTACTCATCTCATATGTATATAGTGTATTTTATACCATCTATTGCATCTTGCCTATGCCGTACGGCCATCGCTCATCCATATATTTATATGTACATGTTCTTATTCCATCTCTTTACATTTGTTTGTTTAAGGTAGTCGTTGTGAATTTGTTAGATTACTTGATAGATATTACTGCACTGTCGGAGCTAGAAGCACAATCATTTCGCTACACTCGCATTAACATCTGCTAACCATGTGTATGTGATCAATAACTTTTGATTTGATTTGATTTGATGATACTGTAGTGGACTTGGGGTGTGCTGACCTTAGAAGGAAGGGAAAGTTACACGGTTAGCTGGACGGTTAGGATTAAACCAATGGAAAGAGCGAATTACGCATTGAATGCAGAATGTAATGCAGAATGTTTATTTTGGAATGAGCATCCATTTAGGCAGCTTTGATTCTAACTCTGACACATTCTGTAGTAGACATGAATACCAGTTCAGACATCTGAATCCATGTTCTCCAACCTGCACTAGTGGTGGCCTTTACACATGACTTTTACATGTTGATCTGGTCTCCTAATTAGACAGTCACCTCTACCACCTCCTCTCTGCATCTTGCTACTGCTATTTTAGTAACCGGAGACAGACCCCCTAAAGAGGTGGTGCTGTTTATTCTCACTACGCTATTAGCATGATTAATTAGGGGTCAAGAATGTATTACCTGTTAACGATCAGTAAACACTGTCATTAGATATACTGATCTACTTTGGGGCTGAGTGGTTAAATGTGTTACGTTTAACCAAATACGTTCCCTTAGCTGACAACATTCAAAGGGGGCATTCTGGCATTGTACACAACAATTTATTGTTTCAATCCTCTCTCGAAGGGCAAAACATTGACAAAAGGTGGAAAATATACTGTTATGAATCCCCCAGAAAACAGTGCAATCCCACTGGTTGAATCAACGTTGTCTCCAGGTCATTTCAATGAAATTACGTTGAACCAACATTGAATTGACATTTTTGCCCAGTGGGATGTTTCTTAGTGCTTTCCATTGTCCTGTCCTGTCCTTGTGGGTTGGTTTACCACCTCATCATCACCCTGTACAGAGTGTTTATGTATTGAAGATGATGTGTTCACGTTTCAGTCCTGTTATTGCTGCACGTTCCTTTGGAAAGACTCCCACCCCTATTCAAACCCTCAAAAGTTTGGAAAACAGATATTCTTCCCAGTCACCTTGCTTCCTCTGTTCGCTTTGATGACGTCAACCCTGATGCTCTCACATCCTCTCCACGTCTCAGAACTGAGCCAATGGTTTGAAAATGATGGGTCTTGGCTCTCAGGACTATTTTCCCCATTTATATTTCAGTAACATTGTTTTTCCTTTTCTGGTGTTAATACTGGCCAAGTTCTAAGTCTCTAACGGATGGCACTGGAACGTTATGTCTGCTGTTTCGGTACAGAATACAACCTCTGATTCAGTCCCATTTTCTTCCCAAACCAGTAACCCACAGTTCTTCCCAATGAACTATTACAATATATGTAAACAAGTCAAACGATGGCTGTTTCATTGATGGAAAAGTTGGAAGTATCTTTTTGCTTTCTCAGCAACTTCTTAATTACATCTATACATTTAGATGAACTGCAAGACTCTGCTCCAACACAATGAAATAGGTATTTATACCATTTGTTATTAAGCCAGCTTATTAGCTAATGAGCTAAATCCCTCTATTTCTGTAGGTTTATTGATGTCTAGCCATTAGGTACAGCATATGGTTTCAATTAACCATTTAAACATGTATACAGAACATTATGTCAGCTCAGTTAAACAATGCATCACAACTTTATACAGCCAATCCAGAAATAACAAACTCCATTCTGTTCTGTTTATTAGAATGCTCAAATTCTCAGACATTCCACTGTACACCTTCCATCTGTTCTGTTATTAGAATGCTCAAATTCTCCAGACATTCCACATGTAACACTTCCATTCTGTTCTGTTTATTAGACATGCTCAAATTCTCCAGACATTCCCCATGTAACACTTCCATTCTGTTCTGTTTATTAGAATGCTCAAATTCTCCAGACATTCCACATGTACACTTCCATTCTGTTCTGTTTATTAGAATGCTCAAATTCTCCAGACATTCCACATGTAACACTTCCATTCTGTTCTGTTTATTAGAATGCTCAAATTCTCCAGACATTCCAGATTTAACACTTCCATTCTGTTTATTTAAATGCTCAAATTCCCCAGACATTCCACATGTAACACTTCCATTCTGTTCTGTTTATTAGAATGCTCAAATTCCCCAGACATTCCACATGTAACACTTCCATTCTGTTTATTAGATAATGCTCAAATTCTCCAGACATTCCACATGTAACACTTCCATTCTGTTCTGTTATTAGAATGCTCAAATTCCCGACATTCCCATGTAAACCTTCCATTCTGTTCTGTTTAATAGAATGCTCAAATTCTCAGACATTCCACAGTAACACTTCCATTCTGTTTGTTTATTAGAATGCTCAAATTCCCCAGACATTCCACACTGTAACACTTCCATTCTGTTCTGTTTATTAGAATGCTCAAATTCCCCAGACATTCCACATGTAACACTTCCATTCTGTTCTGTTTATTAGAATGCTCAAAATTCTCCAGACATTCCACATGTACACTTCATTCTGTTCTGTTTTATTAGAATGCTCAAATTCTCCAGACATTCCACATGTAACACTTCCATTCTGTTTCTTTTATTAGAATGCTCAAATTCTCCAGACATTCCATAATGTCACTTCCATTCTGTTCTGTTTATTAGAATGCTCAAATTCCCCAGACATTCCCCATGTACACTTCATTCTGTTCTGTTTATTAGAATGCTCAAATCTCCAGACATTCCACATGTAAACACTTCAATTCTGTTCTGTTTATTAGAATGCTCAAATTCTCTCCAGACATTCCAGATTTAAC
>NC_036840.1:137969-140182 GCF_002910315.2 Salvelinus sp. IW2-2015 | reverse complement strand
TGGGCAATACGGACTTTCAGCTCCTCCAAAGATTTTCTATGGGTTCAGGTCTGGAGAGCTGGCTAGACACTCAGGACCTTGAAGATACTTCTTACGGAGCCACTCCTTAGATGCCCTCTATGTGTTTGGGTCGTTGTCATGCTGGAAGACCCAGCCACGACCATCATCAATGCTCTACTGGGGAAGGAGGTTGTTGCTAAGATTCGCAATCATGGCCCATCCATCCTCCCTCAATACGGTGCAGGTCGTCCTTCCCTTTGCAGAAAAGCATCCCCAAGAATGATGTTTCCACCTCTCATGCTTTACGGTTGGGATGGTGTTCTTGGGGTCTCATCTTCTTCTTCCAAAACACGGCGAGTGGAGTTTAGACCAAAGCTCTATTTTTGAATCATCAGACACATGACCTTCTCCCATTCCTCCTCTGGATCATACAGATGGTCATTGGCAAACTTCAGACGGGCCTGGACATGCGCTGCTTGAGCAGGGGGACTTGTGTGCGCTGCAGGATTTTAATCCATGACGGCGTAGTGTGTTACTAATGGTTTCTTTGAGACTGTGGTCCCAGCTCTCTTCAGGTCATTGACAGGTCCTGCCGTGTAGTTCTGGGCTGATCCTCACCTTCCTCATGATCATTGATGCCCCACGAGGTGAGATCTTGCATGGAGCCCCAGACCGAGGGTGATTGACCATCATTTGAACTTTCTTCTTCTTCTATTCTAATAATTGCACCCATTGTGCCGTTACCAAGCCTGCTGCCTATTGTCCTGTAGCCCATCCCAGCCTTGTGCAGGTCTAACAATTTTATCCCTGATGTCTTACACAGCTCCGTCTTGCCATTGTGGAGAGGTTGGAGTCTGTTTGATTGAGTGTGTGACAGGTGTCTTTTACAGGTAACGAGTTCAAACAGGTGCAGTAATACAGGTAATGAGTGAGAACAGGAGGCTTCTTAAAGAAAACTACAGGTCTGTGAGAGCCGGAATTCTTACTGGTTGGTAGGTGATCAAATACTTATGTCATGCAATAAAATGCAAATGAATTACTTAAAAATCATACAATGTGATTTCTGGATTTTGTTTTAGATTCCGTCCTCACCAGTTTGAAGTGTACCTATGATAAAAATTACAGACTCTACTGCTTTGTAAGTAGGAAAACCTGCAAAATCGCAGGTGTATCAAATACTTGTTCCCATGTATATTTAACAGTTTAACCTTGTACAGTAGCTGGTGATTAGAGAAATATTTTCTCTCTGTAACAGAAGACGCCTCCACGACCAGCTGTCACCTGTGTGTATTGGAACCATTGAAACCAGAACACAGGGGCCTTCAGAGGACATATGGGGTTCAAAGGTGAAGGGGTAAGGTGCCCTCTGAGTGTTCCCGACTGTTCCCGAGCGTTCCCTGAGCGATCCCTGAGCGATCCCTGAGCGATCCCCGAGCTTCCCTGACTGTTCCCGAGTGTTCCCCCGAGTGTTCCCGAGCGATCCTGAGCGATCCCAAGTGTTCCTGATGTTCCCGAGTGTTTCCCGAGTGGTTTCCGAGTGATCCCTGACTGCTCCCGACTGTTCCCGAGTGATCCCGACTGTCCCCGACTGTTCCTGAGTGATCGTGACTGTTCCCCGACTGTTCCCGAGTGATCCCCGACTGTTCCCCGACTGTTCCGAGTGAGTCCCGACTGTTCCCGACTGTTCCTGAGTGATCGCTGACTGTCCTGGCTGTTCCCTGAGTGTCCCGCGAGTGATCCCTGACTGTCCCACACTGTTCCCGAGTGATCCCGACTGTTCCCGACTGTTCCTGAGTGATCGCTGACTGTTCCCCGACTTCCCCGACTGTTCCCGAGTGATCCCTGACTGTTCCCCGACTGTTCCCTGAGTGATCGCTGACTTGTTCCCCGACTGTTCCCTGAGTGATCGCTGACTGTTCCCCCGACTGTTCTAGGTGATCGCTGACTGTTCCCGACTGTTCCCGAGTGATCCCCCGATGTTCCCCGAGTGACCCTGACTGTTCCCCGACTTTCCCTGGAGTATCGCTGACTATTCCATGACTGTTCCCTGACTGTTCCCTGAACGTTAGAGTAGGATCTGACCCAAGTGCCCTAGAAACACAGTATTTAACAGTACTATCCCAATCAGGCCACCTCTCTTTCAAAGACTTGGAAACAACACATATGTTACAGTACAGCACTAAGAGTAACGACAATAAACAAATATAATATAC
>NC_036840.1:127969-132969 GCF_002910315.2 Salvelinus sp. IW2-2015 | reverse complement strand
AAATTTGACGCTTGTGGGGCTAACAAAAATGTCACCAGTTTGTACATTCTTTTGTTTATTACCTATTTCTTGTGGGACTTCTGGTTAAACACTCCACCCACCCACACACACACAGACACACCCACATACATCGAGAATAGTGTATATTTAATTTGAAATGATAAACATTCAAGAAGAGCGGTCTAGTATGTACTGTAGTGTGGTTCCAAACAAGACACAGTAAATAAACACCCGGGGGTGTTGTGCAATTTCAGTTACCATCGAAAATGCAGCTTGGAGTGGAATCCAGGAATGAGCCTGGATGAATCCATGGCCAATGAGCTTGATGATCATGTGAAATCGCATAAGTGGAGAACTCTGGATGGCAGCTGGTAAATCAACTGATCGGAAATGGCCTAGCTGAGTGGATGTGATCGGTGAGCTAGTTAGTCTATGCATACTCTTCATGTCACTTCGAGGGAACCCTTTAGGTCCCGCGACATCTGACAAACATCTGACAGTCCAAATGCCTTGCACCGGGGTTCCACTACACTGAGATCAAGCCCGAGCACGTAGCAGCCAAGCCTTAACCCAACCCAGCCTCCCTTCTGCCGTCAACACAATTACACCATACCCACTTTTCAGTGACATGTTAAAAAATTAGAGATTAACCTCAGCCAAAACTCGTCCAAGTTAACATTCAGTCTACCACCCCATCAATAGAGGTAAGTGCCTCTTTGCGGAGGGTTGTTTCAGAGTTGAGGTAGTGTTCTCTGTATGAGTCGCCACTCTACCCAACCAGGTTGTAAACCCACTTCGTGTCCACACGTATCCATTACAACCCCAAGCCCCATCGTGTCCATAATCCCTCTGTTATTTATTTATTATTGACTTCTATAAAGTCTGATTAATGGTGAACTGGTGACTAACGACATGAAGCAGCTGATGACTGAGCCTCACCGTATGTTTTTGGGGTATTTAAGGATGTGTTGCAAGTGGTGAATATAGCCAATGAATTCCAAAGACTCATCGACATAGTTCATCAGAACTATTCCCAAGGTATAAGAAAATGTCAATAAATTAGTGAATTTTTCACTCTGTAAATTTGTCAAATTCTGCCGAGTTTAGAGCAGATTGGTCAAAACTTTCTATAGAGCTGGTGGTTTTTTGGTTCTGTTGGCATCAAGTCAGACTCAAGACACTAAGAAGGTTTTAGCTCAATATATTGAAATAGTGGTATCTAGTTTTTCAGCTGGGTTTAATTCAAAGCAAGTCAGCTGCAGGATAGTTTAGTGATCCCTTTAACAAGGTGTCTAAAACGGCCTTCTCTGTCTCAACAGATAGACATGGTGTTGTTGTACTAATCCCAAGATTTCATTCCCTGGCTCCGGGATTCAAGAATATCTACAGCGGTTACGTACCAGCCGGGTTCCTTAGTGGACAGGGCATCGGTCCAAGCAAGCTGTTAACCATTCCCATTCCCAACGTTCCCGGGCAACGTCTCGGAACACAATGGAACATTCTGGAGGTACCATGTGCCACAGGTGGCAGGGGACGACGTAGCCTAGTTAGTTTTAGCTTTAGCATAACGCTGGTGATTACTTCTACTTCCATCTTCCATTACACACACATCAGGTCAGGCCAAAAGTAGTCTTCATTCTTCCAGAGGCCTGAACACGGAGAGGGGGATGAGAATAAAACGACACTAAGAACAAACAAACCAAGGAAAAATAAATTGTGATCCCCAAGCCTTCAGTGGGTGGAACGCTGGGGAGATTTATTGTGGTATGGGGGGAATCGAGTTTAGCGCAAGTACAAAGAATCCCAGAACGATACAACCCCCAGGGTCTGACAGTCAGATCGGACACTCCACCCCCTACCCTAGAGGCTAGAGAGAGTCACTAATATAGCCTGTAGAGAGACGAGAGGGGGGGGAGAAGAGTGAGAGCCAGGAGAGACAAAGATAGGAGCAGAGAGAAGAGAGCAGGGAGAAGCGAGAGGAGGGGAGTGAGAGCAGGCGAGAAGACAAAGATGAGAGAGAGAGAGGGAGAGAGAGAGGAGGGGAGTGAGAGCAGCAGAGAGAGAAAGAGAGAACAAAGCAAGAGAGCAGAGAGGCGGAGGTATCAGAAAGAGAGAGAGATCAAAGAGAGAGAGTGCAGCAGTTTGCTGCCGAGGGCCCAGACCGTGTGCCCTAGTGTCTGGGTAGCTGGGTAACAGATATAGCCTTTAGCTGCTTACGCAGATGGGCCGTGGGCATTCCTCCTGAAATATACCTGCTAACACCAGCTCTCTCATGGGGAGCGGAGTCATACACAGACATACAACCCGGGTTGGCTTCAAACACCTTTCTAAAATATAATACCGTTAATATGGTCATAAGTACACTCTTTTTACCTCTGACAGTTGAAAGTTAAAATATTTATGCAGAATAAGAAACCCATGCGGGAAATGAACCCACAACCATGGTGTTGGCTGCTCCACACTCCAACCCACTGAGTCAGTGGATCCTCCTAGTCATTCAACTCAGCCTCTGAATACACGGTCGACAAACACCATTGTGTTCTAGYTCCTATGCACTGACACAGACAGMTTCTTTAGCTCTTAATKACCCATTKCCTCGGTGAGTGCAGAGAGTGCGGGTGGAGCGGCCTTCACATTATGCCAGCAGATCAGTGTGGACAGGGTTGGGAACACGAAAAGGCATATCTATTTAGCTGGTTGAGCATGAAATCTAATTATGCTTTAAAACTGAGAGAAACGTGGCGAGGAGGGTGATGGGAACCATGGAAATGGAGGACAGGGGAGGAGAGGGAAGGGGAGAGAGAGTGGGACACGGAGGAGAGGAGAGAAGGGAGGAGGGGGGAGAGGGAGAGAGATGAAGGGAAAGTGGGAGAGGGAAGGGAGAGAGAGAGGGAGAGGAGCAGAGCCTGAGTCAAAAGCAAGACGAATGSGATCACAGGCTTTACTGTAACCAGATAACATGACATGCACCCATCAGGCCAAAATACCATTTATATATAGATAGGGTGAAACTTTATTTAAACGGGGGGTTAATAAAGTGCTTATAAAGCATTATTTAATAGCTCATTACCTGTGAACAACCTGTTTGTAAATAATTAATTGTCATTCATTTGTGTATTTTGTAGCAAATATATTTTCTAATCAGGTATTTTGTAGAAAATAGATTTCGTAAACAAGTCACTCAAAGGCCTTATACATGCATTTATACATATGTATTGATTAATAACTACATAATGATGTTTACAAACAGGTTATAACCAAACCTTGGAATGAATAAAAAATACTGCTGCTCCTATGTTCAGGCGTAGGAACAATGAACACCATGACAATGAGCATCCCTGCAACATGGATACAGGATAGTTGTCTGGGTTCAAATGCTAAAATATCAGATGACTACATTCATGTAAATACAAACACCCCCTATACATACTCCTGTCTCTTATACACATCTAGATGTGTATAAGAGACAGGCATCGGTCCAAACAGCTGTTAACCATTCCCATTCCCAACGTCTCCCGGGCAACGTCTCGGAACACAATGGAACATTCTGGGAGGTACCATGTGCCACAGGTGGCAGGGGACGACGTAGCCTAGGTTAGTTTAGCTTTAGCATAACGCTGGGTGATTACTTCTACTTCCAGTCTTCCTAGTGTACACACACATCAGGTCAGGCAAAGTAGTCTTTCATTCTTCCCAGAGGCCTGAACAGGAGGAGGGGGTGGATGAGACACTAAAACCGGACACTAAAACAACAAACAGGAAAATAAAGTGTTGATCCCCAAGCCTTCAGTGGTGGAACGTGGGGGAGATTTGTGGGGTATGGGGGGAACGAGTTAGCGCGGTACAAAGATATCCCAGACCAGTACAACCCCCAGGTCTGAGTCAGAGTCAGGACACTCACCCCCTACCCTAGAGGCTAGAGAGATCACCTAAATATAGCCTGTGAGAGAGAGAGGGGGGGGGGAGAGGAGAGTGAGAGCAGAGCGAGAGACAACGATAGAGCAGAGAGACAGAGAGAGAGGGAGAGAGAGAGGAGGGGAGTGAGAGCAGCGAGAGAGACAAAGATAGAGAGAGAGGGAGAGAGAGAGGAGGGGAGTGAGAGCAGCGAGAGAGAGAAAGAGAGAACAAGAGAGAGAGCAGAGAGGGAGAGGTCAGAAAGAGAGAGAGATCAAAGAGAGAGAGTGCAGCAGTTTGCTGCGGGCCCAGACCGTGTGCCCTAGTGTCTGGGTAGCATGTTATCTGGTTACAGTAAAGCCTGTGATCGCATTCGTCTTGCTTTTGACTCAGGCTCTGCTCCTCTCCTCTCTCTCTCCCTTCCCTCTCCCACTTTCCCTTCATTCTCTCCTCTCCCCCCTCCTCCTTCTCTCCTCTCCTCCGTGTCCCACTCTCTCTCCCCTTCCTCTCCTCCCTGTCCTCCATTTCCATGGTTCCCATCACCCTCCTCGCCATGTTTCTCTCAGTTTTAAAGCATAATTAGATTTCATGCTCAACCAGCTAAATAGATATGCCTTTTCGTGTTCCCAGCCCTGTCCACACTGATCTGCTGGCATAATGTGAAGGCCGCTCCACCCGCACTCTCTGCACTCACCGAGGCAATGGGTATTAAGAGCTAAAGAAGCTGTCTGTGTCAGTGCATAGGAACTAGAACACAATGGTGTTTGTCGACCGTGTATTCAGAGGCTGAGTTGAATGACTAGGAGGATCCACTGACTCAGTGGGTTGGAGTGTGGAGCAGCCAACACCATGGTTGTGGGTTCATTTCCCGCATGGGTTTCTTATTCTGCATAATATTTAAACTTTCAACTGTCAGAGGTAAAAAGAGTGTACTTATGACCATTATACGGTATTATTATTTAGAAAGGTGTTTGAAGCCAACCCGGGTTGTATGTCTGTGTATGACTCCGCTCCCATGAGAGAGCTGGTGTTAGCAGGTATATTTCAGGAGGAATGCCCACGGCCCATCTGCGTAAGCAGCTAAAGGCTATATCCTGTTTAGCCCA
>NC_036840.1:121739-123936 GCF_002910315.2 Salvelinus sp. IW2-2015 | reverse complement strand
TGCCCGATCTCTCTCTCTCTCTTTCTCACTTCCTCTCTCTCTCTTCCTGCCGCTCTCTTTCTCCTGCCATTCTCTCTCCTTCTCCCTGCCTCTCTCTCCCTTTCTCCCTGCCTTCTCTCCCTTTCTCCCTACCTCTCTCTCTTATTTCCCTGCCTCTCTTTCTTTCCTCTCTTGCTCTTTCTCTCTCTCTCCTCCTCGCTCTTTTCTCCCTACCTCTATCTCTCTTTCTGCCTGCCTCTCTCTCTTTCTGCCTGCCTATCTCTCTTTCTACAGTCCCTGCCTCTCTCTATCTATCTCCCTGGCCTCTCTGCTTTCTCCCTGCCTCTCTCTATCTCTCTCCCTGCCTCTCTCGTTCTCCCTGCCTCTCTTTCTCTCTTTCTCCCTGCCTCTCTATATCTCTCTCTCTCCTGCCTCTCTCTCTTTCACCTGCCTCTCTCAATCTCTCTCCCTATCTCTCTCTTTCTCCCTGCCTCTCTTTATCTTTTTCTCCCTGCCTCTCTCTCTCTCCCTGCCCCTCTCTGCCACTCTATCTCTCTCTTCTCCTTGCTTCTATCTCTTTTCCTGCTGTTCTCTTTTTCTCCCTGTCTCTCTTCTTGCTCTCGTTCTCTTCACCTCTCTTTGCTCTCGCCTCTCTCACTCTCTCTTTGCTATCGCTCTTTTCCCCTGCCTCTCTCTTTCCCCTTGCCTCCCTCCTCTCTTGCTTTATCCCTGCCTCTTGCTCTGTTTCTCCTGCTTTCTCTTATTGTTGCTTGTTTCTCTCTTACTTTTCCTCTTGATCTCTTTTCATATTGCTCCCATCTCTCACCCCCTCCTCCCTCTCCATCTTTCTATCCCTCTCTCTGTCACAGTGGTGACTGCATCTCTGTGCTCCAGCGCTAACCTCACATGCCAGTGTCTGTCTGCCTCAGATGTTCTGTAGCCACTCTTCTCCCTCTCTCTTTCTCTCTCTCCTTGAGATGGAACATGTCTCCTAGGCCGCTCCGTGGCTTCGAGGCAGATGATTAACATCATCGAATCTGAAATGCAAAGTCTGATGTCACAGATTGTGCCCCCAGGAAGGCCCGGTGCCAGCCAGTCAGCCAGCCAGTCAATCAGTCAGCCAGTCAGCTAGTCAGTCAGTCAGTCAGTAGTTCAGTCAGCTAATCAGTCAGTTCAGTCATCCATCATCAGTCAGTCAGTCTAGTCATCCAGTCAGTCAGTAATTCAGCTAGCCATCCAGGCAGTCAGTCATCCAGTCAGTCAGTTGGTCAGTCAGTCAGTCATCCAGTTAGTCATCCAGCTAGTCATCCAGTCAGTTAGTCAGTCATCCAGTTAGTCATCAGTCAGTTAGTTAGGCAGGGAGAAAGAGTGATAGAGAGAGAGGCAGGAAGAGAGATAGAGGAAGGGAGAAAGAGAGAGAGAGAGATAGAAGCAGGGAGAAATAGTGATAGAGAGAGAGGCAGTGAGAGAGATAGAGGCAGGGAGTAAGAGAGAGTCAGGGAGAGAGATAGAAGCAGGGAGAGAGAGAGTGTGTGAGAGAGAGAGAGAGCGAGCAAGAGAGAGCGAGCAAGAGAGAGAAAGAGAGGCAGGGAAATAAGAGAGAGAGAGAGAGGCAGGCAGGCAGGCAGAAAGAGGAAGAGGCAGGGAGAGAGAGATAAAGAACGAGACAGAATAAAAATCTCTAAAGCCAAGATGTTAATTGTGTCGTACCCCTGTCTTACAACTATAGGAGCACTTCAGACAGTTTCCGAAGCTCCTCTCAACAGCCTGTGTGTGTGTGTGTGTGTGTGTGTGTGTGTGTGTGTGTGTATGTGTGTGTTCATTATTTTATTCAACACTTCCTCTGTAATAGTCACTCAAAATCAATGTCAACGTAGTAAAATGAGCAGTATGTTTACACTGCCAACCCGAGGACGGCCAACTGCTGCAGCTCTGATCACGGCAATAGTGAGAAAAAGAGAAACCCAGTCAGCTTTATATGGTAGTCAAGCAGGGGAGGCTCCTCAGAGGAGGAAGGGAGGGCCATCTTCCTCAGTGAATTWCGTAAAAATAACAATTGTAAAACATTGAAAAATKTATATTTTTTGGATAAAACTACACTAAATATATTCACAAGTTACCAAATAATTGATTAAAACACACTGTTTTGCAATGAAGGTCTACAGTAGCCTCAACAGCACTCTGTAGGGTAGCACGATGGTGTAACCGGAGGACAGCT
>NC_036840.1:89733-117551 GCF_002910315.2 Salvelinus sp. IW2-2015 | reverse complement strand
AGGAGAATAAAAGAGATGCGCGAGGCAGTCCAAATCCTGGAACCGTGTGCGTCTTCTTGTGCGTTCAGCGGACCTGTCACGCAGCCATCGGGGGACAGTTTGAAAACAAATCTCAGCTGGTTCGTCTCCCCCTGATGAGTTTGTGTTGTATGTCTTTTTCAGAGAGTGTGTGTCAGATCCTCGGCGGTAATCTTACAAGACGCTTCCAGTGTGTTTTTAGGAGAGGAGTGGAGAGGGAGGACGCCCCGCTCGCCAGCACGGAACATTGTGTGTAGGCAATGTGTGCGAGAGAGCCCTCCCGAGCGGATCGGTTTCCAAGCCCCCCACTCCACTCCACCCACCCCTTGCCTGAGAACGATCATCATCACGCGTTGCTCTCCATACAAGGCACTCACTCCTCGCTGGGGTTGGGCAACGAACGGCCACGCCCAGAGAGCACACAACACCAGCCAGTCAGAATCAAACTCACTGGCAGGCAAACACCGTTTTCCCATTTTTTTTAATACATTATATCACATATGTATGATATTGATGATATTACTATCGGGATAAAGGAAACTGTGTTCTAAAATTGTAAGGAAACTGTGTTCTAAAATTGTGACTGCATGGCCTATATCAAATATCAGTTAACTAAATCTATGACTTTAAAATGCCTATTTACTATTTTCCATCTGACTCCGCAATCCATCAGCCCAGCCAAGCAATTTATCAACTTGATCTCCACTATAAAAAGCATCTAGACATTATCTCACATTTTRTTAGACTAACATTTAGTTTTCAACAGTGCAGATTTGTTTAATCCRTACTGTCTGCCTCTCGACATTTGCAAAATTGTTTCAATATTCAAATGCTATCTCCAGCTYTCCKATAGTAATGGACATGTCAGGAGTTGGGACGAGGCAGGCAGCGTTTCTCAGCCAGTTGAAATCATGTATCAGCTGCCATCATTTTTATGGATATATACAAAGAAATTTCAATTGAAAAAAGTTCAGCTTGTTTGCAGTCTTTCCAGCTTCAGTTTGAAGTGATTGTGTTAGCTGTGTTGTTGGCTAGCTCCTCTGAACAACACTGTCTTGACAAGTGAGCACATTTTCTATGCCAGGTGTAATCGTGCCTCATTAGCTCATTGTTATGGATGTATTTCAAATAAAAGTCTCTAGTAACTGCTCAAACAAATGCTAATGCAGCTACTTTGCTGCTATTCTGGCTGCACTTTTTTGATGTGACTGTAAGTTAGTCGTAGTTGGCCCGCTAGCAAGCAAAGGATAAGAACGTTGCCAGCCAGAATGACAATGGGACATTTAGAACGAACGACTGGGTCGTGTCTCTAGCAACCGAACCGATAGAACGAACGACCAGCCGGCTTGGGTAGCAACCCTAGATTTGTGTCGGGTTTATATCTTGTGGAAAGATGAAATTGCATGAGCTGGTCAGTATGTGTYGATAATCCTTTCTAACGCAGCTATTGTGAAAGATATCACATAGTGAACTGCATAATTGTTGCTCTCCACCTTGTGGAGAACCGAGTTTTGAAACCAGTGGAATTAGAGTATGATAGCTAAGGAGATGGAGAATATTCTGGTGTTTGATTGAAAATATGCAGAGAGAGTCGAAAGAGAACACACAGAAGGCTGTTGTATAAAACACCTGTCTCAGGATTACATCTTCAAACTAAATAAGGGCAACCATGGCATCCATGACAGAGCGGGAGAACTGCTACCCATGTATAGTCTAGCTACATTTTCAGATGTTACACGTTTCTAATTTTGTCAGGAAGTATTTAAAGTTAAAGTGTACTGTTAGCTTGCTAGCTAACATTAGCTGGCAGGCTGCGTAGCTAACGTAAACTCACCCCATTCCGTACAAATGTGCGCAACCGCGACATTCAAACGAGGCTCAAAGAAAACTAATGGGACTGTAGCGACTGTGTTAACTTCAAATCTGGGGTGTGAACTACGTTTCTATGCAAGCGTTGATCGACATGGTAATGGCTCTATAGTATTGGAGAAAGTTCATGCCGTAACGTACAGCACGCAAAAAGCAACTATTTCTGTCTCACAATCTCTCTCCACCAGGTGTAGCACTTCTCTCATCGTTTCAAAACAAGAAATGGACAGTGACGGGGGTAAGGGGGATACCTAGTCATTTTTTGCTCATCACTGCAAGCGATCATGACTCAAAAGCCACTGTTTACTTCTGAAGTCTCTTTAGCACCGCCTAAAAACCCAATTCAAATTCGACACAACCTTCAAATAGGTATGTAATGACACATTATATAAACTCTTTATAGTGTTTTATTTAATTTTAGAGGCAATAAGGTGATAAGTTGGACAGATCGAGTGAAAAATAGCCATTTCCCCACACGCACATCTCTCCTTCTCACTATCACGCATTAGTTTCGTTCCCCACCCGCCATTTTTAAAAAGACCCGACGGAGCTCATTGCTTCTTGAATCATGCAGAACGGGCAGTGTTTATCGTCATTGATTTTGTTGAAAAGGGGAGAAATTGTGCTTTACAATGGTATTGACATTACAGTTGATCTGGAAGTATTACGTTTTTGGGTGCTAAAAAAGGTCAATTGTACGTACCAAGGTACCGACGGACCAATGTACCAGAGTGAGTTAGTCTACGTTAACGTTACATGTATGATCTGTGTGTAATATTATTTGTATCTCAGAGCGTTTGCATTGTTAGTTATAGCCTAATGTTAGCTTGCTATAATTAAACCTCGTTGGTTAGCTACCTGCAGATTCATGCAGGGTAGTATCGTTATGAGTTGGAATTTTGGTTCATTGTTTAGCTAGCTAGCTAGCTAGCACATGTCTAATCAAAAGACTCCACTATGCAAGTAAACATTTCAATAGAATGTTCATGATGTCACTGCAACAACTGTCGATAGACGTAGGAGGTAAATTCACTCTGGCTATCTACTCCGATTTCAGAGCACTCTCGTCTGTGTGCCAGAGTGCAGAATAACTGACAAATTTACGAATGCTCAACACCCGTTGAATATTTCCGGTGTCAGTAAACGTTGGCAAGAACGTAACTAAATTGTTGCTAGCAGCACAGTTGCAGTCACCAATGCTCTGGATAACATAAAAATAGCATAACCAGCTCTGATAGGTCGAGTAAATGGTTAGCGTGAGCTGTTTCTCATTTGGTGTCAACATGGGCCAGCATCCCCGTCGAACGCTTTCGACACTTGTAGCGTCCATGCCCTGATGGCTGTTCTGAGGGCAAAAGGGGTGCAACTCAATATTAGGAAGGTTTATGACTAGAGTTTAAGAGCCTGTGTGAATGTATATACCCGATGGCTAGTTAATCTATGAATAGCTCTAATTCAAGGCGCATCATGATTATTACCCGTCATAGCTATCATTCCTGTGCCATCTGTAGACCTAGATGTGCAGTGTTTGCCATACAGGGCTGTGGCGGGGAGAGTGGAGCGATCCGAGCGTTTATACCAATCAGAGATATATTTACTGTGCAAATAAGTGGCGTACTCCTCAGCTCTGCAAATATCAGGTTTCACCAGCAGCCATATAAATAGTTGTGCAAAGGGACCTCTTCCCAGGGTCCTGGTTACTGAGAGTATTTACCATGCACCACTACCAGCCTGTACTGGACATACAGTGCCTTTGGAAAGTATTCAGACCCCTTGACTTTTCCACATTTTGTACGTTACAGCCTTATTCTAAAATTGATTAAATCAAACAATTTCTCAGGAATCTACACACAACACCCCATAATGAACAAAGAGAAAACTGTTTTTAGAAATGTTTGCAATTGTATTGAAACAGAAATACCTTATTTACATAAGTATTCAGACCCTTTTCTATCGAATTGTAGCTCCAGGTGCATCCTGTTTCTTAGTCAGGTAGGTGACCAAGAACCTGATGGTCACTCTGACAGAGCTCTAGAGTTCCTTGTGGAGGTCAGAGAACCTTCCAGAAGGACACACCATTTCTGCAGCACTCCACCAATTAGGCCTTTATGGTAGAGTGGCCAGACGGAAGCCAGGAGGAACCTGCCACCATCCCTACGGTGAAGCATGGTGGTGGCAACATCATGCTGTGGGAGTTTTTCCAGCAGCAGGGACTGGGAGACTAGTCAGGATCAAGGCAAAGATGAACGGAGCAAAGTACAGAGAGATCCTTGATGAAACCTGCTCCAGAGCACTCAGGACCTCAGACTGGGGCGAAGGTTCACCTTCCAACAGGAACAACGACCTAAGCACACAGCCAAGACAACACGAGTGGTTTCAGGACAATCTCTGAATGTCCTTGAGTGGCCCAGCCAGAGCCCGGACTTGAACCCGATCAAACATTTCTGGAGAGACCTGAAAATAGCTGTGCTGCAACGCTCCCATCCAACCTGACAAAGCTTGAGAGGATCTGCAGTGAGAATGGGAGAAACTCCCCAAAATATGGTGTTCCAAGCTTGTAGCATCATACCCAAGAAGACATGATGATGGATCGCTGCCATAGGTGCTTCTACAAAGTACTGTGAGTGTTGCTTTGTCATTATGGGGTTTGTGTGTAGATTTACTAGGAAAAAACAATTTAAGCAATTTTAGAATAAGGCTGTAACGTAACAAAATGTGGAAAATGTCAAGGGGTCTGAAGACTTAGTAGACCGTAGTAGAAGGGTAGACACATGAGGCCAAATAAAACCTCATTATAGTAATAACAAATTACATCATAGCATTTCACAGTATCACAAAATGTACAGTTGTCAAGAAGGAATACTGGAAATGAGTGTCTCACACACACACACACACACACACAACACACACACACACACACACACAACACACACACACACACACACACAACACACACACACACACCACACACACACACACACACACACACACACACACACACACACAACACACACACACACACACAGCTCATTCTTCTGCTTTAGTCTGTCTCAAACAGGAAGGCAAACAGAAGGCCCCCTTTAACAGGATTACACTGGTTTAAGTCAGGATTATGTGTTATTACTAAAAGCCTAAACTCAACAGCAGCCAGCTGAATTACAAAGACATCACATCTGGCAAAGGTACAGCTGATGGATATGCATGTCTTCAATATATTTGAATGAGGATATGAGACATGATATTATAATTGTTTGATATAAGATTCCTGCTATCAGTGTCAGCTGATAGCATGAAACCTAGAGAACCACCAAGACCTACAATTTACTATGGCAAAAAATACTTCAGGGAAATAAACCTCTAGTACTCATAAACCAGTACACAGGCTAACAGCTCTGAACACGTCTCTGAACATGTCTGTCTCTGTCAGCTTGGAAGAAAACGGTTGGTCTATCATCTGGCTATTGATAAAGTGTCAGATCTGAAGTAAATACTGTCTCTGTGAAATGTACATCCCACCAGTCTTACAGTATTCCTATCAAATATCTAGGAGCAGAGCAATGTATATATAGAGCACTGAATAGGACCTGCTCCTGAGAATGCATGTCTATATTGGTGGATATGCACAGTTGGCCTGTGGCCTTGTCGCTAATATAACAGAAAGCCAGCTGAACTCAACCACACTTCTAACTCGTCCCTGGTGGGCGAGAGAGAGAGAGAGAGAGAGAGAGAGAGAGAGAGAGAGAGAGAGAGAGAGATAAGATAAGATAAGATAAGATAGAGGGAGGATAGTGAAGAGAGAGGAGATGGGAAGAGTGAGAAGGAGTGGAAGAGGAGAGGGGAGGACTGTTACGAACTGAATTAGGGCTGCTGGGTGCAGGTGGGGCCACTCTCTCACGACCAGCCCCCGTCCGCCCTGGGATTCCACCCTAGCAGCCATTGCCTAGCAACGCCACACCGTCTCCTCACAACGAGCGGCTTCTTCCAAACGAGCGCATGGTGAGGATGGGGTGTTGGGCTGAGTGTTGCGGCTGAGTGTGGGAGGGAGGTGTGTGTGTGTGCCAGGTTTTCGAGTGGCACTCACAGCACTTACGACTCCATTACAGGTTATTTAAGGTTAGTGAATGCTCAGCAGCCCTCATCTTCAGTTCAAGAATAAACAAACGACAAAAAAAGTATGCTTAATACTGTTTAATTTCCCAAACATGTGGCAGCTCATTAAAATATATTTGCAGGGCAAAGAGTCTTTGCATTTTATTCAAATGACTTTTGAATTCCTTTGGTCGAAATCATCCGCTGGCCTTTTTCAGATCACATTAGACATGTAGTCTAATAAAGCACACACACTGTCTCTTCACTCATCACTGGGTTTGTGGCTTTCATTAGTAAGCCTATTTTTAGGGATGTTGACATCGACGACAGTTGGGCAGATTCGTGCATATACAGTACCATATCCCAAATGAAAACGACATGCGATTTGAAGGTTCAATGCAGCGTTTTTTTTATTTTTTTATCTCAATATCTAATCAATACTGGATCAGAATTAAGTCCCTTACTGTGATGGTTTTCAATTAAAATTGTCAAAAGAAACAAAAACAGTTAATTAGCAAAGCGCAATTTCTCAGGCAACATTTTGCTGGGACTGTCTCAGGGGAGTGGTATGATATTATTGGCAAAGAGATTTGGAACTCTTTCTTATTGGTCTATTACAAAATGTAGATGTCACCAGGCAGGCCAAAACTCCATCCCACCAAAACAGGCTGAATTCAGGCGGTCTTCTTACACTAAAAGGGCACTATCATTCATTTTCAGAATTTCACAGTATTTATTCCACTCATAGTGGGAAATATATAAAAACAGAGAATGAGCCATTAATGCAACTAGGCCCATATTACGGCATTTGGAAACCTCTGCAAAATAGTGCAATACCAAACGTCATCAAAGAATCTGTTCGAATAGTAACTACATCTTTCAATAGCTACTTAATTACATGTTTAAATAGCAATGAAATTGTGCCATCAGGGCTGTATTCATATATAATTGTTTTAATTTACTTTATTTTACAATGACAGCCTACCCCGGCCAAACCTCCCCTAACGCCGGACGACGCTGGGTCAGTTTGTGCGCCTCCCTATCGGACTCCGATCACGCCCGGAATCAAACCAGTTCTTGTAGTGACACCCTCTAGCACTGAGAGGCCAGTGCCTTAGACCGCTGGCCACTCGGGAGTCTCATACAGTCTCATACAGAGATTCAGAGAAGAGTTGCTGATCTAGGATCAGTTTGCCTTTTAAAACACCTATGGTGCGATGTCCGCCCCCGTGGAAATCTAATTAGCATAATCAAACATACCCCATAGAAGTTGGTTCAGTTTTAAGCTAGAGATGGTGTATCTTGTTTTTTGGCTTTGGATGTCTCAATCCACCGCATCCGCCTATGATACACTTCCACATCTGCAGTGAAAGGTGACAGAACGTTTGTCAGACCATGAGACATCCGAAAATGGTCTCCTCACAAAATGGTCTGTAGCATCTGAATGGTTTGCCTAAAACTATTATGACCCCCACAAGTGTCTTTGAGACTTGTCTGAAGTTTTTTACAGCCGATCTGCCAACTTCTATCTATAGCTCCCAAAGTTGGACTAAGCACTAACAGTTGGGCTACACACTAGCAGTTTGACTACGCACTAACAGTTTGGACTACGACTAACAGTTTGGACTACGCACTAAATTGGACTTAACGCACTAACAGTTTGGGCTATACACTAACAGTTTGGACTATGCACTAACAGTTGGGCTAACGCTAAGTTTGGCTACGCACTAAAGTTTGGACTCGCACTAACAGTTTGGACTACGCACACTACACAGTTTGGCTACGCACTAACAGTTTGGGACTACACACTAACAGTTTGGGCTACACATAACAGTTTGGGCTACGCATCTAATCAGTTTGGGCTACAACGTAACATTTGGGCTACGCCCTAACAGTTTGGGCTACACACTAACAGTTTTTGGGCTACACACTATCAAGTTGGGCTAACACCCTAACAGTTTGGGCTACACACTACAGTTTGGGCTACACACTATCAGTTTGGCACGCACTAACAGTTTGGGCTACACACTAACATTTTGGCTACACACTGATCCGTTTGGGTACACACTAACAGTTTGGCTACACACTATCAAGTTTGGGACTACAACCTAACAGTTTGGGCTACACACTAACAGTTGGCTACGCACTACATTGGGCTATCACACTAACAGTTTGGGCTACACACTAACAGTTTGGGCTACACCCCTAACAGCGTTTGGGCTACACTCTAACAGTTTGGGCTACACTCTAACAGTTTGGGCTACACCCCCTCTTGGTAAAGGTGAGACTCTCACGAACACGTACATTCGGTTGTTTGGCCTCACAAGACTTGTCTGAAGGTCTCCCGGTACCAGTTTAAAAAAATGAATGCAAGTGTATATATGGAGAATGTTTAGTGAAAAAAATAAGGGTTTAAATATATGTAAAAACAAATGTTTCTGATCTTTCTTATATCTCAGATATAGATAGATACTTCAGAACAAACTTCCTTTAGATTATTTTTGGGGACTATCTGTTGTTCCGTGTAGTGAATCTGTTATTCACTGGGTTTCTATGGGCTAATAGCAGTAAGGCCAAACAATAATTTTTCATCAATATAAAAATAAAATAAAAATTGGATACTTCAAGTGTAACGACTCTCGTCGTTGGTTGAAGGAGAGGAGGACCAAATTGCAGCGTGGTATGTATCCATATTTATTCGAACACTTATTAAACAATAAACAAAACGAAACCAAACGACGCTACAGTCCTGACATGTGAATCTAGAAACCAAAGAACGCAACGAACAGGAACAATCACCCACAAACAAACAGTGAGAACAGCCTACCTTATATGGTTCCCAATCAGAGACAACGTAAAACACCTGCCTCTGATTGAGAACCATATCAGGCTAGTTAGACAACCCTAAACCAATGAAAACACATAACATGGAATATACCCACCAGCTCACGGTCCTGACCAACTAAACAAAGACTAAAACAAGGAAATAAGGTCAGGAACGTGACAGTACCCCCCCCCCCCTATACTGAACCTATAGGGGAGGGTCTGGGTGGGCATCTGGTCCACCGGTGGCGGCTTCTGGCGCTGGACGTGGTCCCCATCCCACCATAGTCACTACCCGCTTTCGTAGGCCTCCTTTTAACTGCAACCCTCCAACATGTAACCCCACTGGACTGATGGCGCCTCGGACGAGGGGCAGCTCCGGATGAGGGGGCAGCTCCGGATGAGGGCAGCTCCGGCATGGGGGCAGCTCCGGACTGAGGGGCAGCCGACTGAGGGCAGCTCGACGAGGGGCAGCTCCGGACTGAGGGGGAATTCCGGCATCGCGGCGTGACAGGTAGCTCTGGCAGGTCCTGGCTGACTGACGGCTCTGGCAGGTCTGGCTGACTGACGCTCTGGCAGGTCCTGGCTGACTGACGGCTCTGGCAGTCCTGGCTGATTGACGGCTCTGGCAGGTCCTGGCGACTGACGACTCTGGCAGACCTGTCTGGCTGACGGCTCTGGCAGCCCTGTCTGGCTGACGGCTCTGGCAGGTCATGCTGACTGACGCTCTGCAGATCCTGGCTGACTGATGACTCTGGCAGATCCTGGTCTGCGGGCGCCTGGCAGCTCCTGTCTGGCGGGCGCTCTGGCAGCTCCTGTCTGGCGGGCAGCTCTGCAGCTCCTGTCTGGCGGCGGCTCTGGCAGCTCTGTCTGGGGCGGCTCTGGAGCTCCTGACTGACGGACGGCTCTAGCGGATCTGACTGCGGCTAGCAGCTCTGACTGACGGACGGCTCTAAGGCTCAGGACAGACGGGCGGCTTGAAGGCTCAGGACAGACGGGCGCTCTGATGGCTCAGGACAGACGGGCAGCTCAGATGGCGCTGGGAGACGGGCACGGTAGGCGGCGCTGTGCAGACGGACAGCTCAGACGGCGCTGGGCAGACGGGCAGTGCAGCGGCGCTGGCAGACGTACGCGCAGGCGGCGCTGGGCAGACGTACAGCGCAGATGGCGCTGGGAGACGGCAGACTCTGGCCGGCTGAGGCGCACAGTAGCCTGGTGCGTGGTGCCGGAACTGGTGGTACCGGCTAAGGACACGCACCTCAAGGCTAGTGCGGGGGAAGCAACAGGGCTCTGGAGACGCACAGGAGGCTTAGTGGGTGTGCCGGACCTGGTGGTACCGGGCTGGAGACACGCGCCCATAGGGCGAGTGCGTGGAGGAGGAGCTATTAAGTTATTCCCTCACGGGTGCACCTCAGCCGCGCTCAAGGTACTAAACCATATCATAACTGCCATCGATAAAAATATTGTACTGTGCACAGTCTTCATCAACCTGGCCAAGGCTTTCGACTCTGTCAATCACCGTATTCTTTCGGCAGACTCAACAGCCTTGGTTTCTCAAATGACTCCCTCGCCTGGTTCACCAACTACTTCTCAGACAGAGTTCAGTGTGTCAAATCGGAGGGCCGACTCTTTTCTCTGTATATTCAACGATGTGCTCTTGCTGCGGGTGATTCCCTGATCCACCTCTATGCAGACGACACCATTCTATATACATCTGTCCCTTCTTTGGATACTGTGTAAACAAACATCAAAACGAGCTTCAATGCCATACACACTCCTTCCATGGCCTTCAACTGCTCTTAAAGCTAGTAAAACTAAATGCATGCTTTTCAACCGTTTCCCCGCACCCGCCTGCCTGACTAGCATCACTACTCTGGACGGTTCTGACTTAGAATATGTGGACAACTACAAATACCTAGGTGTCTGGCTAGACTGTAAACTCTCCTTCCAGACTCATATTAAACATCTCCAATCAAAATTAAATCTAGAATCGGATTTCTATTCTGCAACAAAGCCTCCTTCACTCAGCCGCCAAACATACCTAGTATAACTGACTATCCTACCGATCTCGACTTCAGGATGTCATTTACAAAATAGCCTCCAACAGTCTACTCAGAAACTGGATGCAGTCTATCACAGTGCCATCCGTTTTGTCACAAAAGCCCCATATACCACCCCACCACTGTGACCTGTTATGCTCTAATCGGCTGGCCCTCGTACATATTCGTCGCCAGACCCACTGGCTCCAGGTCATCTATAAGTCTTGCTAGGTAAAGCTCCGCCTTATCTCAGCTCACTGGTCACAATAACAAACCCACCCGTAGCATGCGCTCACAGGTATATCTCACTGGTCATCCTCAAAGCCAACACTCCTCTGGCAGCTTTCCTTCCAGTTCTCTGCTGCCAATGACTGGAACGAATTGCAAAAATCGCTGAAGCTGGTGACTTATATTTCCCTCTCTAACTTTAAACATCAGCTATCGAGCAGCTAACTGATCGCTGCAGCTGTACATAGCCCATCTGTAAATAGCCCATCAATCTACCTACCTCATCCCCATATTGTTTTTATTACTTTTCTGCTCATTTGTACACCAGTATTTCTACTTGCACATCATCATCTGCACATCTACTACTCCAGTGTTAATCTGCTAAATTATAATTGCTTGCTACTATGGCCTATTTATTGCCTTACCTCCTCACGCCATTGGCACACACTGTATATAGACTTTCTTTTTTTTCTATTGTGTTATTGACTGTACCGCTTGTTTATTCCATGTGGTAACTCTGTGTTGTTGCTTGCGTCGCACTGCTTTGCTTTATCTTGGCCAGGTCGCAGTTGTAAATGAGAACTTGTTCTCAACTAGCCTACCTGTAGTGGTGAAAATAATAAAAATGTATTACTAAATTTATCTGTATAGAATGCTAAACGTATCTATATAGAATGCAGAAAAGTGAATAGTAAAGAGGATATGTTTGGGATATTGAATCAGATCGTGAAACATTCGGGTCGTGCCATTCATATACATCTCCAATAGTATAAGTCCATTGTCTGTTATGATGGTCCCACATATCCAGCATCGTACAATTCCCTAGCTGCCATTAAAATATGCCGTAGTCTCATGGAGGTCACTGCGGCAACCAAATCTATCTCTGTAACCGACCGTCCCAAGTGACAACCGGGGTCGGATATGCTTTGCTGGCTCTCTGAGGGGAACGGATGGTGACTGTCTGGGATATGATGTTTGGGGAATACGACAGTGGTGAATGTCGTTCCCCATGTCAAGTGACTGTTGGCATTATCATTTTGGAAGGCTTTGCTATCGGAGGGGAACTCGAGGAAGGACAGATAAGCCTTTTGGGTATCCGGGGAAGACGGTAGGTTAAGGGAAGAGGTCCCACAGAGACAGATGATGGGAAAAACAAAGATGCTCATTCTCAAATCAACCCCTAGCTCCTAACCCTTAGACCAGGGCTCTCCAACCCTGTTCCTAGAGAGCTATKTTCCTGTAGGTTTTCCCTCCAAKCCCAGTTGTAACTAACCTGATTCCTCTTAGCAACCAGGTAATTATTAGAATCAGGTTTGCTAGATTTGGGWTCGAGTGAAAACCTACCGGACAATAGCTCTTCAGGAACAGGGTTGGKGAGRCCTGCCCTAGACACTGAAAGGTTTGGATAGGTTTAAACAARATGGTGAACATTCATTCTAGTCTATCATAGAGCAAGGTAGCGCTACTCCCCTGTTGTTGACACCTGTCCTATCCTTTCCAATCTCGTGTCTAGATCTACATGTAATCGGCTAAGAGAAGGCAGTGTTCACCAATAAGTAATTCCCTCATGGAAGGAAGGGAGGAAGGGCCAAATTTGATCATTTTAATCTATTTAATCAATTAATGATCCCAATTGAATCCCCACCAATGGGCCAAACGGGTGGATCATGGTTGATTCAGCAGTAAACCAGATCAAGTTGGTGCTTCTGTTTCTTGTGTCCGGCCATTAAGAATTACTATACAAGTCATAACAGCCCGGGATGCTGATTAAACCTTAACATTGACCGTTGCCATGGAAACATTGCCTGGCTCTGGAAGAATTATAAAACAAATTCCACTTGGCCCATAAGAGAATGAAAGAACGCATCATTTGTTGCACGAATGTAATTTCCAGTATTCCGCTGTCATCCAGAATGTCAGAAGGACATTAAGTAGAAAAAGGGAAATGGGGGTAAACCAGGACCGTATGTATTAAGCGTCTCAGAATAGTGCTGATCTAGGACCAGGTCCCCCCTGTCCATAGKATCATAGTCATTATAATCTTAAAAGGCTAAASTAATTGTAGATCAGCACTCCTCTGAGTACAGCCCTGTTGCACAACTTCATTGCTTATTTAAACATTCATTCATGTTGCTATCCTTATTTGTATACATACATTAATTTAAATCCAGTCAATCTGAGATCATCACATCATGTAATTAATCTCACGTTGGCTCTTTTATGTCTGGGACATTAGTCTCAGGTATAAGTGATAAGGACAGCTCCTCCCTGGCTATCTGACAGCCGGACCTGATCAGGTGGGTCAGTATAAAATAAGTGGTGCATGAAAAAGGGCCAGTCATTAATTTAAAGTCCAGATGAACCCCGCCTCTTTATCCAGCTACCGACAGGTCCCCCATGTAATTATATTACCCTGTCTAATGGCTTCTATCATGCCGCTTATCTCGAGTCTGGAAGGAGGATGGAGGGGGGGGGGGGGGGGTGGAGATAGAAGGAATGGAACAGACAGGAGACGGTATGAGGAAGGGAGAGAGAGAGAGAGAGCGAGCGAGCGAGGAGAAGAGAGATGCCAGCAGGTATATAACAAGACGGGGGGGGCATTTTGATACACCACAGAACCCTCCTGCACCATTACCGGGTCAGGGGCCTCAATCTGGCAGCTGTGGTAATATCTGTATGTCCTAACATGGTGGAGAAAACAAGAGGATGATTGGTGAAAGCCAAGTTATGACAACACTACTGCCCACTGTAATCCATGGACAACAACTGCCATTTGGTATTTTCTATTGAATAGAATGACAATGGTAATAGGTTAGTTCACAGTCACGTCCATGCAGTCGTGAACCCCTAGTACCATTCCACTCATACACTGAGTAGAATGCTTTTGAATTGAGAAAAATTTCTAGTTATGACACCCTACAGTCCATTGTAACACATGGCCATTTGACACATACAGTATTTGCTGTTGAATAGAATAACCAAAGGTCGCAATCCATTTTCAGATCAGTGCAGATGAAGCACACAAGGCAAACAGAAATGGCACAACATTAGATCATTGACACATAGCTACAGTAGGTAGATCAAACCCTTCAACTCAGTTTAGGACCAGAAAGTCCTTCACTGTTTACCTGGCTTCAACCATGTTCGGTCGATGTCCCTGGCCTGAACTTTACAAGAGGATGAACCTCGTCTAGATGGCCTCTCCAGATCACAGTCAGTTTGATCATGCTCAACACAGTGAAAATCTGAGGCACACAATGACAGTTGAATAACCAGGCTTTGTTGATGTGACTCGTCTTTGAAGGCACAGAGGCACAAACAGATCTTTAGAAGTGCAGGATCTGAGAGACCCGACGGAGAGAAAAAAGAGAGAGAAAGAGAGAGACAATGTGGATGAAAGAGAGAGCTCAATCAGCGAAGGAAAGACAGCTGTGTGCTAATCAAAGCTGCGGCGTGTTCAAATGGAAACATGTACTAAGTCGGCAAACCAACGTCCTTCAACGCTCGCCCTTCAAAGTCCATTGCCAGCTTCCAGTCTCTACCATGGCTATATGTAGGCTCGGCAAACATGAAACAGTATCAAATAACCAGTATTTAAACTAACTAACTAACTAGTTAGCTAACAAGCTAACTAGCTACTTCTCAAGTTCAGATTTGTGTTTAAGACCTTGCAAGAATGAACTTAAATGACCCTAGTAGCCTATCAGCGATGTGAAGGATATCTTCTAGACAAGATTCCCAGAGGGCATTGGCTGTAAAACAAATGTTCTGTGTCAACAAACATGAATTAGTTTGTGTAAGGCGGGGGCTAGCTAGCATCTGATTCATCCTTTTCACTTATGTAACGGTCGACGTAGAGTTGCCCCTCTGGCCAGACATGGTGTTAACAAGGGAAAGATCGGAACATAGCTGGCTTTCCCTTTCTGGAATGTTCTCTGTCTCACTTCAGGAAAACATCATCAGGAAAACTAAAACCCTTCCTGTTTATAGTCAAGATTCTCCAATTCTGTCCTCTCATGGGTTTTAAGTGGATCCTTGAAGTTGAGACATTCCAGATTTATGGAATGAAAAGGAAATTCGCTTTCATATATTAATCATTAAAAGTCAAACTGCCTCACTGCTATGCACCCTCCGTGACCGACCTTAATACTCTAGCCTAGCTAGTTGTGTAGATCTGAAATAAATCCTAGGTTTAGGTTACATATAGCCATATAGGCTATGTGGATCGGGCTAAGGGTTGTTTCTGGACACGACTCGTTTCTGGACCAGATGGATCAGTTGGATGGAGGAAGAAATGGAAGAATAAAGGTTGATGGTTCCATTCCTACATGGGCCTATACACTTCACTTCAAGTTCTAGTCTATTTCTATTTCTATACTGTATAGCCTGTTTCTGTGTGGAAATCTGTTCTCCCAGAATTGACTCCTGTCCTGATCCACTGAGGGAGCAGAGGCAGATGCCTGGAGGCTCCAGCTGCAGAGACGGAATGAACAGGTGGGCTGACTGCAGCTCTGCAGGTGCAGAGAGAGACACCATGCATCATCTGCCCAACGTTGGCCTGGTTCCCTACAGTGGGATACATACAGACATCAAAACACACCTACACATGTGCAGTCAGGCACACACAGACACAACACACACACACCACACACACACACACACACACCACACACACAACACACACAACACACACACACACACACACACACACACACAACACACACACACACACACCACACACACACACACACACAGCACACACCCGAGTTTTCCTTGCCACTGTCAGTCTAGGTTTGGAGGTGAAGGTCTGAGCTTTGTTAATTGCTCTTTGACAAATATGTCAAAAGCATTAGCCATCTACAATTTGCTTGATTGGTTGATTGAAAAGGACTTGTTCTCAGTTCATAAGAGGTTAGGGTTAGGGCATGTGGAGAGATAATACTTTCCTGTAATAGTATATTGTGGGCCTTGCACATGGAGATGGAAGAATATCGCCCTCTAGTGATACGCTACTATCATTACTACTACCACTACTTCTGAGAAAGGGTTGCATCTCAACAGTCTGAAGGGGCTTCCTCTCCTTGCCTTTTATCAATCTGCATGGATCTGAGATCATTGGGAGAATCTCAATTGCATACTCTCATGTCCTCCTCAAAACCCATTAGAGAGAAGGTCGAGAGGGAGGGACCTCTGGCTTTCATATCCAATGGGTTTTGAGAAGGAGGCGAGGAGAGAGGATGCGGGGAGTATGCAATTGAGATTCTACCACAGTATAGATGAAACATTGTGGATGCCTACTGGGCATTTCCCTTCACTTGTTCGATATATTCAGATCAGTGAAGAGTAAAGAGATGAGACAGGAGAGGAAGCTAACTCATACTATTGAGATGCACCCATGGCTTCTATGCAAGCTCCACTAATCAGAAAACCCAATTTACCCTAATGGGCAGCATAAACTGGGTCCAATGTATGAATGATTTGTTCTGTTTGAGTAAAGGCGAGTATACATGCTCATCTGTTAAATCGTCTAATATAATATTGCTCTGGAGGCGTAATTCATGGGCACCCCCACTCGATAAGCTGATTCATCAAATGATTCACTGGCAGTATTGTGTGTGTTCTGTATAGGCAGTCACATGTTTTCTATAAGTCCTCTGAGTATGTGAATGTTAACAGTAGAATGCTGTGTGGGTGTGTGTATTGGCGTGAACACAGGATATGCACAAGCATGCCCGTGAGTTTACATAATGAGTGTTTGTGTGAGGGACTCTAAAAGAGAGTGTGTTGGAGCATGTTGGAGAACACAACACACGTGCACATGAATTTGTGTGTGTTTGCGCGTGCTTGTGTTAACATTTCCTTTCCTTCACAATGTCAACACTGCCCCTTAGCTAGTATACTGTCTCCTAACCAGACTAGCCTTTTCCCATACATCCCCATTACAGTATTAATGAGCATGAGCAGTATCAATGAGCATGAGCAATGAACGGGACCAGATTTACTACTGTATCCGAGCACACAGGCACACACACACACACACAACACGCTCACACACACACGCACACACACAGAGGAGTAACAGGTGCGGGGGACCCACTGAACTTTAAGCGCCTGCATAGGCTCACCTCACACCCATATAGACTCACCTCACACCCATAATAGGCTCACCTCACAGCCATATAGCTCACCTCACACCATATAGGCTCACCTCACACCCATATAGGCCTCACCTCACACCCATATAGGCTCACCTCACACCCATATAGGCTCACCTCACAGCCATATAGCTCACCTCACAGCCATATAGGCTCACCTCACACCCATATAGGCTCACCTCACACCATATAGGCTCACCTCACAGCCATATAGGCTCACCTCACACCATATAGGCTCACCTCACAGCCATATAGGCTCACCTCACACCATATAGGCTCACCTCACACCCATATAGGCTCACCTCACACCCATATAGGCTCACCTCACACCATATAGGCTCACCTCACACCCATATAGGCTCACCTCACACCCATATAGGCCACTCACACCATATAGGCTCACCTCACACCCATATAGGCTCACCTCAACCATATAGGCTCACCTCACACCCATATAGGCTCACCTCACACCCATATAGGCTCACCTCACACCCATATAGGCTCACCTCACACCCATATAGGCTCACCTCACACCCATATAGGCTCACCTCACACCCATATAGGCTCACCTCACACCTCAATATAAGGCTCACCTCACACCCATATAGGCTCACCTCACACCCATATAGGCTCACCTCACCATATAGGCCACCTCACACATATAGGCTCACCTCACACCCATAGCTCACCAAACCCATATAGGCTCACCTCACACCCATATAGGCTCACCCACACCCATATAGGCTCACCTCACACCCATATAGGCTCACCTCAACAGGCTCACCTCACACCCATATGCTCACCTCACACCCTATAGGCTCACCTCACACCCATATAGGCTCACCTCACAGGCTCACCTCACACCCATATAGGCTCGCCTCACACCATATAGGCTCACCTCACACCCATATAGGCTCACCTCAAACCCATATAGGCTCACTACTGACAAGAAGCACATGGCTGAACTCTTTAATCACCACTTCATTAATTAAGTCATGATTCCTATTTGACTCAGACATGCCTCCTTGCCGTCCACATTTCCTCATCTCCTACCCCTTCTAAAGCGACTATCCCTGATGCTTCTCCCTCTTATGCCCCTGCCCCACTACAAAGTTTCTCCCTGAGCCCAAGGTGCAAAAGGAGCTCCTGAAACTTGACCAAAAAAACATCTGGTCAGATGGTTTAGACCCTTTCTTCTTTAAGGTTGCTTCCCCTATCATCGCCAGGCTTATCTCTGACCTTTTAACCTGTCTCTCCTCTCTGGGGAGGTTCCATTGCTTGGAAGGCAGCCATGGTTCGTCCTTTATTTAAAGGGGAGATCAAGCTGATCCTAACTGTTATAGGCCTATTTCCATTTTGCCTTGTTATCAAAAGTGTTGGAAAAACGTGTCAAAATCAACTGACTGCTTTCTTGATGTCTATAGTATTCTCTGTGGTATGCAATCTGGTTTCCGCTCAGGTTATGGATGTGTCACTGCAACCTTAAAGGTCCTTAATGATGTCACCATTGCCCTTGATTCTAAGCAATATTGTGCTGCTATTTTTATTGACTGCTATTTTTATTGATTTGGCCAAAGCTTTTGATACGGTTGACCATTCAATTTTTGTTTGCCGGCTAAGGAGTATTGGTGTCTCTGAGTGGTCTTTGGCCTGGTTTGCTAACTACCTCTCTGAAAGAGTGCAGTTTATAAAGTCAGAAAATCTGCTGTCTCAGCCATTGCTGTCACAACATAGCTCAGGCAGTAGGAAGCTCTCTCATCCATTTATATGCAGATGATACAGTCTTATACTCAGCTGGCCCCTCCCCGGATTTTGTGTTAAATGCTCTACAACAAACTTTCTTAGTGTCCAACAAGCTTTCTCTACCCTTAACCTTGTTCTGAACACCTCCAAAACAAAGGTCCTGTGGTTTGGTAAGAAGAATGCGACACCTCATACAAGTACTTGGGAGTATGGCTAGACGGTACACTGTCCTTCTCTCAGACACATATCAAAGCTGCAGGCTAAAGATAAATCTAGACTTGGTTTCCTCTATCGTAATCACTCCTCCTTCACCCCAGCTGATAAACTAACCCTGATTCAGATGACCATCCTACCCATGCTTAGATTATGGAGACATAATTTATAGATCGCAGGTAAGGGTGCTCTCGAGCGGTAGATTTCTTTACCATTCGCCATCAGATTTGCCACCAATGCTCCTTATAGGACACATCACTGCACTCTATACTCATCTGTAAACTGGTCATCTCTGTATACCCGTCGCAAGACCCACTGGTTGATGCTCATTTATAAAACCCTGTTAGGCCTCACTCCCCCTATCTGAGATATCTACCCAGCCCTCTTCCTCCACATACAACACCCGTTCTGCCAGTCACATTCTGTTAAAGGTCCCCAAAGCACACACATCCCTGGTCGCTCCTCTTTTCAGTTTGCTGCAGCTAGCGACTGGAACGAGCTGCAACAAACACTCAAACTGGACAGTTTAATCTCAATCTCTTCATTCAAAGACTCAATCATGGACACTCTTACTGACAGTTGTGGCTGCTTTGCGTGATGTATTGTTGTCTCTACCTTCTTGCCCTTTGAGCTGTTGTCTGTGGCCAATAATGTTTGTAACATGTTTTGTGTTGGTACCATGTTGTTGTGTACCATACTGTGTTGTCATGTGTTGCTGCTTGCTATGTTGTTGTCTAGGTCTCTCTTGTCGTGATGGTGTTTTGTCCTATATTTATATATATAATATATTTTTTTAAATGTATTATCCAGCCCCCGTCCCCGCAAGATGGCCTTTTGCCTTTTGGTAGGCCGTCATTGTAAATAAGAATTTGATCTAACTGACTTGCCTAGTTAAATAAAGGTTAAATAAATAGGCTCACCTCACACCCATATAGACTCAACTCAACTCACACCCATTTGAAACATTAAAAATATCCCAAAATAAATGTACAAACAGTAGGGTATAAATAAACATCTCAACAACTAGAAATAAAGAGGAGGGTCTAAGCTTCTATCGAAACTTGTGTTTCAACTCTAAAAAAATGAGTGCAGGAGGAGAGGTAGTTACAATGGAGTGGTCACTGATCAGCTGTTTAGAGAAAATGTCCCCCATGCTCATTGTGCATGACTCAACACATATTAAAAAGTACAATATGCCATAAGTATTGGTGTTCAATTGTTCAACATAAATGGAAGGTTCCCGGGCCCATACGTAGTTTGGTCATGACCAGGGTAGACCTGTAGTGCCATCTTGTGGCTATCTTGTGGTACTTCATGACCATGCCTCCCTTTACTAGCACTTATTAGGTCAATTAGACTCACACCCAGCGTAACTTTGTATAGGMCTATTCTAAACAATATAGTCATACATAGTTTTAATGTGAGTTTTTCTATGAAGTCATTGGGCGTGTTCCTTTGCCCAGTCGTTGCTGTCGCCTGCCAGATCTTACAACGCCTGAATAGGTATTTTATGTATCAGCTAACCACATATGTTATAACAATCTGCTGCCCGACAGCACAGTCGATTACGTGGCACGCAACCATTGGTTGATGCAATGTCTGAGCACGGGAAAGTGACCATTGTTTAATTTGAGTTAGGCTATTGACAAGGAAAAGTATTGATCTTGAGGACTTACCAAACAGAGAGGTGGGTTGCTGTGGAAGGCCTTGACAGTCCTTGGTCCAACTCCTTGGTCCAACTCAAGTGAACAACTTCTGAATGTGTATTTAGAGTTGGTTGGAGTGAAAAGCCATAGTTTGTGCACCTGAGAATTGAATATTTTCTTGGGGATATTCTCATTAGGGAAAAAGATCGTCCTCTCTTCGACTCCTCTGTCCTCTCTCCTCCGTGACCTGGAAACCAATAAGTGGTCGAGGAGAGTGTCAAATATTCTTTTTAGTTTTTTGGTATTTTATTAGGATCCAATTAGCTGTTGCAAAAGCAGCAGCTATCTTCCGGGGGTCACACAAAACATGAAAAATGGCAGAGCTATTAGTAGACAAGAACAGCTCAAAGGACAGAACTACATACATTTCAATTAGTTAGTAGGCGAACGGAGGAGTGTCCTCGCCTCCTTGATAGCCTCTCTCTCGAGAGGAAGCACAAGAGTATCTACATGTGTACTTTGCGGAAGAGTTTTGAGATCCACCACACCCTCTTTGAACAGCTGTTTACTCAGAGGAGAAAAGCTTACACATATTTAAAAACTATATGCTACTTATCCTTTAATCTATGAAATTGTCTAGCACAACAGCTAAATGCCTTTTTACTACTACTATACACATTCCATTTGGGATTCCACCCCTGTACATGTAATTTGCATGATGACACACTAGTGAAGGAAGTGAGGAGGGTACGGAGGACTTGCGCAAACTAATTGGGAGAATCTCATACTCCTCGCATTCTCTTCTTGCGATAGGACATCCAACTAGTTCAAATTGTGCTCCATATAATTAACAGACAGCATATTTCTGTAAAAAATGGATACTAAATTTGAATACAAAAAAAAATCGATGATTGTGTGGTTTGCATCACTTAATGCCCAATGTTACATATATGTAACACTTTTTAAGTGACTATACTTCCAAAAATATAATTTTTTCCTCAAAATTGTATTGAATTTCAGAAACTCACCTTTTTGACAACTTACGACACCATTCGGAGTAACATAATTCCCTTTTTTAACACTTGTTGAAGTCCACCATTTTCAGCGCCAATCTCTGATAGTGTAATTACAAAGATCGGGCATCAGTGGTGTCAAGTTATACTAGGATCTCTTTTGACGATCGTGGCTTCCTTTATAGTATTGATCGGGTTCAGACCATTTAACTATATGTAACATTGGGCTTTAAAGGGCTTTAAAGGGTTAACAGGTGATTAACTTTCACCATATTATTTTCAATACTTCAGTATTCTTGCTTGTATGATAATCAGCAGGCAACAAGACAAGTATAGAGAGGAATATACTTTTTGGGTTTGACAGAACAATAATGATCAATAAACTGAGATGGCTGTTAAATTGCTATACACTTTAGATGATATTATGTTGGAATCCTTGGTTGCATGCATAGCTCTAATCATCACATAACTACAAAAACATTGTCAGGAATCAATATACAAAGAAAACACACCTTGTTTTCTTTGTACAGATATTTAATATTTAGACATGGGGCAACAAGCCGCTTGTTTTTACAGCACAATTTGCATAATTTATACAATACCCCTGTGTACAATCAAACGACAACATTAGATTTTTCTGTTTACATAGAAGTGGAAAACCAGACGGATTTTACAAGCATATCTTTGTACAGTCAGATACATCTTTAAATAATCTGAGAATTATTCTTCAGATTTCGTTCTCGTAACGTTTGATCTCTCTGTCTATCTTTCTTTTTAAATAGAATTTCTGGACACACAAAAATAGTTGAACGAACCACAACTAAACATGCAACATCCATTGTTGTGAGCACATTTAATTCTCCTGCAACTACTTGAGTTGATAAGATAAGGTGTGTCTGTGTTTGTTATCTTGATAAACTCTGTTGTGTCGGTGTAAGGATTTATAAGGTCTTTATCCATCTAACTCTGTAGGTATTCTGCCATGTCGAGAGTAACATACTGCTTTGTGTTTTCATAACTGTCCCATATGAGTTAATGTCAGATATCAAGGAAATCTATCGGTTTCCTCTTGTAGAAAAAAAATATATGTATTTACAAGGTAGGAAATAAAGAGATGGCATTTCCATGTGTGTGTGTGTGTGTGTGTGTGTGTGTGTGTGTGTGTGTAGATCTTAGCTAGACCACACACATAGGAAAGGGAGGTCACTTTCAGGAGGACTTGGCCATGCATGGGTGTGGTATGAAGAAACTACTCACACACACTTGTATCAAAAAGGATCCATCAGGTGGGTAACCATTTTAGATAGAACATCAAGTCATTACATTGTTCAACTTTTTTTGGTCATTTTTCAAATTACATATATACTGGAAAAATAAAACTATTTCAAAGTGGGGGTGCGTAAAAACTGAGTGAAAAGCTAGAATCTGTTGGGAATGTGTCTCTGATGTCAAGAAAGTGTCTCCTTAGATTCTAGTCTATGTGAAGAGTCACTACTGTGTGTGTGTGTGTGTGTGTGTGTGTGTGTGTGAGTCTGCTGGGACATTGGGCTGAAGACTGAGTTTCTGGGTTGAAATAAAAGCACTGGATAATTTTGCTGAAAACAAAAACCTTTCCAATTAGCTACATACCGTACATCTAACATTTGATGATGTAAAAAACATATGAAAACAACAGCTTATGTGCATTAAATAAAGTTGCATTTAACACTATGTGAAAGCATACTTATAAAAATCATATCTTAAGAGCTATATGTTCTTATTCATTCCCAAACTTGAAGGCAGTAAAAAAACTATACATGTGAACAACACATAAACAGAATAACCCATTGTCCCCTAAAATGCATTGCTAACTCAGACTGTAGAATCTAGATTGACTCAGATAATTCAGACACAGTCACAACACGAAGTCTATGTTGCATAGAATCAGCTGGGTAGAACCTGTGGTGTTTGGTCAATGTTTGGCAAAGATCAAAGGTCAAAAGGTCACTATCAAACCAACCAGCCCTCACACCTTGACCCTAGGCAGGATATCACTCTGAGTGTGTCCTTTCAACTGAAAGCCACGTTACACACCTTCAAATCTCACAGGTCCGTAGCTTAGAGATGCACACCAGCCCATAGCAACAAAAAAATAGTCACCAGGACTATGAAAAACATACCAAAATGTAATCATTGTAGCATTTCTTAATCAAAGCAACTTTGATTGAACTCATCTACAAACAATAGCCCCCATGCTGCTGTTACTCTATATCTATCTCACCACTGCACTATGTAACAGAGGTGGTTTTGTGTATAACCTTTCCAGACCTAAAGAAGTGATTTTAACTTGTTTTGGCATTATTATCTGTTATTATCTATGCATAGTCACTTTAATAACTCATAATTACTGCGTACATGTACATATTACCTCAATTACCTTGACACCGGTGCCCCCGCACATTGACTCTGTACCGGTACCTGTATATAGCCTCGCTACTGTTATTTACTGCTGCTCTTTAATTATTTGTATTCTTATCTCTGACTTTTTAATTATTTGTTATTCTTATCTCTGACTTTTTAATTTTAGGTATTTTTTTGTATTTTCTTAAAACTTCATTGTTGGTTAAGGGTTTGTAAGTAAGCATTTCACTGTAAGGTCTACACCTGTGTATTCTGCGCATGTGATAAATACAATTTGATTTGAGAGAGAAAGAGTCATGTTTAGATCAGACATCTAGCAGACACTTTAATCCAGAGTATTCTTGGTAACCAGAACCAAACATTGCGTGCACGTGAGCTGGCCGGCTACTCGATTTATGTAACTTTCTGTCACAATAGTTCATATCCAGCGTGACACACAGAGCATGTGATATAGTGGGCAGCAGTACAGACACACACACAAGCATCCTACGTATTATACTTTAAGTGACATATAACAGTATCTAAGACAAGAAAAGAGATGCACGATGTAAATAGACATTCAGGCAGGCAGGCAGACAGACCTGCAGAGAGTGGCCGGTGGGGTTCATGCAGAATCTGAAGGTCTCGTTGAAGGAGGCTCGCGGTCGTGACGACATACCCGGGTCTTCTTCTTGATGATCCTCTTCTGGGTCGCAATGTTCACCACATACAGCTTCACATAGAGGTCGTAGACACACACACACACATGCACTCATATAAACACACACTACATTTGTCACAAAAGAGTTATCTTCTATTTTCTAAAACAGTGTGGTGTGTGTGTGTGTGTGTGTTGTGTGTGTGTGTGTGTGTGTGTGTGTGTGTGTGTGTGTGGTGTGTGTGTGTGTGTGTGTGTGTGTACCTGAATTCACAGTATCTGTACCATTTGAGTGTTTTGTTGTGTGCGAGCGAATGTGTATCGACATGAGTGTTTAAACGTGTGTGTGTGTACATGCTTGTGGTGAATGTACATGTGCATATAGCAGTACCTGGCAGGTGGTCTGGAGACTTGAACTTGTAGGTGATGTTTCTGCACTGAAGAATCTCCAACACCAGCTGGTCTCCTCTGTCTTCAGCTCCTTCCTCAGAGCTATCTTGATCTCTCCCATTACCGGGTCTTACCTACACATACACATACACATACACACACATATCACACACTAACACATACACCGGTGGACGTCGGTGCCGTTTAAGATGAGGAGGGACGATTTTTTTTTTCATGAGCTTGGCCTTATTTCTATTACAGCATGTTGGATGACTGTCATTCATCTTCCATTCACCCAGTTCAATATAACAGCAATAGGTTAGCTACTACATGATACTACAATTTTCCCTGTACCCATCATGAGGTTGCTAGAACCTAGTCGTGAATGCAAGTTTACAGGTCGAGAGAAATTTGAGCAATCAAAGTGACAGACATTGACACATTCACTCTTGCCTGCCTCTAGCTGAGCTAGGGGTAATCATTAGTCCAACAGTTGAATATGAGAGTTTTCATTCGACAAATTCAGGTATGTTGATCCCCGTTTCGTTCCGTTTGCTTCTGTTTAAGAAATGTTTTTTTCAACAGAATCGGCGGAATGAATACCCGTGATCACATGCAAACACAGTTCACTTTGATCCCTTTGATCGTTGTGTAATCCCTTACCACATCTACGTGCTCTCCTCCTCTCACCTTTCCCTTCGCTTGTGGACTTCAGTGCACAACACTATAGCCGCCTGTGACCAGGCAAAAAAAAATCCAAGCCAAACCTTCATATCATAACCGATAACTGCTACACACAGCCTACATCGTTGTCACCATATAACGTCATAGTCACATAGCTACTAGAACTAATGCGTTAGTAAACCCGCTATAATCATGGCAGTACAGTGTACAGTCAACAGCAAGCAGTTTAGCAGTTACACCGGCGGGCCCCTGTGGCAATAATGAATAGAAAAAAAACGTACCTTAACTTGGAAAATTCCAGTGTTGGATAGCCATATCCAGCTAGCTAACATTGCATCCCTCTCTGTTTGAGCCGGTTTGTTGAGTAGGCTAAACTAGCTAGCTGCATTCGCTAGCTAAGTGAAAGTGAAAAAAAATACAACTAAATATATCACTCTCTCCTTCATTTTTTAAGAATTAATTTGTTCAAAACTGTTCAACTATTGTCTTTCTCTTTGAGTCAACTATTCACCACATTTTGTGCACTGCAGTGCTAGCTAGTGTATCTTATGCTTTCAGTACTAGATTAATTCTCTCATCCTTTGATTGGTGGACAACATGTCAGTTCATACTACAAGAGCTGTCATAATTACTGTGTAAGTCTATGGAATGTGGTGAGAACCAATTGCCTCCTAGGTTTTCTATTAAAGTCAATGTACCCAGAAGGGGACGGAAATTAGCTGTGCTCCGGCTACACCATATTGCTTGCCTACAGAGTGCTGTTGAGACCACTGTAGACCTTCATTGCAAAACAGTGTTTAAATAAACGATTTGGTGACGTGAATATATTTAGTATAGTTTTATCTGAAAAGGATAACTTTTTGAATGTTTCACTATTTTAATGAAATTCAATAACGATGATGGTCCTTCCCTTCCTCCTCTGAGGAGCCTCCACTGATCACTAGAGTGTTCCTTCCATGACACGTGTCAGTACTGTATGAAGTGTGCTCATAAGGTCAGATGAATGTGACTGGTGCTGTCACTTCTTGATGACTTATGACTTCACACCAATCACAACACTCACACTGGGATTCAACTAAACCTGCCCTAGAGAGCAGACCAGCTAACCATAGTTATATCTGAGGGATGTGTTGACACATACTGTACACACTGAAGCTCACAAGGACATACTCACACCTATACACACACATGCATGCACACCATAGAATTACGCTTCCACCTCCAGGTGGTATACCACACACACACACACACACGCACCACTGTGACTTACCCTCAGAGTCCATATGGCCCATTGGTGACATCATCACATCGGTGCCATTTGGAATCTTCCCACTGTCCGGAACAAGATCATATCAAAATACAAGAAATATACACACTGAGTGGATGTAAACTACAGTATATACAATAACCAAACTCACAACCGAGGAAACTGGAAGATGGCACTGTCCACGCATTAGTCCCACCCTCATCCTCCAATAGGCTGTAAGCACTGCCACTCAGACCGCTGTCCAATGAGGCGGCTGTTACCGGAGCGTCGCCGGACCTGCCGGGCTGTGCTGTATGGAGATTGACCACACAAGTCATGAGAGAGAGAGAGGAGCCCTATATAGGCCTGGTTGAGAATGTACTGCCCTTATGTGGGTGCACTATAGGTCTCAATAAAGGCCTGGGTAACTGTCTCCTTTGGTTCCATTTTTGATATAGTATTACACCACCATGCCTACCGTTACCATATTAAATATTATTTAGCACTTTGAGTGTGATGTGTATAGCTCTTCCACTTTACGTGACATAACATGTGTGTGTGTGTGTGTGTGTGTGTGTGTGTGTGTGTGTGTGTGTGTGTTGTGTGTCGTGATGAAAAATGTGTG
>NC_036840.1:45590-89708 GCF_002910315.2 Salvelinus sp. IW2-2015 | reverse complement strand
CCCAGCTACCAACCTCTCCCCATAGACCAACAGAGCCTAATAGGATAGTTTGTACCTAGACGTGATGGAGATAGACACACCAACAGAAACAACCAAAGCATGCGCATCCACAACTCCCCCACCCATTCAATGTATAGATAGACAACTTTTGGAGGGGACCCTGATATATGAACCATGGGACACACTTTACTATACACAGGCCAAGAGGGTAATCAAGTATGGTCAACTTATTATATAACTATAATATATTACTATATAATTTATTTTATATTCATTTGAAAACTTATATATATTATATTTATCTACGAGTGGGAACATACTGTATATTCATCTATACATTCCATAACTTGACAAAGTGCTAAGTAAAACATGACAGTGTGCATAAGAAGATATTTCAAATGTGTGAATGTAAGGAAGAGTAGAACTACGCTAGCTTTATGCATAGCAGTTCACTGTGTATCTTACTAGGAGAAAAAACAGGCTTGAATCACAGCTAAAACCTGTGCCCAATATTTCACATTCCAAAAATAATATGTTAAGCCACAATCATCCACAACGGATTGTCTGTGATAAGAATATATCTATTTATCTCTCACGACGACAGTGTACTCAACCATATACAAAGTCAACCTCATAGGCAACAATGCAACTTTTCACTGTCACGTTCATTAGGTCACCCAACCTAAAACATTTTGAACTGAAAACTAAAATCAGCATTTCTTCCTGGACAACAGCAGGTAGTCCCTCCTGTTTCAGTCTGGTTTCTTCCATTTGGTGCCTAATAAACATGACCCTGTGCACAAGACTACCCAGTCTGTTAAAACCACACCAATTATACTTAGAACAATTTTATATAATATATCTGATATATCAGCATCTAATGTACATCTAGAGAAAGAAGAGAAGGGGAAATATTGTTGTCCCAAAATGTAAAAACATGCTTGCCAAGGGCTTTGTACCTTGTGCCAGATGAGGGAGTCATTTCAAATCGAGAAATAGAATTAAAGTGAGATTATGTCACAAATAACTGTGCGTCCCTGGATTCAAAATTCTTCATTCATCATTCAGTACTTAAACAATTGAGGAGAATATCAATAAAACTCTAATAATCATAATTATAATACAAAAATAAGAGGTGCCATCTCCATAGAATAAATCTTCAACATTTAATTCCCAAAATGCTTCATAAATGAATTAAACTCTTCTAACAATATACAAAACCATGAGGGGAATACCACAGGTAGTTATAATGTCATTCATAAAAAAACATCTCCAGTCAAATAGAGCAATGAGAGAATCTAAACGTGTCCATCCCCTGTATTAATGTGTCAGTCTCTTACCATTATCTTTCTTTGTGTTTCAATGTGTTTGTGACTGTGTTGTGTGAGCGTGTGTGTAATACCTGGTTGATTCTGTTCTTGCTTTGTTGCCTCAATGGCCTCCCCTCCCTGGCTACACTACTTCTGTAAACACAAGTTAATTTCCTGTAAAACACATACCACTTCCTCCCCACTACCCTTATCGCCAAATGCATGTCAAACAAAGGTTCTCTCCCCAATCCCCAGTCACAGCTCAAAGCAATTCAAACGCTGACCCCTGACCCTTGACACCAAAACTCAAGATCCACAGGATACGTAAGAGATAGTTGTCTAACACCCGCACCCTAACGGTCCTTGCCCCGCACCCCAATGGTGGACCTGTGAGTATGTCCAGTTGGTCCATAAAGAGTGGATCAGTGATGGAGACAGTAAACTCGAGCGCCCTAGCCATCCTCGTCTTCTCTCTGCGAGTTAAGAGCCTATAGAATAGACAAGGTTAATAAGGTTCTTTAGGAGTGATCTGAGCAGAGCTAGCCAGCAGTTTGTGCCAGCTGACCACTCGCTTCCGCACGTCCACCTTATCCAGCCAGATGTAGGCCTCTCCGATCAGGGTTCTTCTTAATGAACTTCCCCCATTGGACACCAGAAGAGCTGGACAGAGGAGAGACAAGAGTTAGACACCAGGAAGAGCTGGACAGAGGAGAGAGAAGAGTTAGAGACAGGGAGAGCTGGACAGAGGAGAGAGAAGAGTTAGACACAGGAGAGCTGGACAGAGGAGAGAGAAGATTAGACACAGGAAGAGCTGGACAGAGAAGAGAGAAGAGTTAGACACAGGGAAGAGCTGGACAGAGGAGAAAGAAGAGTTAGACACCGATGAAGAGCGGACAGAGCAGAGAGAAGAGTTAGACACAGGGAAGAGCTGGACAGAGGAGAGAGAGAGTTAGACGACTGGGAAGAGGTGACAAGAGGAGAGAGAAGAGTTAGACACAGGAAAGCTGGACAGAGGAGAGAGAAGAGTTAGACACAGGGAAGAGCTGGACAGAGGAGAGAGAAGAGTTAGACACAGGGAAGAGCTGGAAGAGGAGAGAGAAGAGTTAGACACAGGAAGAGCTGGACAGAGAGAGAGAAGATGTTAGACACAGGAAGAGCTGGACAGAGCAGAGAGAAGAGTTAGAACACAGCGAAGAGCTGACAGAGGCAGAGAGAAGAGTTAGACACCATGAGAGCTGGACAGAGCAGAGAAGAGAGTAGGACACAGAAGAGCTGGACAGAGAGAGAGAAGAGTTAGACACATGTAAGAGCTGGACAGAGGAGAGAGAAGAGTTAGACTACAGGGAAAGAGCTGGACAGACCAGTAGAGCTGCCGGCCTACTCGATTTATGAACTTTCTGTCACAATAGTTCATATCCAGCGTGACACACAGAGCATGTGATTATAGTGGGCAGCAGTACAGCACACACACAAGCATCCTACGTATTATACTTTAAGTGACATATAACAGTATCTAAGACAAGAAAAGAGATGCACGATGTAAATAGACATTCAGGCAGCAGGCAGGACAGACAGACCTGCAGAGAGGTGGCCGTGGGGTTCATGCAGAATCTGAAGGTCTCGTTGAAGGAGGCTCGCGTCGTGACGACATACCCGGTCTTCTTCTGATGATCCTCTTCTGGGTCGCAATGTTCACCACATACAGCTTCACATAGAGGGCTGTAGACACACACACACACATGCACTCATATTAAACACACACTACATTTGTCACAAAAGAGTTATCTTCTATTTTCTGAAACAGTGTGTGTGTGTGTGTGTCTGTGTGTTTGTGTGTGTGGCGTTGCGATGTGCTGTGTCGTGGTGCTGTGTGTGTGTGTGTACCTGTAATTCACATGTATCTGTACCATTTGAGTGTCTCGTTGTGTGCGAGCGAATGTGTATCGACATGATGTGTTAAACGTGTGTTGTGTGTGTACATGTTTGTGTGTAATGTAACATGTGCATATAGCAGTACCTGGCAAGTGGTCTGGAGACTTGAACTTGTAGGTGATTTTCTGCACTAAGAAAATCTCCAACACCAGCTGGTCTCCCTCTGTCTTCAGCTCCTTCCTCAGAGCTATCTTGATTCTCCCATTACCTGGGTCTACCTACACATACACATACCACAACACATTACACACACGTTAATACATACACCGGTGGACGTCGGTGCCGTTTAAGATGAGGGAGGACGATTTTTTTTCATGAGCATGGCCTTATTCTATTACAGCATGTTGGATGACTGTCATTATCATTCCATTCACCCAGTTCAATATAACAGCAATAGGTTTAGCTACTACATGATACTACAATTTTCCCTGTACCCATCATGAGGTTGCTAGAACCTAGTCTGTGAATGCAAGTTTACAGGTCGAGAGAAATTTGAGCAATCAAAGTGACAGACATTGACACATTCACTCTTGCCTGCCTCTAGCTGAGCTAGGGTATCATTAGGTCCAACAGTTGAATATGAGAGTTTTCATTCGACAAATTCAGGTATGTTGATCCCCGTTTCGTTCCGTTTGCTTCTGTTTAAGAAATGTTTTTTCACAGAATCGGCGGAATGAATACCCGTGATCACATGCACAGATTCACTTTGATCCCTTTGATCGTTGTGTAATCCCTTACCACATCTACGTGCTCTCCTCCTCTCACCTTTTCCCTTCGCTTGTGGACTTCAGTGCACAACACATTAGCCGCCTGTGACCAGGCAAAAAAATCCAAGCCAAACCTTCATATCATAACCAGTAACTGCTACACACAGCCTACATCGTTGTCACCATATTAACGTCATAGTCAACATAGCTACTAGAACTAATGCGTTAGTAAACCCGCTATAATCATGCAGTACAGTGTACAGTCAACAGCAAGCAGTTTAGCAGTTACACCCGGGCCCCTGTGGCAATAAATGAATAGAAAAAAAACGTACCTTAACTTGGAAAATTCCAGTGTTGGATAGCCATATCCAGCTAGCTAACATTGCATCCCTCTCTGTTTGAGCCGGTTTGTTGAGTAGGCTAAACTAGCTAGCTGCATTCGCTAGCTAAGTGAAAGTGAAAAAAATACAACTAAATATATCACTCTCTCCTTCATTTTTAAGAAATTAATTTGTTCAAAACTGTTCAACTATTGTCTTTCTCTTTGAGTCAACTATTCACCACATTTTGTGCACTGCAGTGCTAGCTAGTGTATTTTATGCTTTCAGTACTAGATTAATTCTCTCATCCTTTGATTGGGTGGACAACATGTCAGTTCATACTAAATTCAAAATCAAATCAAATCAAATTTTATTAGTCACATACACATGGTTAGCAGATGTTAATGCGAGTGTAGCGAAATGCTTGTGCTTCTAGTTCCGACAATGCAGTATAATAACCAACAAGAATCTAACCTAGACAATTCCACAACTACTACCTTATACACACACACAAGTTTAAAGGGATAAAAATATGTACATAAAGATTATGAGATGAGTGGTGGTACAGAACGGCATGGCAAGATGCAGTAGATGGTATAGAGTACGGTATATACATATGAATGAGTACTGTAGGGTATGAAACATAAACGTCGATAGTTTTTAAGTGGCTAGTGGTACATGTATTACATAAAGATGGCAAGATGCAGTAGATGATATAGAGTACAGTATATACATATGAATGGGTAATGTAGGGTATGTTAACATATATTAAGTGGCATTGTTTTAATTGGCTAGTGTACATTTTTTACATAATTTCCATCAATTCCCATTTTTAAAGTTGGCTGGAGTTGAGTCAGTATGTTGCAGCGGCCGCTAAATGTTAGTGGTGGCTGTTTAACAGTCTGATGGCCTTGAGATAAAAGCTGTTTTCAGTCTCTCTCGCGCCTGCTTTTATGCACCTGTACTGACCTCGCCTTCTGGATTAGCGGGTGAAAGCAGTGGCTGTGGGTGTTTGTCTTGATGATCCTTATGGCCTTTCCTTGTACATCGGGTGGTGTAGGTGTCCTGAGGAGAGGCCGAGGCCTCTGAAATACCGTTGCAAGCCAGTTAGTTTGCCCCGTGGATGCGTTCAGACGTCACTACCCTTTGGAGAGCCTTATGTGTGGCGGAGCTATTGCACACAGCGGTCAGGTGATACAGCCCGACAGGATGCTCTCGATTGTGCATCTGTAGAAGTTGTGAGTGCTTTGGGTGACAAGCCGAATTTCTTCAGCCTCCTAGGTGAAGAGGCGGCTCTGCGCCTTCTTCACAACGCTGTCTGCTGTAGGTGACCAATTCCGTTTGTCCGTGATGTGAACACCGAGGAACTTAAAACTTTCCACCCTCCACTACTGACCGCGCGATGTGGATAGGTCTCCCTCTGCTGTTTCCTGAAGTCCACAATCATCTCCTGTGTTTGTTGACGTTGAGTGTGAAGTTATTTTCCTGACACCACACTCGAGGGCCCTCACCTCCCCCTGTAGGCCGTCTCGTCGTTGTTGGTTAATTCAAGCCTACCACTTGTAGTGTCATCCGCAAACTTGTGATATTGAGTTGGAGGCGTGCATGGCCACGCAGTCGTGTGGTGAACAGGGATACAGGAGAGGGCTCAGAACGCACCTTGTGGGGCCCCAGTGGTTAGAGATCAGCGGGTGGAGATGTTTACCTACCCTCACCACCTGGGGGCGGCCCCGTGTCAGGAAGTCCAGACCCAGTTGCACAGGCGGGGGTCGAGACCACCGCAGGTCTCGAGCTTGATGCCGAGTTTTGGGAGGTCGTATATGGTGTTAAATGCTGAGACTATCCAGTGAACACCGCATTCTACCATGGGTATTCCTCTCTTGTCCAGATGCGTTAGGGCAGTGTGCAGTTGTGGTTGCGATTGCGTCGTCTGTGGACCTATTGGGTCGGGGAAGCAAATTGGAGTGGGTCTAGGGTGTCCGCGATAGGTATAAGTCGGGGAGGGTGATATGTCCTTAGCCTAGTCTCTCAAAGCACTTCTGATGACGGAGTGAGTCTACGGGCGTAGTCGTTTAGCTCAGTTACCTTAGCTTTCTTGGGAACAGGAACAATGTGTGCCCTCTGAAGCATTTGGGAACAGCAGACTGGATAAGGATTGATTGAAATATGTCCCGTAAACACACCAGCCAGCTGGTCTGCGCATGCTCTGAGGACGCGCGTGGATGCCGTCTGGCCTGCACCTTGCGAGGGTTAACACGTTAAATGTTTTACTCACCTCGGGTGCATGAAGGAGAGCCTCGCAGGTTTGGTAGGGGCCGCCGTGTCAGTGGCACCTAGTGTCCTCAAAGCGCAAAAAAGTTGTTTAGCCTGTCTAGGCAAAGACATCCTGGTCCGCGACGGGGTCGGGTTTCTTTTTTGTAATACTCCGTGATTGACTGTAGACCCTGCCACATACCTCTTGTGTCTGAGCGTTGAATTGCGACTCGATTTTGTCTCTGTACTGGGACTTAGCCTTGTTTGATTGCCTTGCCGAGAGAGATAGCTACACGTTTGTTTCGGTCATGCTTCCGGTCACCTTGCCCTGGTTTAAAAGCAGTGGTTCGCGCTTTCAGTTTCACGCGAATGCTGCGTCAATCCACGGTTTCTGTTTGGGAATTGTTTTATCTGTTGCTGGTGTACAACATCGCACATAGCACTTCCTAATGAACTCGCTCACACATCAGCATATTCGTCAATATTGTGTGGACGCAATGGGAACATATTCCAATCCGCTGATCGAAGCAGTCTTGAAGCGTGGATTCAGATTGGTCGGACCAGCGTTGAAACAGACCTGAGCGCGGTGCTTGTTGTTTGAGTTTCTGTGTTGTAGGCTGAATCAACAAAATGGAGGCGTGGTCAGCTTTCCAAAGGGGCGGGGGAGGCCCTATATGCGTCCGGAAATTAGTATAACAATGATCTAGGGTTTTTCAGCCCCTGGTAGCACAATCACTATGCTGATAGAATTTAGGGGGAGTTTGTTTTTAGATTAGCCTTGTTATAAAATCCCCAGCTACGATGAATGCAGCCTCAGGGTGTTTGGTTTCCAGTTTACAAAGAGTCAGATAAAGTTCGTTCAGGCCATCGATGTGTCTGTTGTGGGAATATATACGGCTTGTGATTAGATTGAAGAGAATTCCCTTGGTAGATTAATGCGCGCACATTATTGTGAGGATTGTTCAAATTCAGATAGATCAGGTGAACAGAATGACTTGAGTTCCTGTGTGTGTGTATGATGATACACCACGTCTCGTTAATCATAAGGCATACCCCACCGCCCCTCTCTTACCGGAAAGATGTTTGTTTCTGTCGGCGCATGCAGAAGAACCAGCTGGCTGCACCGACTCCGGTTCAGCGCTCTCTTGAGTAGTAGCCATGTTTCCGTGAAGCAGAGCACGTTGCATCCCTGAATGTCTCTCTGATGCTACCCGTGCTCGGATTTCGTCCAACCTTATTGTCAAGAGACATGGACATTGGCGAGTAGTATGCTAGGCCGAGTGGAGCAGCCGATGTGCCACGTCTCCGAAGCCTGACCACGGGCAGACCGCCTCGTTTTGCCCCTTTTCGACACGTTTCGCACAGGTCGCGGCATGGATCTCCAGATCCATTGTTAAAAGTGGGTGGAAGGCAAAACACTGTATCCGTTTCGCGGAAAGATCATATTCCTCGTTTAGGAACTGATGTATGATGACGTTAATCGTATATTCAGTGTTCCTCGCCGGACTGTATGTAATAGAACCTACAGATTACCGGGTACCGATATGTGTGTGTGTGTGTGTGTGTGTGTGTGTGTGTGTGTGTGTGTGTCTTATCTACAGAATAAGGGCAGCCAACACCTCTCCTCCAATACACACCAAATTGTTATTATGAATAGCACCACAATACTATAGAAGACAGGCATGAAGCATACATGTATGGGCAGATGTAGTAGCATACATACAGTATCATCCCTCACACATAAACAGGACAACATTTTCAAACTGCTTCATCATTGGACACACAGAGAGAACACAAGGACATAGACACATAACGATCCAGAGAAACMGTATCAAACATTAAGCAACATAAATATGTTCACAACAGACCAAACAAAAGGCCCACAGACCCTATTACGCGTTAGTAAACTAAATGTTGGACTAAGTGTGTGTCTCTGCTTTGTGGGGATAACTAATCATTTTACTCTAAAACACATTGATGTAAAGTTACTTATAAGCAATTTTACATTTGTTATGCAATCATCACAATTACATCTTAGTAACTGATCATAGTTTCAAAACTTGAATTGTTTAAATGCCTATATATGTGTTTGCTTTGCAAAAGTTACGTATAATAAATGCACTGTTTATATTCACAGCAGCTTCTACAGTAAGTAAGTGTGTTACTGACTGGGTTTGACCTGGGTCTTCTTTGTTCCACAAGACTGTGTTAGCCAGCTGAGCTAAAGCCTAGCCCTAGGCAGTAGCTCTGAGATCTAAATGCCAAAACAAGTTAAAATCACTTCTTTAGGTCTGGCAAGGTTATACACAAACCACCTCTGTTACATAGTGCAGTGGTGAGATAGATATAGAGTATGACTGGTCGGTTGTGAATGGCGTGGCGTGGGATGTGTGAGTCACGTGACATGAAACTGGATCTATGCCGACGCTCTTCTCTCAGGCCTCTCGACACGACAAGAAAAAATAAACGTTTGCTAATACTATACCAAGTGAAAAAACGGAGTAAAAAAGTGTACAGGTACTTTATCAACTCCTCTAATGACGTTGGTAACCAGTTTATAATAGCAATAAGGCACCTCGGGGGTTTGTGATATATGGCCAATATACCGCGGCTAAGGGCTGTGTCCTAGCACTCCGCATTGTGTCATGCTTATGAACAGCCCTTAGCCATGGTATATTGGCCATATACCACACCCCCTCAGGCCTTATTGCTTAATGGTTTTATGGTAATTGCTGTCAAAGCCTGATTTATTGTTAGGGAACAATGCCGGAGCCCTGGATTGATAGTCTATTTCCTGGTATTAGCAAACTGTGTCCGCGGTCATTAAGAAATTGTGTCTCGCTGCATGAATCTCTGGCTGTGTGGCTGGCTGTGTGGCTGTGTGTTAGCTCTTTCTTTCTCTCTCTCTCTCTCTCTCTCTGGTCACAATCTCTCCTAAGATCCCTTTCTGTCTGTTGTACCTTGTCAGATCTCTTTTTGTCTGTTGTATTGTGTCAGATCTCTCTCTTTCTGCAGGTGTGCGTTAGTAGTATCCCAGCCTGTCTCTCTCCGGCTGCAACAATCTTTGCAGTCAGTCACACGACAGAGACGTGCGACTCTCACCTCCTTCCCTCTGTGGCCTCTCTTCAGACATGGCTTTCCTGAAGGTCATGTGTCTGCCGTCTGCTTGGCTCCTATTGGCTGATGCTGCCGGGCCCGGCGGGGCGGGGAGCGAATCGGATTGGGCTTTCTGAATGGTGAGCACGCCCACTATGGTGTGTCTGTGGTGCCTCAGGGAGAGGCGGCCTCTTTGGGCTGGGGGGTAGGAGACTGGAGGGGGTAAGGGGCGCAGGCGCAGGACAGGGTCACGCCAAGGGGGTAGAGGGCAGAGGTCAAGGCCGGGGGCAGGGGGCGGGCAAGATGGAGACTCAGAAAGCAGGAATATCATCACCATTGAAACCAGCTTTACTGTCAGTCACATGCAGCCACAGTGCGCGGTGCACAGTTGCCCCGGCCCTCCACATCACATAGGGGTGGGGCGTGGGGCGTGGGGCGTGGGGCGTCTACTGATGTGCATTGTGGTCCAAAAATAAAAAAGGGTGGGTGGGAGAGGGGCAGCGGACTGCATGCACAGCCATATCCGAGTGGAGTAGCTTCAGAAAGTCGGCCATTTTGGTATAAAACAGAAACCAAAATAAGTCCAAAACACAGGGAAAAAAAGGGATAATGAAATTTAAAACGGAGGGAGAGGGTTAGGTTGGGAGACTTTCTTCTGAGTTCATCGTTGTAAATGCTTGGATCAGGTAGTWCAAACGATTCAAGTGATATCTAAGTGTAATTCCTAGCCTTCCCTCTCTTGGACCATGACACCATGGCTAGTCCAAACTGAATAAAATATACTGTGTCTACTAATCTACTGAGTCTACTGTGTGTACCATGGTAGTCATTGGCTTGATTAGTCATGTGAGAGCCCTGGCAGTGGTGCTGTGTTCGGACACTGATTGACAAGTGGTCCCAAAGTGACTTTTCAAAAGCCCTACTTGTTTGTCGGGAGTCAGTCTTGTTTAAGATTATCATTGTCATTCTGTGACATTCTGTTAACTGTCTTACRAAATTAAATAATACAAGAACATTTAAAATAATGTTTGAAACAAACTTGGTTTAAGGGAGGATGATTAAGCCTGCAACCTTATGATTCGTTATTTAAACGTTTAGTTCCAATTTATGACATAATTTAACAGAGGGTTTAGTGTCTGTTTTTAGAAACATTACTTTAATTGTAGTAATTGTATATTTCCTCTTTATCAAACTTTTATCCAGTGAAGTATAAAAATGTTTTTAACAGCAATCTTTGTGSCTSTGGAGGTTCATTGAAACAGGGTAAACTTAGGAGTAAACTTAAGTGTAAACTCTAAAACAAGAAGTGCTAGAATATGGTAAGTATGATGCTGGATCTACACACCGTGGGAACATACAGAAGAGAAGCAGTGAKGGGGGAGTACGKAAGGCACCAGAAGTAGGAAAATAAAAAAAGGAGGGTAAAAAAATWGAAGGAAAAGGGGAAAAAAGAGAAAACAAAGAAAACAGCTCAAACTGGACAGAAGGGGGAACAGATGAGCGCGAGGCGGCCATGCTGCGGAGGCTTTATTTGCGTCTTTTACTTGGTTGGAGGCGGTGCTGTTGCTGCGGAGCCGGAGCTTCACCCGTTGCTACAGCGACACCGCCGTCGCCATCCTGCTGSTGTTGCCTTGCACTTTTGCGAGGCGCCGCACGTGGAGCCGCACGTGGSGTATGTTGGCTGTGGCCCTCGGACGGGGAAGGCTTCGATGTGCCGGGGCTACTGTGAGATTTCTCAATAGTGGGCACCTGCGTGTCTAGAACAACCAAATTCACCAATTACCATCTATCATTACCATTAAAGCTACCATCTGTTGTTGTGCTCTTCTGTTTTTACATCAGGGCTAGATAGCTACTAAGCTACATGCCACATTCTGTAGCGCCCTTTTTAAATGACCCTTTGGAAGTGGGTATTTTCCAATTGTTTGGGCCACATAAGTTTTCCACTTAAATTTGGGGTTTTCCAATGAAGTTTGGGGTTAAGACTGAGGAGGTGGGGGTTGTTTTCAAAGCCTTCCATGGCCATGTTGTGTAAGGACGGGAATGGAGGAAGCTGAGAGTAGGAAAAGTCTGAGCTGAGTGGAGTCATGGCAACAGCAGAAAATAAAAACATGGCAAAGCAAAGAGCATGAATCCGAAGCTATAATGGGTGAGTCTGAATAGTGAGGGAGGAGTGACAGAGAGAGAGAGACAGGCAGAGAGATAGATAGGCAGACAGAGAGAGACAAAGACAGATAGGGAAAACGAGAGAGAAGAAAGAGACAAAGACAGATAGAGAAAACGAGAGAGAAGAGAGAGACAAAGACAGATAGAGAAAACGAGAGAGAAGAGAGAGACAAAGACAGATAGAGAAAACGAGAGAGAGAGAAATAAAGAGAACAAAGGAGAAAGGGAGAGAGAACCAGAACAGGTACAGATAGAGAGAAAGGAGTAGGGTAGGTTGTTCATGATGACTAAGAGGCCAGAGGGAAGGGAAAGACAGAACCTCTCCTACCCTTGGCTGGATCAGGGAAGATCCCGTGGCTCCGGCTCTTGATGACCGACGACTTGGGCGAGTCCTGGTTCCCGTGGGCGGGGGTTTTGGGGGAGGCGTGCTGCGAGGGGGGCTTGGGGGAGTGCTGGCGCCCCTGTGCTGAAAGGGAGCGCCGGTGGTGCTCTCCCTCACTCTGTTCCTTCAGAGGGAGCCAGCGTGGGACGTTATCCATGTTAGCTGTGTTGGACAGGTCCATCAACACCTAGACGAACACCCACACACATCCCCTTTAACATCAACCTCACATAGTGGATGGCTGCTACTTATAGGTAACTTACAGCAGCATCACAGTAATGTATGTCACCCTCACAGAAGTGCTGTGAGGGTGACATGAACAAAATGCATGTCTCTCTCTCTCACCTCTCCCAGAAAGTCGTTGGAGGAGCACTTGTCGTAGTCCCACACGCTCACCTCCAGCAGCTTCTTCCTCAGCTGAAACACAGCGCACACACACCACACACACACATTATTATTCCTCTAAACTCACAAATGCARTATTCACAGTAACCAACACACGTCAAACACAYAGGACATTGTGGTTATTCCAAAAGCAGTGAGTGATACTGTACCAGTACCTGTTCCAGGTGGATGTTCTTATAGATAACAGTCTGGTTCCACTCTGGGTTCAGACTCTGGCCAGCTTGTTTTGACCTCCTCTTATTCTCAGCACTGGAATCACACACAGGCACGTCGACAGAGCAGGCCATTAGCAAGGTATGTGGCGCGACCCCACACACACACACACACACACACACACACACACACACACCACACACACACACACACACACACACACACACACGCACACCACACACACGCACAAGGGTGCGAATATATTGGCCACAACTATATATTAACACACACTCACACAATACAGGATGTGGCCGTGAAAAGGGGGAAACCCCTGGCCAAAGTGGGACCTTTACGCTGCCAGATTTATAGATTTATGCACACACACACACAAAACACAGAAATTCAGAGCACAATAGCACAATGTTAGGGTGCAGGGCACAATGAAAGGAMGTRGCGAGCTATGTTAAGATGTAGGGCACAATGTAAGGGTGTACRGAACAATTTAGGGCACAATTAAAATGGAAGACTTTAGGGAACAACACTGGATACAACGGAAATCACAATACCAAGAACAACGTCAGGGTGAAGTACAAAGTAAAACACAATGTTAGAAAAACTATTTAGGGTATTTTATATGTCTGACAGACATGTAGGGAAATGAGTTATGGGAAAGTGGGGAATCATATGTTAGGTCAYATCGTAGCGATTAGAGGTAGAGTCTACTGTAGTATGCATATTAGAACACAATCTAAGGAGGTAGGGAACAATATGAGGGCATAGGGCAGAAGTGTACAATGCATGGGAGTGGAAAGGTGTTAGAGTGAGTATATAGTGACTTGCTGGGGTTATACGCTCGTCACCAGCTCCACATGCATTGGGCCCTGAGCCTTCAACTCAATCGTCATCACAATCCAGGTCCAACCTTACTACAACCTAACAACAACCATCAAAGTCAAAAGTCAGAGTGGGCAAATCACATACCTGGCATTCTGGACAACCATGACCTGACTGAATGTGTCCAGCATGCATTAAATATAAGAACAGCACAAAAACAAGGGTCAGTGTCAGGGGGAGGGGGGTAGGAGTGTGTGTGGATGTAGTTTTGGTGGACGGGGGGGTGGTTAAGTGAGCAGTGAGGGTACAGGTGTGTGGTGGGGGGGGCAGTGTGTTGTGTGTGTGTGTGTATTTGGGGAGGTCAGTAACAGGGAAGTGGGCATGGGGCACAGGATATGTGTTGGGGCAGTGAGAGAGGAATGTGTCTGTGTGTATTGTGTGCATTTCCCCCCAGCGTGTGTGTGCTTGTATATGCATGTGTGTAACACTATAAAAGTCCAGAGTCCCTAAGGACTCCATAGATAAGGGTAGGGTAAGTGGGAGAGCTGATTACAACATGACATAATCACATTGAGCACTGAGATCCAGACGGCTACAGTGTGGATCTTATTACAAGCTATTATGAGTCTTATCGATTTCCCTGCTCTATTCCGCCTAGCAACAAGAGCAAAGGCGAAAACTCAGCAGAACTACATGGCAAAATATAACATAATTTACATCATGTTTAGGGTATTACATGTGTGTTGTTTGACGCTGATTAGGTGTTAATGACTCCCTTCAGAAAACGAAGTATCAAATGTCTACATAGAAAACAGTTCCTAGAATGGTATTACATGTCATGTCATGTGACAGGCTTGAACAGCTTATCAAAGTGGCATGATGGAATTATCTGACATCAGGTGCGGGGCATAGAACACAAAACATGCCATGGCCAGCTAAAATCAATCGTAAATGATTTTAAGATGAAGGGAGTTCGTTCTGAGCTTTTCCAAAACGCCTTCCTTTTGCAAGTGGTCTAGCCATGGTTTAATTGAATCTTGGTTCTATGCATTTCTTCCGTATGAATGCGTTTGTCTACATGACCTGAAATTCATAAGGCCTTTTACACACGTGAAACACCCTGAAACTAAACAATCACCTTTCCAGTGTTTTATATACACTTAACACAATTACAGTAACACTTTACCACAACCATTCAAACACTGCTATCGATAATGCTTCCACTGCGATATGACACAGTTCATTATTAACTGACAGTGATGCACATCCACAAGGAAATTGCTCGGTAACATTACAGAGCATAGATACATGGACAGAGCACAGCAACAGAGCAGGATGAAAAGTGAAAGAGTTACATAATGGCTATAGTGTGTAGCTACTATAGGTGATCTGTGAAGTATACTTTAACTTCTCTCACCAAAGAGATTGTTCTCTCCTGACTTGACTTGTTCCAGTGTTTCTATCCCTACCTCTCTGCTTTAGTCTAGAATCCAAACGGAATACCACTCCTCACTGCCTGCCTGCAAACTAAACTGAAATATACTTTCATTTCAAATTTAAAAAAAAAAGAGTGATATTCAGTTTCGATTCCAGACTAGCTTTCTCTCTTTGGTAGGTAGTAGAATTCTGTTAATTAAGTTTCCCAAAATTCCCAAGTTTTCCAGAAATCCGGTTTGGAGGACTCCGTATAAGCCGCTATTCTCTCCTGACTCCAAGAATCTTCCAGCCAGGATTTTGTGGAAAACCGGGAATTTTGTGAAAGTTAGCAGAATTTTGTAAACCCTACTCATAGCGTATCCAATAGACTCACCCCCTCCCAGGTAGGAGGTAGACTTTGACGAAAGGGTCGAGTAGCCGTTGTTGTCTCGGGGGCCAGGTTCCTGGCTTGGAGCACGTGAACAATCAGGTTCCCCAGCTGCTTGTCATAGTTGATTTGAAGCTGCAAAATCAAGAGACAGTGGAATCTCAACGAGACGACCGTCTTAGTAAAAACCTTATGAAGTGCATGAATATACAAGCAGTGGTGAGTCAAGGAATCTCAAAACAAGGCTTGGTCATCTGACCTGTATCTCTCCAGTAACAGGGTGGATTGTGTCTTCACTGCGTCCGCAGACTGGAAGACGAGAGAGAAACACATTTAGAAACAGCAATGTGTGTTGTGTGCATGTAAAGAACTGTCAATGAGTTACAGAATTATGCTACAACATACAGTATGTGCCAATATAGAATGCCTGTTTATTGAAAATTAGACAGTTCTTTTAAACATAAAATATGTTCTAGTCATGCAACCAGAAGATGAAGCCTGTGTTCAATTTAGCTCACATCATCCTCCACCCGTTTACCTTGCTGCGTGGCGTTTCTTGCTGACGGAGCGACCCCGGCTGGCCCGGATCTTGGATGGCGCTAGAGGCGCCGAGGCGCGCCCTGAGATGGCAGAGTGGGGTCCTTCTCTCCCCCCGTCGTGGAGGAGAGGATGTGGCGGTGGTAGGTGGGAGAGCCTGCTGCTGGACACCTTCTGTAGCTCTGCAGCCAGCTGCATCGGATCCACCCCCGGAGACCTGGGGGTCTGTCACTAGAGCACAGACACACACGTACGGACACAAATTCACAAGAGAAAACACACACACACACGTTTGAAGTTATGGAATCATTCACTGTGGTAGAGCGCATAGCGATTTAAATTTCTAGTTGCAGAGCCTTAAGGGATTTTGTACCTTTAGTGAGAGAGAAGGTAAAGAAAATGAGAGAGAAGGGAATATAGCAGAGAGAGAGGGGAGGACACCCTGGGGTGAAGAGGCTAAGCTCTTACTCTACCTGGTTTGCTCTGGTCTGGGAGATCAAGGTGCTGAGAGCCCTCAGAGTCAGCCAGCATGTTCAGATCTCTGAGAGAGAGAGAGCAGAGAGAGAGAGAGAGAGAGAGAGAGAGAGAGAGAGAGAGAGAGAGAGAGAGAGAAGACAGTTGGAAGAGAGAAAAAAAAATGTCAAAAAGAAGGACAGAGATGAGTGTGTGAGAGAGAAGTCACCAGTTAAAGTGAGGGAGTGCGAGGCAATGAGATGAATTTAGAGAAGACTGAGATTTTAAAAATAAATGTATTCTATGTGAATCAGAAACAACCCACTCTAGAGAACTAATGAATTAATGAAGACTGCTCACTTTCAAATAGTTGAGCTGGAACCGCCGCAAGGCTTCTATCAGTGAGTGTAGGGCTGTGCTCAAATATATATCTTAAGGCTAAATTCCTCCTCCTCTATCAAATCGTGACAAACGATAAAGGGAGAAGAGAGAGAGGAAGGTAGCTGGACAGAGAAGAAACTGAGAAGGAGAGGGAGAGATATAGAGAGGAGAGAAAGAGTGACAGGAACAGAGAGGAAGTGAGACGAGAAGGAGAGAAACAGAGAGAAAGTGGGACGGAGAGGGAGAGATATAGAGAGGGAGAGAAAGAGTGACAATCACAGAGAGAAAGCGGGACGGAGAGGGAGAGAATATGCTCACAGTCTCACGCAGAGTTCTGCCTCGCCACACTGCTGTACCACAAGCCCCTGCACTTCCTCGTAGGTCTTCCCCGTCAGAGGAAGCCCGTTCCACTCCAGCACCTGCATTCCTATATTCACACACACATACACACACACGCACGCACGCACGAACACACGCACACAAACATAGTTTGTTTATTATATAAAATGTATCACACCTAATTCTCACMCTCGAAAACTGAAACCAATTAGCTAAGTGTAAAGTGTATCACCTCACACACATACAGAAACACACCACACCATCATCAATAACACACAGTACCAATGAGTCCTGTTTTAACACCACAACACACTGCTGTGCAGCCTCCTATAAACTCTAACTCGTTCTCCAACAACCCCATGCTTCGAAGAAAGTTCAACCACATGACCACAGGGTTAGTAGCAGGGTTTGGATCATTTCCATTTCAATTCAGTCAGTACATGAGATCACATTCAAATTCTAGAATTGAAAAGTGTTGCTTTTTCAAGTCTTGTACTGAAGTTTTGATTCACTTCCTGAATTGAAATGGAATTGACCCTGGTCAGTAGAGGCAAAGCACTACAAACTCTCACACACACACACACACAGCACACACACACACACATGGCACACACATGGCACACACCCACACACACACACACACACCCACACCCCACACACACACACACACACCACACACACAGCACACAACACACACACACGACACACACACAGGCACACACCACACGGAACAACAAAACAGACCAGTCCTACAGCACTGCAAACGCACACACACTCCGTGCTGTCCAGCAGCACTCACACAGGTGAAAGCGAGTCTTGACGTAGGCCAGTAGACTCTCTGACTGCGCCGGAGCTCCTGAGCTGTGTTACCCACATAGAGTTTCACACTAGTTACTCAGTGACACAGTATGCAGTATGACTCATCACACACACTCGGTCTGAGCCTTCGCACCTGCTAGAAATGACACAATTCTGTATTCACACCGCTCACTGTGAGAAACCATGTTCCAAAGTTTCAGCGGAAGTGTCACCTTACACAGAGACACTTCGTTTGGAACTGACACAGTCATAGCTGCAGCTCTCCATGGTAACGTCTTCGCTGACAAAACGATGAGCTCTGCTAGAGTGAAAGGTAACAGTGTCAGCATCCCTTCAGGCCTGGATGTTTTAGTCATCGGATAATAAATACTTCTGGTGACTGCAACTTCTTGGGATCATCTGAAATGTGTGCGTTAATGAGTGCATGCAGATATGTGGAGTAAGAAGAACATGTATTTCATTTCAATGAGGATTGATGATCTGCACTGTTTGGAGATGGACACTTATCAGGGCCGTGTTCAGTAGGGAAAACATTTTGAAACAGACAGTACTGGATCTGAATTTGTACAATAAAAGAAACACAGGTGTTTCATAGCAGTTGCAAAACGTTTTGCTATGGTGTGCCCTAATGAAACACAACCCAGGTGTTGACTTTATGCAGAAGAGGTTGAAGATGGTGCCTCCATAGCTGACCTACTAGACGAGTACAGAGGTGAGATCCAAACCTGTCACAGCATTGATAAATACACACAGGTCCAGACCAACATGTTAGTTAAAGATCATTCTGAGATAGCTGAGAGAGAGGAAAAACAGCTGTTATTCAATTTTTTATTTTTTATTTACCTAGGCAAGTCAGTTAAGAACAAATACGTATTTACAATTCAAGCCCATGATAAATCAGAAGAGAGGAGGAGGGAGGGAGAGGGAGGAGGGAGGGAGGGGAGGGAGGGAGGGAGGGAGGGAGGGAGGGAGGGAGAAGGATGAAGAAAAAATGGGAGAGAGGGCACCACACACACCGAATGCATGCACGCACACACAATAACACAGACACACACACAGTGTGACAGATGGATGGCCCTAGCTCCACCAGGTGGCTCTGGGCTGTATCTCTTCCCTCTTCTCTTACAGTCCTCCGACCCACCTCTCATACATCAGGCCCCAGACAGCCACCACAAAGGCAGGGGCACAGCCGTGCTAATTCACAACCGTCCAGCATGGACCCTGTACAAACCCCAGACTGAGACAGAGAGAATGAGAGAGAGACCAAGGAGAGAGCGAGAGAGATACCAGAGAGACCAGAGAAGGAAAGAGAGCCGAGAGAGACCAGAGAGAGACCAGAGAGACAGAAAGAGAGAGCGAGATAGAGAAAGATACACAGCACCACTGCGCTTGTCTCCCTCCAGTCAAATCAATAAGCCTCATGAAATTCATTTCTGTTAATAGGACATAGCCATCCATCTTCAGGTAGTGTTGTATTGACAACTGGCCAGGAGTGAGACTGTCTAGGGATAAATGGACAATGCTTACTGCTTGTTGTGCCTAAGGCCGCTTAGTTTGGATTCAGATCTATACAACTCTGGGCCCTACCACTGACTTTTAGTACATTCCCAGAGAATGAATGAAATAATATGGGTAAACCCTGACCAAAGGTCAAGATGACAGGAGTAGAGTAACGAAACTCTAATGTGAACATTGGTTGGAGTAATAATGGCTAACTTACAAAAGCCATTCTGAAACTAACAATGCATTTCCAGCTTTGATTGAAGAAAACCTGTGATATACATTCAGAATTCTGAAAGCGCTTGGTGAAATCTCTCAAACCTTTCGTTCTCTAAAGCCCCCCCCATGACCATTGCCTGGAGGTGACAAAACAAAATGCAAATTAACTTCTATTTTTGTCATCTCCGTGTCGTTCCCCCTCAGTCCCACATCTCACTCAATCAGATTCCTCTCAAACTATCTGGCAACAGTGAGCCACTGCTGCATTTATACACACACACTAAAGATAGAGAATGACAGGAGAGAAAGGTAAACAGAGAGAGATATGGACGGATTTAAGGAAACAGACAGATGGAGAAAGACAGATAGAGCTACGATTCCTTCTTCTGATAAGAATCACTCATGTCCAGGCTTGGACTACTTGATTCTTGCAACTGATTGATTCTTAAAGGGCAAGTACATTTCACATATAGAAATGTCTCTCTCAAATGTTTTTTTGAGCAACATAAGCACTTGACTGATACTGATTTTGCACCATTTCATATTCATTATGGCCACGCAGAAAATGAAAACAAGCATTTCTTATTGGATGAGTTCAGGTAGTCCCTTCCTGGTTCAGTCAGTTTGGTGCCTAATGAATACGACCCAGGAGTGCAGTATATATTCCCAAGATTTGTGAACTTAACTTACCCTCTAGTATCTTCCCAGTCTGGTGGGCAACTCCTCCAGGTAAGACTTTAGCTACGTAGGCTCCGATGTCTCCGTTGGTCCCTGGAACCTCTTTACCTCCCACCACTCTGATACCCAATCCATTCCCTGGAAATGAAGAGGTAGAAACCCACAAATGAGTGAGAGGCATGAACAACACACAACTATACACATGCACGTACAGTGGTCAGACACCCATTAAGAGTATGCATGCACAGGAATATGTATCCAGTGTAGAATGCACTCACACACATACATACACACCACACACACACACACAATGCGCACACACACGCACACACACAGACACACAGTCATTTAAGAGATCAGTCATTTAAACTAAAGAGTAAATACACACTTATCACACTGACACAGTCATCCAAATCCCACAGACAAATGGTTCTTTTAGCACTTCTCCACATAAACAAGCACCTTCTGTGGCCTGCTGACTAATTGCAAAAAGCTAATCCGGTATGTCAATGATACGCCATTTTGAGCCAGGATGGATGACTGATGAAAGTGGACATGTGCCAAATCAACAGAGAAGCCACGAAATGTCTACCCCATTTTGGGTCAAGACAAACATTTTAAACATGTCACTGTGTTTATGACATATTGTGTCCATGTGCAAGGTAAACTGTGTTTCCGTTACCTGACACGCTGCGGTCCTTGGGATCCCTCTGCAGTTTGACTCTGGTGTGAGGAAAGGGGTAGTAAACACCCTTCCCCTGAGAGACACATACAGGAAACTACATAAGTATTTYATAGGCTATTACACCTCAACAGATAGCTGCAGTTACTGATWCAAATGCATGCTTGAAAATGTCTCCACAATTATRTAGTCATGAATATGTATGTAATTAGTTTGGGTTATTTCTGAAAGAATGAATAAACAGTAAAGCATTGTTTTAAAAGTCTGTGTGCATTTGGGCATTTCTCAACTTTATGACTTGTGCCGTGGGTGCGTGGGTGCGTGGGTGTCACCTGTCTCCTGTCCGGCCCTTGTCCGTTCTCTGGTCGTCCCTCGTGTGGTTTGTCAAACCAGTCCGTTTCCTCTCGCCGTAGGTGGTAGGCTTCAGAGACAAATAGGCCATGATCATTAACCCTGTCAATCAGTCCCTTCTAACCTATCAGTGGGGACAAGCTTTCTGATTGGTTGGAAGAGGATTGCATGCTGGAGAGGGGACGGCAGTTGAAACAGGAAGGAAGAGAAAGAGGCCTCCAAGAAAGGTAAAAATGTAATAATTTAGGGCATTTCAAGATATAAATGACAAGCAGCTAAATGATAATACTTTCCTGATKAAATATTTAACGCCAGGGGTAACTTTAACKTATCTTATCTCATGGCAGATGTAATTTATTGGCATTAATGTTTGGCATGTTTTTGGTGTCATGTTTTTCACACTATCATGCCAACCTGACCAATGCTCTTTTTAGTTAATATGGCACAGTATAGGTTTAGTCCGTTTTCTTTCCATAGTTTATAACARCTGGCACCAGTTACTGTACAGTATGTAACCATGGTAACAGTCTGACGTTTAAGCTGGTGTAGCTCACTTTTAGAGTGCTGGTAAATGTGAAAATAAATGTACGGTCCTGTATCTTTAGATCAGCATTGACAAACTGCAGGTTTGAATTTCCGATTGGTGTAAAGCAACCTCCCTGACTCATCAATAAGGAACAAACGGTACACAGAAGCCAGCTAACATCTACCAACATTGAGTCATATTGGAAATACATGTTGACGTTTGGAATGGTTAAGATGTTGGCGTATGGATGATTGACAGGTAGGGGAGGAGAATGGAACTAATATGGTTAAGGTTCGGTTAAGGTTATGGTTAAGGTTATGGTTAAGGTATTGTCTACATGTTGGCGTATGGATGATTGACAGGTAGGGGGCAGGGGCGGGGCAGGATAATGGAACACCCTAGAACTAATACTCTACCGTTTGGGATATTCTCATGTGATTGTCGGGGATCATCTCTGTTCAGTGCCAGCATGGAGTCACTTAGGGCTGTAACCAAGGGAAATTGATAAACATGGAGTTTTCTGCCTTATATGACATCATGTAGGTCAAAGGGTCAAGTTCTACACACTTATTATGGGATAGGGTTTTAGGAACTAGGGGGTTTATTTCCTGTCATGACAAGACCTATTGGCACAGCCGTAGGTTTTTTTGTTCATATGCATATGAAATCAAGTAGTAACAGTTGTTATGAAGGGGATTGTTTTAAAATAGACATGGTTGTCAGCAGAATAGAGATGGAGACATAATAGAGAGAGAAAATAGTAACTGTAATGTAATGTAACTGTAATGCCTGCATTTTGTTGGAGCATGGTAAAAGACCCTAATAAAGAGTGACATCACAGAATCAGGAAGAGCTTTGTTCATGCTACAATAAACATTATATTCCCATGCAACATGCACAACAAAGGTATGACACCCGATGCACGTATTCAGACAAACACAGGCAAATGAAATGTATTTATTATAGATTAACGGAACATGCATTAACATAACATGCATTGGAAAACCCTTAGAGATGGACATGCTAGAAAGTGAGAAAGAATCATCTAGAAATGATCAAGTGTATATCATCCAAATAAGAAATACTGCACTGATGCAATGATAATACTGTATGTACCTAACTACCACAACAAAATACATTTAAACCTTCCAATAGATCTGTAATAGGCCTATCATAGTCTAAATAGATAATGTATCATGTAACATAACGTGCTGTGTTTACACAGATACACATTCCTATGATGTATCATATTTTGTCCTCAATTGAACTACTGATTTGAAATAAACATCAAATATCTGAAGGACAAAGTAATAAACACATTCCATAACATTTTGCTAGCCAGAGGCACTTTTCAATTTTATCACTTCAGAGAAAGCGAGGCTCTTTTCCCATTTCCCTGCACAATCTGACCTGAGCTTTCAAGTAGAGGGATTATTATACTCCCAACACCTGGGCATTAGATAAACAAGCAAGTTGTGAAATACTACGTAAGTCCTCTAGGACTTAAAGTACAGAACCATATTTTCAAGTATGTCAGTTATAGAGCAGAAGTGACAACATTTAGCAAACTAAACTGCTGATCATTTTCAGATAGAATGCTATTGGAGGAAGGATACCTTCTACATATCTAGAAGTGATAGAATATTCTAGAGTAACATACATAGAGATTAAATAGGAAAATATATATTATAGAATGATTCCAACGCAGACACAATCACGTGCATTTAGAGACCAGAAGAGACCCAAATGAGRGATTAAAMACCAAAGGACATCAACATAGACAAATACAAAATACAGTAATTACATTCAGTAAAGTCAACTTGTCCCTTGTATTGAGACCAATACATCAAATCAAAGGAAGAGGGAATGAATACATTCAGAATAGACAATAGATGAAGAAACCAGTAAAGACACAGATAAGACATAAAGAAAGTAAAAAGTAATGGGTGGTGCAGGTGGGTGGTTCATTGGGTGGTTCATTGGGTGGTATATTGGGTGGTATATTGGGTGGTATATTGCATAGTATATTGGGTGGTATATTGGGTGGTATATTAGGTGATATTTTGGGTGGTATATTGGGTGGTATATTGGGTGGTATATTGGGTGCATATAAGCAGAGTCAGTTTGAAATTGGAAGAAAACAGTTCTGAACTGATCCCGTTGTTGTTTACCTTCGCCGTCCGACATAGTGCACTGGAGGTCGTCCATCAAGACGTAGCCCCGCCCCCTCGTTGGCTCGTCCCTCAGGTGCTGCTGCTGCTGGGAGTCCTGCAGGGAGAGGCACGAACCAAACTGGTCCCGTGAGTCGGCCGAGATGGGCGGCAGGGGCCCCGCCGAYGCCCGCGCCATGCCCATAGGCTGGCCCACAGGACTCAAYGGGCTCTCCTCCTCAGAGTTCTGTGCCACGATGGGGATGCGCCCCCGGCCGCCCTGCACGATGGGCAGGCTGGTGGGCTTGGCACGCCCTGATGGCATCTGGGTAGCGTCTGAGGCCGCCTCGCCGTCCCCTTGAGCCTCAAAGAGAACTGGATGGGTCCCGTTTGAGTGAGAAGCCAGGCCATAGACGGAGTTGGGCCTAGAAGAGGGCCGTGAGCGGCTGCCACTGGGGTAGGAAGTCGAGTCCAAGCCAGGCTCTGGCCGAAGTTGAGCGAGCCAGCCAGGTTGGCACCCAAAGTGGAGCCGAGTACTTCTGCTGCTCTGCAATGTTCTTGCGTAGTCCAAAGGTGATCTCGTCCTGAAGGAGCCGGCTGGATCTGGGAGAGGCGCTAACGTTACTGCCCTAAATAGCTGGTATAGTCTGTCTCCAGACCCTGCTGTCTTGCACGAGGAGTACTTGGAGACTTTGGGGTCGTCAGCGGGCTTTGTTCTTCTGGTACAGCATGGACGCTGGGAGCTGCTTGGCTGCCTGCTTCTCTAGGGTCAGCCGGCTGATGCTGTATTTCTCCGTCTTGGGGTAGTGTCTTTGGGAGTAACTCTGGAGGGAGGAGACACCCGAGCTGGGGGTGCCGTAGTAGTTGTGGGAGAGACCCGTCAGCGGGTCCAGGCTCTCTGTTCCCCTGTGCTCCTCCGGAACTCCTGCTTCAGCTGCTGCTTGAGGAGCTTCAGCTCGTAGGGGTCGTCCATGGAGTCCTCATCGTCTGGGGTCTTTCCATACCCGGAGTGGAGCCTGGAGCTGGAGCCCAGGTAGTCGGTGGAGGTCAAGTCGGCTGCACTTCTTCGCAACAGCCTTTCTGCCTTAGCCAGCTCCTTCTCGGCCTGGGCGTAGCTGGATGAAGCCAGACTCGTGGAGCTCTTTGCCAGCTCTGCCGCATCTTCAGGAGGATGTAGCTTCGTGGACTGTGGTGGTGGTGCTCCACGTCTCCATAGAAGGAGTCGGCCGACACGTTGGACATGGGGCTGCCAGCCATACTGCCCCCCACCTCCAGGGCCCGGAGGTCCAAGTGGTTACCGTACTTGTCGTACCTGACCCCTCCCATGTAGGCAGAGGACACGGGTCGGGCTGTCGGCTGATGACTCGTACTTTGAGACGCGTCCAACTCTTGGATCAGGGCCGCCTGCCTGGCGCCTTCTGCTGGAGAAGGAGCATCTGGTGGTAGCTCTGCTGCTGGAGCTAGCCAGGAGGGGACTGAGGAGTAGATGGACTGAGACTGTAGGGCTGGGGGACTGGTAGAGTGACTGCTGCTGGTACAGCGTCTGGCTCATGTGGGTACTTACTTACGGGAGTACGTGCCGTACTGGGCCTCGTGTGTGGTCTGTGGTGGCACAAAATCATCCAGCTCTGACTGGGGTGCCGTCCTGGGCGCTCCAGCCCTGACTTCCCATCTCTCATCTTCTCCACTGCCACGCCGCTCCGTGTCTCCCGGATGTTGCTGACCTCACTGTCTGACATGTAGTCACGATCCTCGGCCACGCTCTGCAGTAGGCCCGCTCCCTCTTCTCCCTCTCCTTGAGGAGGGCGTCTTTCCTGCGGTTGATGCCCATCTCCAGGTAGCGTAGCTTGGCGTCGATCTCCTTCTCTTCTTCGTCCAGCTCCGCCTGCTTGTGGCGGAGCTTGGACGACTCACGCTCCACCATGTCCAGCTCACGGTCAATATCCTGCAGGATCTTGGCCCTCCCATGTTGGGTTGCGGCACATGCGACGGCGGGCCGAGCCTGTGCTGTTGGCCGTCTGGCCGGCGGCTGTTGCCTCCTCCTCCGAGGGCGGGTTGGGGAGGTCCTCTTCACCTTCTTGCCGGTGCCAGTTGTGTGCTGCCCGACGAGCTTTTGCCCTGGCGGAGAAAACCAAAACAAACAAATAGTTATAAAAACGAGAATAAATTGCTTCTTTAATTATTTATACTCAAACGTCACATTGTGATTTCACACTGAATGGGTACAGCATCTGAATGATGACTTTTCTCAAACCTTTACTACATGGACTAAATTAACCGGAAAGAAGTGTTAAATCTTTCATGATTTCAATTATCTGATTAAATGAATGGATGACTAAAATAGAAGAGGATCTCTATCCCGTGTCTCTGTGTCCTGATTACAATCAGGCACGGACAAGAATCTGGTGTCCTCAGAGTGAGGGAAAGCTTATTGAGAAACACAGCATATTGATTGTTGGTGAGTTCACAGGAAGATACTGTATGTGCTCCTGGCCATAAATGTTACTTACTACCTTAAGAGCAGACTCAAAATATGTCATTTATTCACATTAAACCCCTATGGATCTGTGGCAAATCAATACTTTCCTACAAGCTCAGCTGTTTCCACCCCTTGTATGTACAGTATGAGGAGCTCTGTGGTGTATCACTCAGGCAGAAAATGATTTATATACCCCGGGAGAGGGCCAGAGGAACAATGAGAGGCTTGAATAAGTATGTATAATGCTTGGCTGGTATTCCATATACAGTGCCTTCGGAAAGTATTCAGACCTTCTCACTTTTTCCCCAAATTACGTTACAGCTTATTCTGAAATGGATTAAATAAATAAATCCTCAGCAATCTACACAATATAGATATAAAACCTATATACAGTACCAGTCAAAAGTTTGGACACACCTACTCATTCAAGGGTTTTCTTTATTTTACTATTTTATACATTGTAGAATAATAGTGAAAACATCAAAACTATAAATAACACATATGGACTCATGGAGTAAACCAAAAAGTGTTAAACAAATCTAAATATATATTATATTTGAGATTCTTCAAAGTAGCACCTTTTGCCTTGATGACAGCTTCCTAGAGCTGGTTCGCCGGCCAAACTGAGTAATCAGGGGAGAAGGGAGTGACCAGACCCGATGGTCACTCTGACATAGATCTAGAGTTCCTCTGTGGAGATGGAGACCTTCCAGAAGGTCAACCATCTCTGCAGCACTCCACCAATCAGGCCTTTATGGTAGAGTGGCCAGACGGAAGCCACTCCTCAGTAAAAGGCACATGGCAGTTTGCCAAAAGACACCTAAAGGCTCTGAGATCATGAGAAACAAGATTCTCTGATCTGATTAAACCAAGATTGAACTCTTTGGCCTGAATGCCAGGGTCACGCCTAGAGGAATCCTGGCACCATCCAGAACATCGGTGTGGTAGCATCATGCTGTGGGATGTTTTTCACGCAGGACTGGGAGACTAGTCAGGATCAAGCAAAGATGAACAGAGAAAAGTTCAGAGAGATCCTTGATGAAAACCTGCTCCAGACGGCTCAGGCCTAGCGAGCACCTCAGACGGGGCATAGGTACACCTTCCAACAGGATAACAACCCTAAGCACACAGCCAAGACAACGCATGAGTGGCCTCGGGACAAGTCTCTGAATGTCCTTGAGTGGCCCAGCCAGAGCCCAACTTCAACCCGATTGAACATCTCTGGAGAGACCTGAAAATAGCTGTGTAGTGAAACTCCCCATTCATCCTGACAGAGTTTGAGAGGATCTGCAGAGAAGAATGAGAAACTACCCAAATACAGGTGTGCCAAGCTTGTAGCGTCATACCAAAGAGGACTTAGGGCTGTAATCGCTGCCAAAGGTGCTTCAACAAAGTCTGAGTAAAGGGTCTGAATACTTATGTAAATGTAATATTTCCTGTTATTGTAATACATTTTATATATTTTTTAATCCATTTTAGAATAAGGCTGTTACGTAACAAAATTGGAAAAGTCAAGGGGTCTGAATACTTTCCAAAGGCACTGTCTCGGATACCGCCCAACTCTAGTATTTATAACCTACTATAAGTATATATCTTAACTTAATCATCTTTCATTACATTTTGACTATGTCTGCAACCGGTCCCATGGAAACAAGTTGAATGATTTTTTATATGAACACACTTCTATACCTGTGGTGTTTATGAAATTCAAATGTTTTGTTTTAATACAATAGTAGATACTAAACGAATAGCTGTAACCTTTGGACTAAGTCATTTGCAGTACCTCAAATATATCTTGATCTAGTAAGTCTGGTTGGAAAGAAAGAATGTGGATATCTACCAAGGATGCTACCAGTCCCAAATCACATTGAAGAGGCACTGTGCAATGACTCAATGTATGAAATATGAAAAATGGAAAGTCTTCTAGAAAATTGCCTCCGGTCTTGCGGGCTTTGCCTTCAACTAAAATGCCAATATAAATATATCAGCTTTAGTGCAGCAATGCCTTTGAAAGGGCATTCTATAGAGGCTCATATGAATTTAGACAGCAAACTCGCCGAATGAATAGCAAGCGGGGGCTACATTAGATGTGTATGAGAGAACGAACTGCAATAAGACATAATTTTCAGGGCAATAATGGATTAAGTAGTGTTAGACAAGAAGTGCAACCTGTAAATACATCCAAATCTTGTTCAAAACAGAACAGAAATGCATCCAAATCTGGTTTCAAAACAGAAACATTATCCTGGATTATGCTCCTACTTTGTTTGTCCAATGTCACAGTATATCATACTTCAAAAAACTCTAACTCTAGTTGTCTTAATATAAAATGACAAAATAAACCCAATTATCTAAATATAAAATATGGAAGTGTTAGCGCCCTTTTCTACTGTTTCTCCTTGGGTGAGAAAACTGACCTTTTATATAAAGCCTGCGTGCCTAAGGGAGAAACTCTATGCCCATTTGAATAGAACATCACAATTGCAAACAATGATTAAACCAGAACTCACAGAGAACCGTCGCCATACTGGAAACTGGATGATGCCCTCTCCTCTCCAGTGGGACTCATGGGCTGGGTCGGACATGATCTCTGCATGCCTTAGGTCCCTTGGGGCTGCCGATTGGAGAGACTTTGTCGGATCAGTACTCCCTCTTATTCTCTGTGGGCTTGTATCACCAGTGATTTCTCATAGGACACAAACTCAAGGGATTTGCTCGGGGATATGCAGGGATATGGGGGAGTAGAGAACATTGGGGATTTGGGCGGGCCTGAAGTGAGGAGGGGTCAGCTCTGAGGTGGCCAGACTGTTCTATCTCCAAGGGCGTGGGCCGTCTCTTGTCTTCCCAATGTGGACTTCCGAGTCGAGAGCTCCATCCTGGCGTCCATTCTTACCATACCTGTCAGAGTCCGTCTGTATGGAGATCTCAGAGTGAGCTTGAATGGACATATCGGAAGTCTGTCCGCCTCTGTCCCCCCTTGACGTGCGAGGCCTGCTACGTCTGGCCCGARCAGGCTCCCACTCCTCCTGGTCCTCATCGTCCGTCTGCACGCAGCTGTCTACGCTCTTCTTGGCCGTGCTTCTCTTCTTCCTCCCCGCCGTGTAGGCTTTATCGACAACACTGTCCTCGTCGTCCGTCTGGCACCCACTATCCATGATTTTCCGGGCCAGCTCGGTGCCGTCCGGCCCCAGGACGACTGCCTCCTGCTGGCCATGCCCCAGCAACACCTCCCCCGGGTACATCTTCCGGAACTTCTGCTCCTCCAGTTGTGCTCGGAGCTGCTCCTGGAGCCTCTGGATCTGCTCTAGCTGCTGCTGCTGCTGGGCATAGGTTTCCTTTTGCATCATGAGGTGGGCCTGGCGCTCATCCTCCTGCTGGCACAGGATGGCCTGCTTCATGGACTGCAGCTCCTCCAGCTCCTTCTGCACCAGCATCTGYTCCTGCTCGCGGAAGCGYTGGATCTCCTGACGCTCCCACTCCAGTTCTTCAGCCAAYCGCTGCTGTTTGAACTTCTCCATCTCCAGAATCTCACGCTGCATCTGGTACTGGCCCTCCCCTRGCACACAGGGCGAGGACAGGGCCTCCAGCGAGGCGGCGATAGCCTCCAGGGACGCGTCCGTGTACGAGTCCAGCCTTTCCAGGGCCAGGGTGACCGTTTTGGTGGTGAGGGCCGCGGAGGTGGATATGCCATCTTTAGCGAGCTCCAGGTTGAGGGGGACGTCCCCTTGATCGTCTGCAGAGGTGGTGGAGATGAAGCTGTGGGACCGAGTCATGGGCTGGTTCTGGAGAGTGGACAGGGATGGCATGGTGTCGCTGGTGTGCATGCCCGCTGACAGGGAGTTGTAAGTGGTGCTGAATATGGACCCAGGTTGTGTGGTGATGGCGTAGGTGGATGGGATTGGTACTGAGACTGAAGAGTACACCACCCCATTGGAGGATCTCAGGACACTGCTCGTGCCAAAGTGTGTCCCAACAGCTCCTTTGACTCTGGCTTGGGAATATGGGGGGATTATCATTCCTGAATATAACCCTGAGCCTTTGGTGGAGAAGTCCAAAGCTACACCTGTTGGGGAAAATAMATCTATTAAGTCCACAAAAACAGGTAGCCTTAGTGGTGAAACATCAGACAGAAAGCCATGCTCCATCGAAAGCAATGCTCCATCSAAAGCCATGCTCCATCCAAATAAATAAAAAAGCAACAACAAAAATGGAAAAACCTCCAGTCTTGCCAGATCATGGATGATGTAAAGTCAAAGCAAACCACGCATCAAGCAAATGCCATCGTGTACCAAAAAAAAAATGATCATAAAGGTAGAACGAAAAAATAAGGTAAAATGTCCAGCAACAAACTCATGAAAAAACAAAAAGTGAACGAAACAACAAATACACTAAAATGCCACAGGATCAGCCATGAATAAGCAGAGGCATCTCAAAGTGACATTTCAGCGAGAGGTCCGGATGTCACTGCACAAACCTCACAGATGTCTTGGAGGATGTCAGGTCTACTGCACCCTCTGTGGTGCCATGGAAATTGAGACTGTTCTTGCTCTATAGAGGAAAAGCCCAGCCTCAGCCAGATGTGGTCGGACATGGAGGGTTTGATGCCACCGAAGCCCCTCATGTTTGAGGGTGAGCGTCGTATTGGTAGTGGTCGTCTCGGTAGCCGAAGCGGTCTTCGGGCAATGGAGTAGTGGCTGCTGGGTGGTGCAGCTACCTGTAAATGGCAGCTGTAGACAACATCACAGCAGATGGCTCTCCCAGCCGTCAGGTCCACGGGCTTCCCATCCTCCTCTGTGATCACAGCCATGACCACTTCTGCGGAGGAAGCGTCGACCGAAACCACGGTGTAGGTTTGGCTGTGCTAAGGTCCACCGCACCCGCTACGGTCGCATCGCCGCTGCTCAGACCATTAGCCACACACCCTGGGCAGGGGTAGGGGCGTAGTGACAGGTGTCTGGAATGTCCCTAAGCCTGTGCCAGGTCCTACAGAAAGGTTCATCGGGATCTCAGCATTGTTTGTGGCTGTGGCATCAATGGCCATAGATGATCGACAAACAGGCTCGAAGGCTTGTTGTGGTTGTAAGCTGAAGGGGCAGAAGGGACTTGGAATGTTGGTATTTTCGTAACTTTGTATGGTGGCAGCACATGTAACTATGGTGATGCTGTTCACTATGGAAACACTGGTCGACTCAGTGCTGAGATTCACCACTAGGACTGCACTGCGCTTGTCTGACGACCGTTGATGTCGGGCCAAGGACTGACGTCTAACATCTGACGAAGACAATCCACCACTTTCATGGCCGATTCTGATTCACCTCATGGTACGAAGGTACTACTACTCCCTGGCTGGTACCCTGTGACTCCTGTGTCTGTTGTGTTTAAGTTCGCAGAATGGAACACCGTTCGCTCTTGGGGCTGGAGGTGGGGGCGGCGACCTTTCGTGTCGGACAGACACCATGGTTCTTTGAACTTCTGTCGTCACAAACTGAGTGACCTGCCCTAACCTGACCTCTGGGGGTGGAGCGGATGCTGAAATAGCCTCAATGACATGACAGGAGCTTGACACAACTTTCTCTGGTCCACATATCTCTTGACTTTCCATGGACTCAGTGATGCGAGTGAATGCCAGGGGCACCCTATTTGTGTGTGGTGGAGGTGGCTGTGGTTGTTTCTGGGGTTGAGGTTGTGGTTGATACTGTGTTTGAGGTTGAGGTGGAGGTTGGGCATGTCTTGAGGGAGATGCTGGACCTGGACTGGATGGGGCCTGGGTGGTGATCCCTTCCACTGGAGAGCTGGGCTGGGATGGCAGAGTTATAACCACATAAGTTTCGTGTCGATTGCCGTATCGCGGAGAAGTGGGGGATGGGTGACCCGAGGAGWGACCCGAGGAATGACCTGAGAAGTGACCTGGCCTGCTTTCAGCTGAGGGGCTCAGATTCAGGGCTATATCAGCATGGCCTGTGTGGAGGGCAGTGGGTCTTGGATATTGGATGTGGGCAGGAGAGCCAGGCTGAGAGACAGGTTTTGGAGCAAGGGGTGGTTTAACATTTTCCCCTGGCCTGTGGCTGTACCCCATTCCAGCAGGGATGGCTGGCTTTGGAGGAACCGGTGGGGGGACATGAGGCTGTCTTACCGGCGACCCTTGGGCTGTTGTCATGGCAACATGTTCTGACCTGATTATAGCCTGAGATGGAAGCGGTACAGGGGGTTTCCTGGGGTAAACCGATGGCTTTGGCATGGTGGGAGGGGGCAGTGGAGGGGGTTCAGGAATGTCTGCTTTTTCCTGAGACAGAGCCCTGTGCAGGATGGCTGGTTTGGGGGGCACTGGTGGGGTGGTTGACACTACACTGTGGACAGTGGGGGTGTACTGAGGGACGGTGGGTAAGGGCGATACACTGGCAACAGCAGGGGCTGAGGACTTCATACTAGACAAGTCCATGACATCCTGTTGGGTTATGTCCAGAGGCTGGTCAGTCTGGGAAGATTCAATGTGGGTCTGTGGTTGGTCTGAAGTTGTTGATGGGGGGACCTTGCAAGCAACTGATTTGGACTCAGTTTCTGCAGCAGCTGTTAAGGGTGCCTGATCARCTTTAGGATTGTCTGATGAAGTCTTTGGYTTATCTTGACTTTTGGTCTCAGTGGCCTCTTCATCAGCGTCCTCCTCCCCTGAGGAGCACTGTGTAACCCTCAGGTCTGGTATRGGACGCAGAGCCCTTCTGGATTCAGTACCTTCGAACTCACCACCAGGGGCCGCCCCAGATATATCAGGACCCTGCTGTGTCGGGCTAGTCCCAGGAGTCAGAACTTTCTTCATGAGTTCCTCATACGCAGCCTCAGCATCGAGCAGTGGTTTCCCATCCTTGCCTATAGTAACTGTAACACTCCTGGAGCTGGTTGGCTCAGTGGGTTGCAATACAATCTCTGGTGTGGGTCTATCTGACACGGACTGTGCTTTTTTCAGTTCCTGCTCCAGCTGCATGAATTCTTTCTTCTTCTCCATCATGTCTTCGTAAACCTCATCTGGAGATCTCAGTATTTTGGGCTGAGCTGGCACTGAGAWTTTYTCAGGCTCCTGCTGCTGGACTTTCTTTCCATTTCCATCAACAAGGGACTCAAAGGCATAATCTTCTATCAGCATCCCACCATAGAGGGACTCTTTCCCCGGAGGGGTGTCCACCTTTTCCTTTGTGGGTGTTTTAGCCTTTAGCATTATCTCTTCGTAGGCTTCGTCTGCAGTTTTCAGGGCTCGTTTTTCAGGGCTTTTATTAGCACCTTGATCAGCTGTTGGAGAGTAGAGAGAAACAGATGTAGGAAGTTGGTATACTTTCTGTACTGCTGCAATCTTTGCAGCATTGATCTCAACTCCCTCTGGTTCTGACTCGATGCTGGGAGAGAAATCGGATAAGGATGATCGCCTGAACTCCTCCATCTCTGCCTCTTGCCTCAGCTCTTCTGTCGGGGAGGCATCTTCAATGGGAGAGAGGTTGCTGGGCGGCGTTTTGGGACGCTCCCGCCTCCTCTGAGCTCGGATCTCCTCTTTGTCCTTCTTCGACTTCTTCCCAGAGCCTTTCTGCTTCTCCTGTTCTCTTAGCAGCTCCTCCTCCTCTCGTAACTCCTCTTCCTCAGAAGAGTCTTCGATGGTGGGTAGACCTTGGCCTTGTTGTCTATGCTTCGCTTTCCTGTGCTGTTTCCCCTCGCCACTGTGCATGCGGCTGGGACTACTGCTGTCACTGTCCTCATCCAAAGAGGACAGGGATGTAGGCGATGTACCAGGGGTGAAGCTGGATGCGTGCAGGCTGGAGGACCCATCGCCCCTGGAGCGATCATCAGGGGAGTTGGTGAGGCTTTCCATCTCAAGCTCTCCATCATCTGACGTACCCGGTATGCGCACAGGGTTGGTAGTCGTGTTGAGCTCGATGGTTCTGAATTGGCGTACCGCCACAACTCTATCTGCCGAAGGCTGTTCCMCTTCCTGAGAGTCTGAGACTTTGGGTTCCGATCCCTCTTTCCATGCCTTGTCAKGTTTATCCAGTGAGATTTTCCGCTCATCTTCRTCCTCAGGGCTGATGGTGTTCTTCTTGAGGAGCCGCCTGCCTTTTGCCATTGCGCTTCTCTCCTTCCCCTCCCCTTTCTCCTGCTCCAATCGTTTCCTCTCATGATCTCGGATCTTTTGCCGGATGAGGTTTTCTTCGTCGGACGGCGAAGCATCCTCATTCTCACTCATCTCCATGATCTGTTTACGAATTAAGTCTTCGTCATCCCCTGACACGGGACTATCTTTCCCTAAGCTCTCACTGCTGTCCTCCAACGAGTCACCCCTGATGTCTGTCGGCACCAGCAGCTTTTTCTTTGCTGAGGCGTCCTTCTTCTCTGAGAGTTCTGGGTCATCCTCTGTGCTGGGAGATTCAGGTGAGAGGGGTAGCACCACAAGTTTGCGTCTGGTCTTGAGTGAGTCGGTCAGTTTGTCTGAATTGTCCTTTGGTTGTGTAGCCTGGGCCTCTAGTATGGGAAGGACAGTGCTCTCCAGCTTGGCAAGGTCTGAGGGGCTGGTGGGACTGATATCCTTGGCGACTGTGTTTTTTTCTCCAGGGTCTTTCAGCGTTGCCTGTAAATTAAAATAATAAAACACAATTATTGTATAATAAATATGTAGATGATAATCATCCATAATTGATCATGAACATTACATATTATTTGGAACATTTAAAATGGACATATGAAGATGTATAAAGGGAGGATAGCTTTTTTTTTTTTTTACAACTAATGTCTTTAGATTATTTTGCATAACTAAAAGGGTGTAGAAACATTTGTGAAAAGAGCCCTTCTGACTTGAATCATCTAATTCTCAGCCACTACTGTTGCTACATAYTACAGTCACCTCTCCAACTGCATCCAGTTCAGCCTCTATTATCCCTTGAATTTCAGGCATTGACTTCWCTTCATTCAGGGGTTTGTCTTCGTCCTGTTCACCAACTACAGGGACTAGGGTGTCAGGTTCTACTACAGGGGCTGGGGCAATAGACAMATTTTCAGATACAGTTTCAGATGTTTTAGTCTGCTCTGGTGTTGTTTTGTCTTCTACGCCTCCSTCTCTGTCACTCACAGCTTTCACCTCTGATACTGAAATAGGTTCCTGCTTTTCMCTAACTACAGGTGGTGACACAACCACTTTCTCTTTCTCTGGCTGAATGCTCTCAGACACAGAGTCTGTCTTTGGAGTTTGCTCGGATTCATCTTTGGATAATTCTTTCTCTTGCACTGCTTTCTCATCACACACAGTAGGAGTTGGCTCCCTACTCTCAGCTATAGACACCTCTTGTTTATTTTCAGCTATGCTGCCAGCTTCTTTCCCWTCCTGTGTGGGTTTCTCCTCAGAAAYATTCTCAGGGGCTTGTRGCTCACTAGCAGCAGATGATAGTGACGCTGCCTCTACAGCTCGTTCTAAATGCTCTGCTTTGACCTTTTCTTGCTCTTTAGCTTCAGAAACAGGGGGAGTAGATATATCCTGGGCTTTTTCAGCCTTATTATCTGCTGTTGGCTCTGGTTCAACCTTTGTATCCACAGATGTCAGACTTTCGTCTTTTGATCTGACTACACGTTCTGCTCCAGCCTCAGTTTCGTTTCATCTGTTTTTTTTTCTTCTACTACTGGTGCTGCGACTTCTACACTCCTGAGGTTGGTCTGATCAACTTTAGCTGATTGTGGTTCAGGTTCTGGGAGGCTGTTCAGGGACTTTTTTCTCAAAAGGGATGGTGAAACTGAACTTGTCGGCTTTGACTTCTGGGGCTGGGTTCAACCCCTGTTTTCTGACTCTGTCCTTTCGTAATCTCTCTCAGGCTAACGTTTTCTGGTTTCAGCAGCAGAGAGGTGCAGGAGAAGCCTCTCTGGTACTTTCTCCTTTAACTACTGCCTCATCTTTCTACAGGCTTCTCCTCAACTTGGGCATGTCGGGAATTGGCTCTGCCTCCTTCTCTACAGGCTTCTCCTCAACTGGTGCGGCTGGAATTGGGCTCTGCCTCTCCTACTACAGGCTTCTCCTCAACTTGGGCTGGCATGACCTTAGCTGTTACCCTGCGTATTATTGGCTCTTTGCGCGTCCTTCTCTACAGGCTTCTCCTCAACTTTGGGCTGGCGGAATTGTGCTACTTGCCTCCCTCTACAGGCTTCTCCTCACCTTTGGCGACTGGCTCGATGGCTCTGCCTCTCTACAGGCTTCTCCTCAACTTGGGCTGGCGGAATTGGCTCTGCCTCCTTCTCTACAGGCTCCTTCAACTTGGGCTGGCGGAATGGCTCTGCATCATTCTCTAGTCTACAGAGCCTTTTCTCGTCACATTGCATCTGGATGTTGCACTGGGTATTGGCTCTGCGTCCTTCTCTACAGGCTCTCCTCAACTTTGGCTGGCGGAATTGGCTTGCCTCCTCTACCAGGCTTCTTCCTGCACTTGGAGCTGGCGGAATTGGCTCTTGCCTCACTTCGACAGCTTTCTCCTACAGTTGGGTTGGCGGGATATTGGCTCAGTGCTCTTCTCTACAGCTTCTCTCACCCCAACCCTTGGCTTGGGGGCCTGTGCGTTGACTGGTCTGCCCTCCTTCTTTACTACTAGGACTTTGCTTCCTCAAGCTTGGGGAAGAGATAGAAGAACAGGAATAATAAGAACTTTCTGCCCTCCTTCTCTACTAGGCTGTCCTTCCACTTGGGCCTGGACTGGAATGGCTTCTGTCCTCCTTCTCTACGAGGCTTATCTCAACTTTGGGCTGGACTGATAATGGACTGCTGCCCTCTCTATGGCTCCTACATTGGCCTTTCATCCCCTTCAACTTGGGTGGCGGTGCTGCGGAATTGGTACCTCGTACCCTCACTCTTACGTAGGAGCTTTCCTCTCGTCCAATTGGGGCTGGTCTGAGTTGACATACATAGAACCTTCGACTTCCTCCTACAGGTTATGCTCCTCTTCAACTTGGGCTGGCGGAATTGGCTCTGCCTCCTTCTCCACAGGCTTCTCCTCAACTTTATCAGTAATTAGAGGAGGAGATGGGGCTACAGACTCAACTGCCTCAGTTTGTGGAACGGTCTCTACCTCTTTAGGCTGTTCATTCTCAGCAACTACAGGGGRAGTTTCTTCTACCGCAGGTGGCACCTYCYCTTTTTGTGAAGGCACAGGCTCTAGCTCTGCTGGTTTGGGAGATGCACAATCCTCTACCGGCTCATTAGGAGCTTCGGGAGCTGAGKCCGAATTCTCTACAACCTTAACTGGTGGAGCAGGAGCCACCTCTGGCATCTTAGTCTCCACAGCCGTCTCCACAGCTGAACTCTCTGCTACTGGACYTGTATGTACTGAAGACACCTCAGTTGGAGGCTGTTCAACAGTAGTTGCTTGAGGCTCTGGCTCTTTAGGTTTCTCCTGCTGCTCGGTGACTGCAGGAGTTGTAGGAGCTGTCTCCTCAGCTTTAGGTGGCTGGCTAGGTTCTTCCTCAATCACCACTGCTTTCCCTTCCTCCTCAGTGACTACAGGAGCTGGCGGTACAGGCTCTGGTGATTGGTCAGGTTGGACAGTAGTTTCCTGTGTGACCGTTTCAGGTGTTGGAATCACCTCTGGYTCTACCGGCTTAGCTTCCTCTTCAAGAACCTTMTCTAGGATGGGCTCCTCTTTCTCACTACCTGCAGAGGGAGCCGGTGAGATCTCCTCTGCTGTAGACTCACTCTGCACTGTATCTGGGCTTGGRGTTGGMTCGGGTGCTGCCTCAACAGGCTTTTCTGACTCATTCTCTACAGGGGGAGCAATGACAGGCTCCTYTACAACTGCRGGCTGGAAATCTGATTCTGCCTGAGTAGTGTCGGGTGGTGACTGTTCTTCTGTAACTTTCTCTGGCATACTCTCTGGATGATCCACTGCCGGGGCCTCGACAGCATCTCTCCACTACTCTCCTCTGGCACAGGCTCATCCAGTATAGTCTCAGATATAGCTTCCATCGTTTCAGCCTGCTCTGGGTCTTCTCTCCACTGCCGGGGCCTCAACAGTACTCTCCACTACACTCTCTGGCACAGGCTCATCCAGCATAGTCTCAGATATAGCTTCCATCGTTTCAGCCTGCTCTGGGTCTTTCTCCACTGCCGGGGCCTCGACAGTACTCTCCAACTACACTCTCTGGCACAGGCTCATCCAGTATGTCTCAGATATAGCTTCCATCGTTTCAGCCTGCTCTGGGTCTTTCTCCACTGGGACAACTATCAGAGGGAGGGGTGGCATGCTCAGTGGGATGGGTGTGGTGTCTGTGTTTGCAGACGCAGCGTCTGGTGTTTGGGTCGGGGTGCGTTCTGCTACTACCTTGGACATGGGAAGCGATGGGTGTCTTCCTTTGCTGATGCTGCTGCCTCCTGCCTGAGTGACTGAGAGGCTTCTTGCTAATGGAGAGGCAGCAGCAGCAGCAGCTGGGGAGCAGGGACATTGGCAGGGAGGCAGGAGGGTAGGGGTAGGTGGTGGGTAGTTGCTTCTTCACAGAGATGGTGGAGGGGCATATCGCCCAGCTGGCCAGAGAGAGCTCTTTGGGTCTGGCGTTGAGACATAACCATTCTTCTTGTAAGACAGAAAAACAAAGAAAATGTTAGTTGTGTTGACCTTTGTAAAAATGCTCACTCACTCTAATACATAGTTGTCGTAGTGGATGATTAAAATGTTGACTTTAAATAGTAAATATGTTTTATGATCATTATTAGAAAACTGGACGCACGGTTTCGTAACACTTGGGCTATGCGTAGACACAGGGCCATTGTAGCCTATTCTATTTCAGGCAAGCTTTTTACATTTATTGTAACTTCACAGATAGTCGTTTCATAATGCATGGTAATGGCACAGAGGTTTACCAATGCATGTCAGAATGACTCAGGCAGCGGGTGCAGACATTCACAGCAGAGCCAGGGTGGAGCGCTGTGTGTGTTTGTGTGTGTCTAGCTGACCCATCTACACCAAACTATTTTATACAGTGCATCCATCAGGATGAACACATATTAGGCCCTATGACTTAATGACACAAACCATAACCCAGACCACTGCGCCCCTTAGTCCCATGTCCTAAATTCAGCATGATGTACAACAGTATATTAGGGATGAGCAACTGTTGGCCCGCGACCCCCTTTTGAAGGCCCTCACATCAATTTCAACAAAAATATTAGTATTATTTTTTAAATTGTACTTTTATTTAACTAGGCAAGTCAGTTAAGAACAAATTCTTATTTACAATGACTGCCTACCGGGGAACAGTGGTTTAACTGCTTTGTTCAGGTGCAGAAATGACAGATTTTTACCTTGTCTGCTCGGGATTCGCCAGCAACCTTTCGCTTACTTGCCCAACGCTTATCACTCGTCTACCTGCCGCCCCATAGTACAACAAACATTTGGAACTAATTTGGGGTCTCAACTTACTGTTGCAAGCTAGAATAGTAGAATACACAATATGCTGTTTCGAAATGTGGTTGTGCACCAGCAGTGTTTGTTGTTATGTCAGTCACTGATAGTCAATCAATTAGCCCACGTAATCAAAACACTTTAAGATTGCTAAGATAGTTTAGCGGCCAGCTATCTAAACTTGTTATTGTGGTTGAATGATCGGTTGGGGCCCCCATTGATTTTGTTTTCAGTCTCACTCAGATATCATATTAAAACAGCAAATTTTTCTTTCGCCCATGGCAAATTTGTATAATTGCATGAAATTAGTTGAAAATTGCTAAATGTTCTCTACCCCATGGCAAAATGTGTAGAATTGCACAACATTTACTCTAAAATGTAAAAAAATGTCTCTCTGCTGGGTTCTGATTTTTTGTCGCCCCCCCCATCAAAGTTGCCCATCCCTGATCTATGTTTTACATTCCAACCACAAGTGAGGCTAGCTCACACCACAGGTCAGTGGAACACTAATGTTTCTGACAAGGACCTTACGGTGGGTGAACTGAAACATCTTATTCAGACCAATTCAATCTGTCAGTAAACCCAGCTCAAAGGCAGCCAATTAAAAGTGTGCATTCAGTAAACGGTTTATCCTGCGTAGTGCGATGACTTCGGCATTGTTTGTTCTTCCCATCCCCCGCTTGGGACCGAACCAGCCTCGATCTCTGAAAATAACCATAGTGCATCAGCAAGAAAGACAACAAACCGCCACGAGTACAGGCTGTTCAAATCCTTCGTCTCGGAGGCCTCTAATTCTGTCTTGTCATGGTTATCTGACTCAAGTCGACAATCACAGCACTAAAGAAGAAGTCATTACAGAAGGGCTCCATTGAGAATTGTGGTTTAAGTGTTGTACCCATTAAGACGATTTAATATTCGATATCTTGACAAGAAAGGAGAGGATGAAACGATGGTAAACATTTGATTCCTAGGGACTTTGGGTCTTACATCTCTGGTGTCTAAGTGTAAGTAGGACTAATGATGGGAGATGTTGTACTTGTATGTGTAGTTGTACTGTAAGTGTATTGGTAAAATAAACACATCCACAAACGATACATCATCCAGCCCACCATACATACATATTCTTCTCTTTCTCTCTTGGGGTCTAGTCAGCATGGTTCTAGCCACCCTCCAGTCTCCGTTTCAAGTAAACACCCTATTTCCTACATACCCTTTTTGTGTGCCTCCACAGGCCAGTAACGTGGGTGTGTGCCCTCCTGTGCTGGCTTAAATGCGGGGCTAATGCTAAATCCATACCAGATGGTGTGAGGCCTGCTAAGCAGTGGTGGAAAAAGTACCCAATTGTCATACTTGAGTAAAAGTAAAGATACCTTAATGGTTGCCTCATAACGTTCCCATGTTAAATGGTTGGCATGAAGTTTAGAATGGCAATTTGTTATCTAACGATTGAAATGGAGAGTGTGTGTAAAAAGGAGCAAGGGAGAAGAGGAGAGGGGAGGGAGAGAAGAGAGGAGAGGAGAGGAGAGGAAAGGGGAGGGAGAGAAGAGAGGAGAGGAGAGGAGAGGAAAGGGGAGGGAGAGAGAGAGAGAGGAATAGAGTGAGAGAAGAGAGGGAAGAAACAGAGAGCCGTAGGATTTCACCTTTATTATATATGATTTCATTAATAATATCATAATACAGCCCCATAGCCATTCACCCTATGTAGAGGTCCCTCTCCCTACAATCCAGGATGCGTGCCACCACCACAGGGCATTGGCTTTCACAGCTTGACTGCTCCATCCATTTACACCACAGAGAGCAGCTCGAGAGGCAGAGAGATGGTTCCAGATTGCCACTGATAGGGAATAATGAGAGCCCGGACAGAGCCAGCCAGCCAGTCAGCCACAAGATCTGTCGCTTCAGCTTCAAACCACTTTTATCCTTGTCATCACGACGCTATCAGAGATCTGCAGCTACGGTCCCTGGATATCACCCCCACCAGATCACCACCTAAAAAGCATCCTGTCTCTCCATCTCTGTGTTTGTCAAATACACACACACACACACACACACACACACACACACACACACACACACACACACACACACACACACACACACACACACACACACACACACACAACACACACCACACACACACACCACACACACACACACACACACACCCTGTCTCTCTCTCTCTCTCTCTCAACACGCACGCCCGCAACACACACATGCACACACACACGCACACAGACACGCACACATACACAGTGATCAGACACAGTGATCCCACACAACACAGACTTCACACACAGACACAGTTAAGCCAGTGCACACACAAACACGTATACGCACACAAGTGTCACACTACAACCTTGTCGTATTGAAATTATTTACCCCCTTTAAGCCATTACATTGTCCCCCGGATTGAAGCTAGGATGCTAATGGATGTTCGTGTTTTCCTAACTAACCAATTACAAAGCATTCCTGGTAACAGAGCTCAGCAGCTTCAATTCCTTGAAGTGTCATTAAGAGCCCAGTCTTGTCCAGTCTTGTCCAGCGCCTCATTAAGATAAGAGACGACGAGTCATGTCACAGAGTGTGTGTGTGTGTGTGTGTGCCATCAGTTGGTCATCATGGTGATGGGGGATGTATAATCTCAGCATCCTCACATTTGTATAGCTGTGTGGCTGTATTGCTGTATGGCTGTATGGCTGTATGTCTGTGTGGCTGTGTGGCTGTGTAACTATATGGCTGTATAGCTGTATGGCTTTATGACTATATGGCTTTATGACTATATGGCTTTATGACTGTATGTCTTTATGGCTATATGTGGGTCCACCCTCTCATATACAATCCCTGTGGGTTGTGAATCAGCCATGCTGCTGTTTGCACACACACACACATATACATACACACACACTGTATCACAGCTATACAGTGATATGCACATCCCACACGGATCTGGGTATAACATACTGTACATAGAAAGATAGTAAAAGGAGCAGCATTAGTGTGGGAGCCTTTCCTTTCTTTCTAGAACTTACAACCCTGACTTTACAAAAGAGTTCAAACGTTCAAGGAGCTACAAGAAACAACACTTTCAAACTACCTCAAGTCTCAAGACATTAACATAAAAAGTCTGAGATGATTCGGCAAAAATCGGCAAATCTGGTAATCCGTGAGTCTATCCTCCATGTTGGGTCATTGGTTCCTCTCTCAGGGGACGTAAGCGACGTGGTCGGAGTGATATCCTTTTATTACAGAGGAGAATCCTGCAAGGGTTTTCCTCCTAAATTTGGTCAAGTCTGACATGAGAATTACAATGGGTGGAGAAGGGGGGGGATATTTGAGGTGACTTCACCTGGTGCAGATAGCAAATAAGCTAGTCAGTATTAGTGTTTCTTATATTATTTTAATAGGGAGGCTTCTGATATGAAATCATTTCCCCCATAAATACGGATATAAATGTAGTGATCTAACCTGCTTTTAAATGGGCCAATCTGGTCTCTGGTGATGGGAGATTCACACTTTAACCAACTAGGCCATCAAAATAATGTGGTTCAACTGTGCACCATGTTGTCATAGAAACTACACTTTGTCATTTCTCTGGTTAGGTTGTTTTCATAGAAGGTTGAATCCTTAGCAACCTGCCCAGTGTTGAGAATATGTTGCTTGGTGTACTGTACTGCACAGTAGACCCGCATAACTACAGTACTGTAGCAGGTGTCAAAGCTGTGTGGGCTAGAAGGCCTTGTTAGTGTGCAGGTCAAGTAAGGAGTTGAGGTGTTCATTAGAATTTTCTCTTATCTGCTATTGACAGCATCACTTCAGAGTTTCATGTCATCCAACACACAATGTCCAATGAAATATATCACAACATGGATTCAACTATCCAGCATTACATTCCAAACCTTTCTACTAACCATACAAACACTTCCCAAATACAATTACACAACAAATACTCTCTGACACCAGAAATGTGTACGTCAGTATTGTATTTTGCTAGTGTTTGAGAGCAGTAAAGAGGTGCTGTGGTGTCCCAGGTGGTTGGGGTTTGTTTCCCAGGTGGTTGGGGTTTGTTTCCCAGGGGTTGGGGTTTGTTTCCCAGGTGGTTGGGGTTTGTTTCCCAGGTGGTTGGGGTTTGTTGCCAGGTGGTGTGGGTGTTGTTAAGGGATATTGACAGGGAAGGTGAGAGACAGCACTATATTTACTCTGAGCTAGGTGAGAGAGAACTTAGTAAAGGAGGAGAAAGGA
>NC_036840.1:35818-44820 GCF_002910315.2 Salvelinus sp. IW2-2015 | reverse complement strand
GGCTCCATTGAGAATTGTGGTTTAAGTGTTGTACCCATTAAGACGATTTAATATTCGATATCTTGACAAGAAAGGAGAGGATGAAACGATGGTAAACATTTGATTCCTAGGGACTTTGGGTCTTACATCTCTGGTGTCTACAGTGTAAGTAGGACTAATGATGGAGAGATGTTGTACTGTATGTGTAGTTGTACTGTAAGTGTATTGGTAAAATAACACATCCACAAACGATACATCATCCAGCCACCATACATACATATTCTCTCTTTCTCTCTTGGGGTCTAGTCAGCATGGTTCTAGCCACCCTCCAGTCTCCGTTTCAAGTAAACACCCTATTTCCTACATACCCTTTTTGTGTGCCTCCACAGGCCAGTAACGTGGGTGTGTGCCCTCCTGTGCCTGGCTTAAATGCGGGGCTAATGCTAAATCCATACCAGATGGTGTGAGGCCTGCTAAGCAGTGGTGAAAAAGTACCCAATTGTCATACTTGAGTAAAAGTAAAGATACCTTAATGGTTGCCTCATAACGTTCCCATGTTAAATGGTTGGCATGAAGTTTAGATGGCAATTTGTTATCATACGATTGAAATGGAGAGTGTGTGTAAAAAGGAGCAAGGGAGAAGAGGAGAGGGGAGGGAGAGAAGAGAGGAGAGGAGAGGAGAGGAAAGGGGAGGGAGAAGAGAGGAGAGGAGAGGAGAGGAAGGAGGGGAGGGAGAGAGAGAGAGAAGGAAATAGAGTGAGAGAAGAGAGGGAAGAAACAGAGAGCCGTAGGATTTCACCTTTATTATATATGATTTCATTAATAATATCATAATACAGCCCCATAGCCATTCCAACCCTATGTAGAGGTCCCTCTCCCTACAATCCAGGATGCCGTGCCACCACCACAGGGCATTGGCTTTCACAGCTTGACTGCTCCATCCATTTACACACAGAGAGCAGCTCGAGAGGCAGAGAGATGGTTCCAGATTGCCACTGATAGGGAAATGAGAGCCCGGACAGAGCCAGCCAGCCAGTCAGCCACAAGATCTGTCGCTTCAGCTTCAAACCACTTTTATCCTTGTCATCACCGACGCTATCAGAGATCTGCAGCCTACGGTCCCTGGATATCACCCATCCACCAGATCACCACCATAAAAAGAATCCTGTCTCTCCATCTCTGTGTTTGTCAACATCACACACACACACACACACACACACACACACACACACACACCACACACACACACACACACACACACACACACACACAACACACACACACACACACACACACACACACACAACACACACACAACACACACACACACACCCCTGTCTCTCTCTCTCTCTCTCTCACCACACGCACGCACGCACACACACACATGCACACACACCGCACACAGACACGCACACATACACAGTGGATACAGACACAGTGATCCACACACAAACACAGACTTCCACACACAGACACAGTTAGCCACACACAAACACGTATACGCACACAAGTGTCACACTACAACCTTGTCGTATTGAAATTATTTAACCCCCTTTAAGCCATTACATTGTCCCCCGGATTGAAGCTAGGATGCTAATGGATGTTCRTGTTTTCCTAACTAACCAATTACAAAGCATTCCTGGTAACAGAGCTCAGCAGCTTCAATTCCTTGAAGTGTCATTAAGAGCCCAGTCTTGTCCAGTCTTGTCCAGCGCCTCATTAAGATAAGAGAAACGACGAGTCATGTCACAGAGTGTGTGTGTGTGTGTGTGTGCCATCAGTTGGTCATCATGGTGATGGGGGATGTATAATCATCAGCATCCTCACATTTGTATAGCTGTGTGGCTGTATTGCTGTATGGCTGTATGGCTGTATGTCTGTGTGGCTGTGTGGCTGTGTAACTATATGGCTGTATAGCTGTATGGCTTTATGACTATATGGCTTTATGACTATATGGCTTTATGACTGTATGTCTTTATGGCTATATGGGGGATCCACCCTCTCATATACATCCCTGTGGGTTGTGAATCAGCCATGCTGCTGTTTGCACACACACACATATACATACACACACACTGTATCACAGCTATACAGTGATATGCACATCCCACACGGATCTGGGTATAACATACTGTAGATAGAAAGATAGTAAAAGGAGCAGCATTAGTGTGGGAGCCTTTCCTTTCTTTACTAGAACTATACAACCCTGACTTTACAAAAGAGTTCAAACGTTCAAGGACGCTACAAGAAACAACACTTTCAAACTACCTCAAGTCTCAAGACATTAACATAAAAAGTCTGAGATGATTCGGCAAAAATCGGCAAACTGGAATCCGATGAGTCTATCCTCCATGTTGGGTCATTGGTTCCTCCTCTCAGGGGACGTAAGCGAAGTGGTCGGAGTGATACCTTTTATTACAGAGGAGAATCCTGCAAGGGTTTTACCTCCTAATTTGGTCAAGTCTGACATGAGAATTACAATGGGTGAGAAGGGGGGGATATTTGAGGTGACTTCACCTGGTGCAGATAGCAAATAAGCTAGTCAGTATTAGTGTTTCTTATATTATTTTAATAGGGAGGCTTCTGATATGAAATCATTTCCCCATAAATACGGATATAAATGTAGTGATCTAACCTGCTTTTAAATGGGCCAAATCGGTCTCTGGTGATGGGAGATTCACACTTTAACCAACTAGGCCATCAAAATAATGTGGTTCAACTGTGCACCATGTTGTCATAGAAACTACACTTTGCATTTCTCTGGTTAGGTTGTTTTTCATAGAAGGTTGAATCCTTAGCAACCTGCCCAGTGTTGAGAATATGTTGCTTGGTGTACTGTACTGCACAGTAGACCCGCATAACTACAGTACTGTAGCAGGTGTCAAAGCTGTGTGGGCTAGAAGGCCTTGTTAGTGTGCAGGTCAAGTAAGGAGTTGAGGTGTTCATTAGAATTTTCTCTTATCTGCTATGACAGCATCACTCAGAGTTTCATGTCATCCAACACACAATGTCCAATGAAATATTCACAACATGGATTCAACTATCCAGCATTACATTCCAAACCTTTCTACTAACCATACAAACACTTCCCAAATACAATTACACAAACAATACTCTCTGACACAAGAAATGGTACGTCAGTATTGTATTTTGCTAGTGTTTAGAGCAGTAAAGAGGTGCTGTGGTGTGTCCCAGGTGTGTTGGGGTGTTTCCAGGTGAGTTGGGTGGTTGGTTTCCCAGGTGGTTGGGGTTTGTTTCCCAGGTGGTTGGGTTTGTTTCCCAGGTGGTTGGGGTTTGTTTTCCCAGGTGGTTGGGGTGTGTGTTAAGGGATATTGACAGGGAAGGTGAGAGACAGCACTATATTTACTCTGAGCTAGGTGAGAGAGAACTTAGTAAAGGAGGAGAAAGGAAGACCCAGCAAAACTAGGTAGGTGGGTGTGTCCGTCTGCTGTCTGTCTGAAGTGTTCCTCCTTTTGCATCTGTCTACTGAACTTTGAACCCAGTGTTATTTTGTGTGTATCAGCTTTTTGCTTCTGTATCTTACACAGTACATTAGGTCGGTTCACCAGCTGCAGTTTACTAAATGGGCTTATCAGCTGGTGTGTGTGTGTGTGTGTGTTGTGTGTGTGTGTGTGTGTGTGTGGTGTGTGGTGTGGTGGTGTGGTTGTGTGTGTGTGTGTGTGTTGTGTGTGTGGTGTGTGTGTGTGTGTGTGTGGTGTGTGTGTGTGTGTGTGTGTGTGTGTGTGTGTGTGTGTGTGTGTGTGTCTGTGGGGTATCGGTTTCCCCTAGCGGGTATGTCTATACAGATGGACAGGTGTGAGATGCCAGCTTGCCTGTGCTACTGGAGGCAATGAGAAGAGGGATGGGAAAGGAGGTATCTCCTCTCCTCCTTTCAGTTTTTAAAGGAGGGATAATTAAGACCACAACAGCCTGCAGTTGATGAGCGGCATTTGGAGTTCGGCTGCTGTTTTTGCTTTTCTGTTTGGGGTGAGAGAGAAAGAGACGTATCACTTTGTGACTGACAGACCTGGGATCAAACACCAAAATCATTGCAAATATACTCAACAAAAAATATAAACACAACATGTACGTGTTTGTTCCATTGTTTCATGAGCTTATTCCTCTCACATTTTGTTAGTGAGCACTTCTCATTTGCCAAGATAATCCATCTACCTGACAGGAGTGCATATTAAGAACTGAGTTAAACAGCATGATCATTACACAGGTGCACCTTGTGCTTGGGTCAATAAAAGGCCACTCTAAAATCTGCAGTTTTGTCACACAACATAATGCCACAGATATCTCAATTGCATGAGGCAGCATGCAATTGCATGCTGACTGGAGGTTTGTCCACCAGAGCTGTTGCCAGATAATTTAATGTTAATTCTCTACCTAAGCCGCCTCCAATGTCGTTTTAGAGAATTTAGCAGTACGTCAACTGGCGTCACAACCGCAGACCACATTTAACCACGCCAGCCCAGGTCCTCCACAATCCGCTTCTTCACCTGAGGGATCGTCTGAGACCAGCCCACCGAAAAGCTGATGAAACTGTGGTTTGTACAACCAAAAAGAATTTCCTGCACAAACAGTCAGAAACCGTCTCAGGGAAGTTCATCTGCGTCCTCTTCATCAGTAACCATGGTCTTGACCTGACTGCAGTTCGGCGTCGTAACCGACTTCAGTGGGGAAATCCTACCTTTAATGGCCACTGGCATGCTGGAGAAGTGTGCTCTTCACAGATGAATCCCGGTTTTAACTATATTGGGCAGATGCACTGTAGGATCGTGTGGGCGAGCGGTTTGCTGATGTCAACGTTGTGAACAGAGTGCCCTATACGGTGGTGGGTATGGTATAAGCAGGCAAAAGCTATGGACAATGACCACAATTGCATTTTATCGATGGCAATTTGAATGCAACAGATGAGATCCTGAGGCCCTTGTCGTGCCATTCATCCGCCGCCATCACCTCATGGTTCAGCATGATAATACACCACCCCATGTTGCAAGAGGACTGTACACAATTCCTGGAAGGTGAAATGTCCCAGTTCTTCCATGCTTCAAACTTCACCAGACATGGTCCCATTGAGCATGTTTAGGATGCTCTGGATCGACGTGTCCGACAGTGTGTTCCAGTTCCCCGCCAATAAGCCAGCAACTTCGGCAAAGCAATTTGAAGAGAAGTGGGAAAACATCCATAGGCCACAAGCAACAGCCTGATCAACTCTATGCGAAAGAGATGTGTCTTGCTGCATGAGGCAAATGGTGGTCAGACCAGAACCCCTACTTTCTTTAAGGTATCTATGACCAACAGATGCATAATCTATATTCCCAGTCATGGTGAATTATAATGAATTTATTTCAGTTGACTGATTTCCTGATATGAACTGTAAAATCAGTTGGATCTTTGAAATGTTGCACGTTGCGTTCATATTTGTGTTTCATGTAGTTTAGCTGGGCTTGATTGATTTTGCCTGTTGTCTGGAACCAATAGAAAGTCCCAAGTCAAGCGATACTAGCCTTCCACTAGGTTAATGTAACAAATAGTTTAAGCTAATGAACATATGTCCTCTCCACAGGTAATCTAACTCTAGCCTTCTCAATAGCGGCTAATGCTGACAATACTTAGTCTCCTCTCCACTAGCCCTAATGCTAACAAAAGTGTTTTGTACTCAATAGCTTGTTAGCATTTTATTGAAGCAGCATGTAGCTGGCACACGTACATCCTCTGTGACAATGACATCAAACCCCTCCTACTGCTTCTCTCAGTCATTCTGTTCCTCTCTCCCAACACCTCCTCTCCTTTGTTCACACTCATCCTTCTCTACTCCGCTAATCACGTCTCTCTTCTCTTAAACATCTCCCTCAGTTTCCATCACAATAATTTTCTTCTTTCCCCTCCCCCGCCTCCTTACCTTTTCTCCCATTCCCTCCAACTAAGGCTACAACTAACGTTACAATTCAAGATATTGATCAGCTTTCAAGTTCCTGAACGCCTGTCAAAGACTAGACAGTCAGAAGATGTAGAATCGCTGATACCCAAATGCATCACAGGTCCAGGTTAAGCCTACTCCTAGACTCCAAAGCATTTCAAAGTGATCTCCATTGGAAGTGTTTTGGAGATCCAGAGAAGGTTTACTGAGCATGGAAAATAAAGTCTGCGTCTTTCACAAGTTGTGTGTGTGTGTGTGTGTGTGTGTGTGTGTGTGTGTGTGTGTGTGTGTGTGTGTGTCCTTAGTGTGTGCACGGTTAACCGAAGAGTAGAAATGAAAAAAACGATTCGTAATAGAACTGTTGTTACTTTCCGTACTTCTGTCAGGTCTGTCTATCAGCTGATGTCTCCTTATAGCTCTAGAGTACCGTGCCTGTCAAGTCTGTCTATCAGCTGATGTCTCCCTTAAGCTCTAGAGTACCGTGCCTGTCAAGTCTGTCTATCAGCTGATGTTCCTTATAGTCTAGAGTACCGTGCCTGTCAAGTCTGTCTATCAGCTGATGTTTCCTTATAGCTCTAAGAGTACCGTGCCTGTCAAGTCTGTCTATCAGCAAGTCTCCTTATAGCTCTAGAAGTACCGTGCCTGTCAAGTCTGTCTATCAGCTCGATGTTCCTTATAGCTCTAGAGTACCTGCCTGTCAAGTCTGTCTATCAGCTGAATGTCTCCTTATAGCTCTAGAGTACCGTGCCTGTCAAGTCTGTCTATCAGCAGATGTCTCCTATAGCTCTAGAGTACCTGCCTGTCAAGTTGTCTATCAGCAGATGTCTCCTTATAGCTCTAGAGACCGTGCCTGTCAAATCTGTCTATCAGCTGATGTCTCCTTATAGCTCTAGATACCGTGCCTGTCAAGTCTGTCTATCAGCAGATGCTCCTTATAGCTCTAGAGACCGTGCCTGTCAAGTCTGTCTATATCAGCTGATGTCTCCTTATAGTTCTAGAGTACCGTGCCTGTCAAGTCTGTCTATCAGCAGATGTCTCCTTATAGCTCTAGAGACGTGCCTGTCAAGTCTGTCTATCAGCAGATGTCTCCTTATAGCTCTAGAGTACGTGCCTGTCAAGTCTGTCTATCAGCAGATGTCTCCTATAGTTCTAGAGTAACGTGCCTGTCAAGTCTGTCTATCAGCAGCGATTCTCCTTATAGCTCTAGAGTACCGCTGCCTGTCAAGTCTGTCTATCAGCAGATGTCTCCTTATAGCTCTAGAGTACCGTGCCTGTCAAGTCTGTCTATCAGCAGATGTCTCCTTATAGTTCTAGAGTACCGTGGCCTGTCATCAAGTCTGTCTATCAGCTGATGTCTCCTTATAGCTCTAGAGTACCGTGCCTGTCAAGTCTGTCTATCAGCAGATGTCTCCTTATAGCTCTAGAGCACATCAGGTGCTCTGATTGACATTAAAAAAAACATAGACGTTGCCAAAAATTGTGTTTATTCACTTCTTCTCCCTCATCTCAGTCARGTCMCTCTCACTGTGTGTGTGTGAATGATTTGATAAAATAAGAGATTTATTCTTCTATGTAAATGTTGTTGGTCAGCACAATAAAACAAGTCCCAAATGGAAAGGAAGTAGATTGTTTTTCCTCTGCAGCCCGATGAAATCAACCAAAACAAGCTCAATAACTCTATGCATGCACACACTTCTATTGAATATGCATTCACCTGTATTGTGAACAGGCCTAGGCTACATCTTGATTACCCAGATTATCAATAGGGATTTAACATTCAAATAAATGACCATTATGTTGTTATGTAAAAACTAATTGATTGTATGATTGAATAATTGATTCATTAATGCATACATGGCTGTCTTAGACAAATATAATGATATTGAACTGATATTGATATTGAATATTGATCAAGTGCCTTTCTGTGACTTTGGCTAATATGCCATCTTTTTTTGCCGTGGAATCGTTTTGGTATCGCGTATCATGATGCTATCGAGTTTCGTGATGCTAAACCTGGTATTCAAGTTAAAATGATGGTGRTACAACACTAGTGTCTGTCTGTCTCTTTCTACCTGTCTCTGCCTGTGTATTCACACTTATTTTGTGTACTTTGCACACGCCAATGGCTGTGTGTCTCCTAGACTAGACCTCCCTTCCTATAATAACAATGAATGACCTGCTACTGAAGTCGAGCCACACAGCCCGTGTTTGGACTATCACAGCCAGTTGGCAGTCAAGCCGGTCTCTGAAAGGCCACAGAGATCCATGTTGTTGTGTCAAATTATTTTTAAGGACCCCTCTAAAATGGCCATTTATAAACAGTTTGTTACAGTATTTGTTTTTTAAAGAGATACTGTACAATACTTTATGTGACAGAGAAATCCTCTGACTTCACAGATACAGAGAGTAGTACTCAGTTAAACACAAGATGTACATTTAAGAAGCTATTATGGTTGATATTACTTGTGCAGCTTTCAGTTTGGAGCCTTGGGTATGTTAAAACAGGCAGTTAATTGCTGGAAATGATAAGAGTCTCTGATTAGCTGCGTGGCTGTCCATATCTATTCATTTCAACACTGCTACTCTGAAACTATTTGGAAATACGGGCCCTGATCAGTGATCCCCACTTATTGGTATAGCTTATAAAATACTTCACCTCAGTGAGAGATTTTTAGATTTTTTTTAATGGTTAAAAATGTAGTGTAGTTACCAGATTAATTGTGTTTATAAACCGGGTAGTTTAGCTCCTGGATGCTGATTGGCTGAAAGCTGTGGTATATCAGACCATATTCCACAGGTATGACCAAAAAATACGTTTTACTGTTTGTATTACGTTGGTAACCAGTTTATAATAGCAATAAGGCACTTCGGGGGTTTGTGGCCAAGGGCTGTATCTAGGCTCTCTGCGTTGTGTTGTGCTTAAGAACAGCCCTTAGCCGTGGTATATTGCCAATATACCACACCTCCTTGCACATTATTGCTTAATTAAACACAGTTGACAAAATAGTTTATTAGAAATATCAAACTAGAGACTACAACAAACATACAAAACTAGACCATAAAACAGCTTTGTCAGACTAATTTCCATCAGTAC
>NC_036840.1:21341-31190 GCF_002910315.2 Salvelinus sp. IW2-2015 | reverse complement strand
GTTAGGTAGTGTGGCTTGAAGCAGGCTCACAGTGTGGTTAGTAGTGGGTAAAGAGGCACGTGGTTTAAGGAGTGTGGGCTGAGCAGGCTCACAGTGTGTTAGGTAGTGTGGGCTGAAGGCAGGCTTCCAACAGTGTGTTAGGTAGTGTGGGCTGAAGCAGGCTCAGCAGTTGTGTTAGGTAGTGTGGGCTGAAGCAGGCTCACAGTGTGTTAGGTAGTGTGGGCTGAAGCAGGCTCACAGTGTGGTTAGGTAGTGTGGCCTGAAGCAGGCTCACAGTGTGTTTAGGTAGTGTGGGCTGAAGCAGGCTCCACAGTGTGTTTAGGTATGTGGGCTGAGCCAGGCTCCACAGTGTGTTAGGTAGTGTGGGCTGAAGCAGGCTCACAGTGTGTTAGGTAATGTGGGCTGAAAGCAGGCTCACATGTGTTAGTAATGTGGGCTGCCACAGTGTGGGAGGCAGTGTGTGCTGAAGCAGGCTCACAGTGTGTTAGGTTAGTGTGGGCTGAAGCAGGCTCACAGTGTGTTAGGTAGTGTGGGCTGAAGCAGGCTCACAGTGTGTTACAGGTAGTGTGGGCTGAACAGGCTCACAGTGTGTTTATGTAGTGTCGGGCTGAAAGCAGGCTCACAGTTGTGTTAGGTAGTGTGGTGGGCTGAAGCAGGCTCACAGTGTGTTAGGTAGTGTGGGCTGAAGCAGCGTCACAGTGTGTTAGGTAGTGTGGGCTGAAGCAGGCTCACAGTGTGTTAGGTAGTGTGGGCTGAAGCAGGCTCACAGTGTGTTAGGTAGTTGTGGGCTGAAGCAGGCTCACAGCCGTGTGTTACGGTAGTTGTGGGCTGAAGCAGGCTCACAGTGTGGGAGGCAGTGTGGGCACCAAACTCTGGAATAATGAAGGAGACTACAGGAAACACCACACAAAGCCAAGAAATAGAGAGGTGTGTGTGTTGTGTGTGTGTGTGTGTGTGTGTGTGTGTGTGTGTGTGTGTGTGTGTGTGTTGTGTGTGTGTGTGTGTGTGTGTGTGTGTGTGTGTGTGGTGTGTGTGTGTGTGTGTGTGTGTGTGTGTGTGTGTGTGTGTGTGTGTGTGTGTGTGTGTGTGTTAGTTAGTATATAGGGCCGGGACGATACCCAGTATTGCGATACTTGTTTAATATCTTGGCAAGGAAAACAAACCAAAGCGGATTTAAACTTCTTTATGAAAACAAGCACCATTCTGTTGTCATCCAGAACAAGGTATAGAACACAATAGTTTCCATACAGCAGGTTTTTAAAGGACCAAAGAGTATGTTGTGCTTTGTGTTTCCATTTTGCCATGGAAACAATATCATCACAACCCTACTAGTATATGAGTTGGCTCTGACTCAACCTAATCTAGCAGGAGATGGACAACCAAAATAACACCCTGGGGGCCCCTAACCACAGGTGTACCCAGCTGACCACAGGTGTACCCAGCTGACCACAGGTGTACCCAGCTAACCACAGGTGTACCCAGCTAAACCACAGGTATAACCCACTGACCACAGGTATACCCAGCTAACCACAGGTGTACCCAGCTGACCACAGGTGTACCCAGCTGACCACAGGTGTACCCAGCTAACTACCAGGTGTACCCAGCTAACCACAGGTGTACCCAGCTGACCACAGGTGTACCCAGCTAACCACAGGGTAACCCAGCTGACCCACAGGTATACCCAGCTGACCACAGGTATACCCAGCTAACCACAGGTGTACCCAGCTGACCACAGGTGTACCCAGCTTGACCACAGGTCGACCCAGCTGACCACCAGTGTACCACAGTGGACCACATGGTGTACCCAGCTGGACCACAGGTGTACCCAGCTGACCACAGGTGTTACCCAGCCTAACCACAGGTGTACCCAGCTGACTACAGGTGTACCCAGCTGACGCACAGGTGTACCCAGCAACACAGGTGTACCCAGCTGACCACAGTGTACCCAGCTGAACCACAGGTGTACCCAGCTGAACCACAGGTTGTTACCCAGCTGACCACAGGTGTACCCAGCTAACCACCACAGGTACCCAGACTGACCCACAGGTATGTACCCAGCTAACCACAGGTTGTACCCAGCTGACCACAGGTGTACCCAGCTGACCACAGGTGTACCCAGCTAACCATAGGTGTACCAGCTAACACAGGGTGTACCCAGCTGACCACAGTGGTACCCAGCTAACCACAGGTGTACCCAGCTGACCACAGGTGTACCAGCTAACCACAGGTGTACCCAGACTGACCACAGGTGTACCAGCTAACCACAGGTGTACCCAGCTGACCCGTGACCCAGTGTACCACATGACCAGCGTTGTACCCAGCTGACCACAGGTGTACCCAGCTGACTACAGGTGTACCCAGCTGACCACAGGTGTACCCAGCTGACCACAGGTGAACCCAGCTGACCACAGGTGTACCCAGCCTGACCACAGGTGTACCCAGCTGACCACAGGTGACCCAAGCTGACCACAGGTGTGTACCCAGCTGACCACAGGTGTACAAGCCATTCATTTATCCAGGATGAATAATGTCACATCTTATTGGTCCTGTAGACCTACTTGTAAACAAACACAAACTGCCTCAGATAAATACATATTTATCTTTGATATGATGGGCAGATAGAAAAGTTGAATGTTGGATCATGAACCTAAATGTTGGATTCAGCTTCCCCATGATGGTGATGGTCTCTACTAAAAAGTATAATAAATGATATTATATGACTATAGCATGTTCTTGTCTCTGTATGTTGGCACAAAGACATGTCTCTTGAGGTTGTCCACAGAGCAGGCTTTGGAAATGGCTTAGTCCAGTGAATGCTGTAGCTCAGAATGTCATGGTTCCTCTCTCTAGGTTATATAATATAATTCTGACAAGGGCCTTGGATGCTGTCTGATGTGAGCAACAAGGCAGTCTCATACATAGTGTCTGCCATCGCAGCAGTCTCATACGTTACTGAGTGGACTATAAATATAATTTAACAAAAATGATTTGAAACTAATAAACTGCATATTGTTATTCTAACACACCTGATTCAACTAGTCCACTAATCGCCAAGCCCTTGAGGTGTGTTAGTGCTGGGCTGGAAATGACAGAGAAGAGGTTTAAAGTGTTGTGCTGGCAGAAGCCATTTCAGAGACAGAATCAATGTATTTTATGCTTGGGGAGAGCAAGAGTAAATATAGTCAAACAGAAGAGGCAGAACAGTAGAGGCAGAACAGTAGAGGCAGAACAGTAGGGGCAGAACAGTAGAGGTAGAACAGTAGGGGCAGAACAGTAGGGGCAGAACAGTAGGGGCAGAACAGTAGGGGCAGAACAGTAGAGGCAGAACAATATAGGCAGAACAGTAGGGGCAGAACGTAGGTAAGGGCAGAAACAGTAGAGGCAGAACAGTAGGGGCAGAACAGTAGGGGCAGAACAGTAGGGGCAGAACAGTAGAGGCAGAACAGTAGAGGCAGAACAGTAGGGGCATAACAGTAGGACAGAACAGTGGAGGCAGAACAGTAGGGGCAGAACAGTAGAGGCAGAACAGTAGAGGCAGAACAGTAGAGGCAGAACAGTAGAGGGCAGAACAGCCAGAGATCCTTGAAACAACATCTAAACTACTAAAGTACAGATTTTGATTTGATTTGATGAGCTGATGGGTAGAAAGAAAATATAAAGAGGGAGAAAGAGGGACAGAAACAAAATTAAAGAGACAGTAAGAGAGAGAGAGGGACAGAGAGACAGAAGCTAGGTTCCCATCCATTTGTCAAAAGATTTCCAAGCAAATATTCTAATATTCGGACAAAAAAAGGAATTATAATCCACTGGTCTAATGTAATTTGTTTGATCAACATTTAGGAAAGGTTCCCGACAATGTTCTGTTTCCATCAGGCCTGTTTTCAGTTTTTTATCTGACATGTACAGTTATTCACTCAAATAAACAGAGAAATTAACGGAGATAATAACAGAAGAGAGAGAGAGAGAGGCTCATAATGAGGAAGGTTAAGGGACACCTCTTCTGACTGGGACAGTCTTCCTGATGCTCTTTAAATCATTTTAGGAAGCAGAGATGACTTTTTCTACAGCATGCCTACACAGCAAGGCAACACCACACCAAACAAACACCAACACACCACCAACACCATACAAACACCAACACACACCACACACCAAACAAACACCAACACACACCACACACCAAACAAACACCAACACACACACCACACCAAACAAACACCAACACACAGATAAATGCTCCTTCAGACTCAATGGCAATGCATGCACCAACCCCACACATACACACAACCCCCAAACACACACACACACACACACACAACAAATAAACACAAACAAATACACACAAACAAATTCTCAGCTCGGAGCAAATGTTGGGAGAATGACAGAGGCAAGGCATGTCTGCTGACGAAGCAGAGAGAAAGGGGTGGATGAGTCAGTGTACTGAGGTAGGTAGACTGAGGCAGTAGCAGCCTCGTTCACATGGCCATCCAGCACCATGCCCTGTCCTAGACCAATGACTCACATGATCTATCTATTCCTCTTCATCACAAAGGACTCAGTGCTCTACGTAGCTCTCCATCAATCACCACACTTTCAGTTTCATGAAGCATCCTTGAATGGATTGGTTTAGATTAGATGCGTGTCTGGTTGGGTTGAATTGAATTTCAGCTCAGTTAAAATCAAGTTTGGGATCGAAATTCAACATGTATAAATCAGGAAATTAGGACTTTTTCAATTAGTATGTTTTTCATTGAACCTTTTCAATCCATGATCAGAACGTCCTATTCATTCTCGACTGAGTAAAAGATGAATTTACATAGTCCCTGAAACATGGTGGTATTTCATCTCTGTCGGTTATACTCCGCACCTGGGTTGTGTTCATAATTGCACACTGTCACAAAGCGTTTTGCATTGGAAATGAAAATGAGCATTTCTTATTGGACAAGTCCAGCTAGTCCCCTCACTATTTCAGTCAGTTTTCTTCAGTTTGGTGCCTAATGAACACAACCCTGATTTTTGAGCAAAACAAGTATAATGTTGCAGTGTTAAGACACACCTGGTCCAGAGACACCTAATCTTTGGCTCATTAGGCTATGTAAGAACATAATCACCTAGGATGCTGATCTCCCCAACGTAATTACACATTTCCCCGTGCCTTGGACTTAATTCCAGAGAATACGCTGCTCCTCATTACTGCCAAAGATGGGCCAGTACGACAACACAGATACACCAGTCTTATGATATTGGTAGCATTTTATATTGAGTTGACCTGTGTAGTCCAGAAGCCATAACCTGAGGGCCTTTGCTCCTCTAGGAGCTAAAATTAGTAGGTAAAGTAAAGTGCTACCTGTGTAGTAATGAGGTAATTACACTAGTAACAACCTTAGGGTACATAGTAGTACTGTAGTAACTAGCTGTCTGAGCCAACACAAAGACACATGAGGGTCTATGATGTGTGTTTTACCTCTATTTTAACTGTCTTTTGAAGTACTGTATGACATCACAGTGTATGTGTTTCTACATACAATAATGTTAAATAAACCTAAACGTAAACGATGAACTCCATGAGAAAATGGAGAGCCTCTTCAGTGACGTTGTTTCCTAATGGAGTGGCGGCCATCTTGTTGGGCGTGGTGGTGGAGTCATGGTTCTCACCGTGTGACAAGGAGTTTAGACTGCCTAATCTCCTCGGAACACCTTAAATAGACCAGTAGCATGATTACTAAGGGAACTGGCCACTGTGCGCTAAACACTAAACTACCAACTAGCATAGTGAAGCTAGCATGTGAAGCTACGCCAAACCTGCATTCGCGTGAGCTCAACTATACCTGCTTTCAACACTTTCACTGCTTTCACTCAATTTGAACAACTTACATTGTGAGTAGCTCCTAAGCCAAGCCAGACATGGTCGATAACAAATACAATCTAGTCACAGTTCAACCAAACTTGCTATTATAATTGAGAAACCAACTCTAGCCTTTATTAGACATGCACATAAGTAGGCTACTGCTGTATTTCCCCCTCAGAATACTGTTTTGACAGCGAGCTTTGATTTGCTGAACTTGAATGAAATTCTGTGCAGTTCTTCTATAATACAATTCGATGACCCCATAAACCATCTGTTCTTGGGAACTGAATGTAAGTGATGAATGTTAATTCAGTGTCAATGGGACACGCTAGTAATAAATCAAAGAGTAGTTGGTTCCTATGACACACACACACACACCACACACACACACACACACACACACACCACACACCACACACACACACACACACACACACACACACACACACACACAACACACACACACACACACACACACACACACCCCCTCTCTTAGATTACAGAGTCAAGTGGCATCCTTTTGAAGTGTAAATGGCGCTCAATAATGAGATGGCCATTTAAATGGAATTCATTTAGCCTTATTAACCTAGCCCCACAATGGCTTAGAGTTAGACTACAGTGCAGCTAGGAGGCTGCGGAAGGCTAAACGCATCAACCACAAACCACTCCCTCAAAGGTCAAACACCTAGCAGCAGTCATGACAACCAAGACCGTGACCAACGTTCAGGTTCACTTATGGTAAGAGCTGTACCTTTAAACAGGGTGTCAATATTTGTGTCCTGATTACAATTGGAAGATATAGAAACCAAATTGACTGCAGACGTGGTTTTTATATAGCCAGTGAGTGACTGAACAYCATGGAGTGTACAGAAGACTGTAGCCCTAACCCACCTACTGTAACAATGGAAACGSCTGAAGTCCTTGTATGGTTTGTGTACCTTTCAGCAGAACTGTTTCTATTTCAGCAGTAGTGAAAGCTGTACTGGTCTTACCTCACCAAGATGAGGTGTGGGGTTGAAGCCACACAGGTTGCACACACTCTTCTTGCACTCAGTGCAGTTGCTGTAGTTAGGGGGGTCTGCTGATCCAACGTTCAGCTCCACCTTACACAGAGGGCAGTTTTCCTGGGCCCCCGAGCCTGTTGCCATAGTAAGCGGCTCCCCCGCTTTCAGAGGCTCCACGGAGGGATCTGCTTCTATGGACTTTTGGTCCTTCAGCAGGGAGACGGCACGTTTGGGGGCCTTCTTGGAGGCAGGCGGGGTGTCAGGGCTGTCTGAGTCGGGGGGAGACCCGGGAGCGGAGAAGGGAGAGTCCGGGGGAGAACCGAGGGGAGAACAGGGGGCAGAGAAGGGGGAGTCTGGGGGAGAGCCGGCAGGAGAACCGGCAGGAGAATCGGCAGGAGAACCAGCTTTCTCATCCACAGAGTCCACAGAGTCGGTGGTCATGAGGTTGGTGGCCGAGCTCAAAATGGACGAGCCAAAGCCAAACATCTGGGAGGCAGRCGCCGGGGGCTTGGCTGTCTCTGTAAAACCACCYAACCCYCTGAACATCTTTCCCGTCACCGACTCTGCTGTTTTTTGGGGACCAGCAGCGGCTTTGGCCCGATCAGGTTTGGCTGATCCAGTGAACCCACCAAAGCCACTGAACATTGTTCCTGTGATGGACTCGGCCGCCTGGGAGGCAGCGGCTGGAGGCTTGGCCACGTCGGTGAGCCCCCCTAGGCTGATGCCCCATGGATGAAATGCCACTTAAGCCTCTGACTGACACAACAAGCTAACCTTTCACCCAAAAGCCATTGGACATAGGCCTATCATCGGCACGTGAGCACAAAGCAAGCATAGCACCAGCCCTAGGCTAGTGCTGATGGGAAAGTGAATAGCGCTGAATGACATCTACAGTTGAGAGATCATGGAGATATAGGAGAGAGAGTGCGAGACAGCTCAATGGGGTAAACTGAGATGGCCTTATTAGATTGAGCTGAGAGGCGAGATAGACGGGATAGACAGCCTAGCCTACACTGCTGTCAGGTGCAACCATGCTACTCATCAACTGAGATTGAACCTGTCACGTAGATGATAGATAGATCAATGCCGAGCACGAAATAAGATCAAGCGGTTCAGGTTTGGAACAGTGAAGCGTCAATGTGAATTTGAACTGAAGGTAAAACATGAATTACAGAGAAAAATAGCTTGCCATTTGAGCCAACAGACCATAAGCTAATTGGTGTTAAAAGGAAAACTCCACCCAAACAATCTCTTGGTATTTGTTTCATTAGTCCATTGTTGACATAGTCCAAACATGTTTTGCTTGTCAGAAATCAAGTTTTCAAGTAATGTAACTTTCAAAATACAGAAAATTATGCAAAACGCAGCATCATATGATGCAAAATACATCATATGCGGATGATTTCTGTACTTTGAAAGTTACATATCTTGAAAAAACTTGATTGCTGACAAGCAAAACATTTTGGCACTATGTCAACAACGGACTAATGAAACAAATACCAAAAGATCGTTTTTGGGTGGAGTTTTCCATTAAGTGACAAAAACAGCCCGCCAGTTCTGCCATTGGCAACTGTTGGTTTCAGCACCATGGAAAGCAACTAGCTCACAGACAGACCGCTCATCCACTTGGCTAATGCGCTTCCTTCCACAAGATGTTCGATATCTTTCCATTTCCAAAATGAAATTCAAAACCCACTTTCAAGATGCAATAAGGGGAAATCAATGACTGTGATGACATTTGCGATCGCTGTTCTATATATAGTCACATTAATATGTATGTATCCCCTCCCCCTATTCTGGCTTGGGTAATAATAACTGTTCTCGCCAACAGAGCGAATTAGTGATAAGGAATTTGTGATACGTGTATCGTGTGCCAATGGATATTTTAATGATATACTGGTGGGAATTGTTGGTCAATAGGGGACACACAGCCAGCGTCGGCCTGAATATCGACTCTTGACATATATTTGCAATAGAAGCTATGTAAATACGATTAGGCTATGAATATATAATTGACAACATTGGAATGGTGATATACAATGTTGGCACCGTGAGTGGAGAGGCTATTTGTTTGGGGTGATAGCGTCCTTCGTGGGGAAAAATACAGTGGCTTGACAGAGTAATTTTTACCCAGGAGGCATTTCGATTCTTTACAAACGCTGGTGTCTTACCACCGATTTTACAGCGGCTATCCTTCGATAATGGCACAATTAAACGATTTACGCAGTAATTCGCATGCAAATAATTGTTACAAGAGATTATTTCAGTATCATACCATTTAGTGCATTGTAATATTTGTCTGATGCGGTATTGTGAACGAACGGACAAATTGTCCAGCATTTTACCAGATGCTTTAATTTAATAATTAAGGATTAACAATTTATGGTAAAAACAGCATTGTCTTATAGCTATCAATGCTTCAAGACTATCTTTGTAAATGTCAATAACAATAACCAACTATCCCATTTTTGAATGGTATCATCTATCCCCATGGTAAATGTGAATGGGTGTGAACATGCATTTCCTTTCCTGTCCATTCATGTGATACACTGCTGACAAGCTGCAGTGCTCTGCCTAATCAAAACACGGCACAAACACACGCCTTTCGTTCTCTTTCATGAATATGCCCGTTAAATGACGGGGTACGGAGAGGAGTGGACATTTTAAAGTGCACAAAAATGCCAGTAAAATCCTGCCTTCGAGCGGGCGCGCCCCGGGCTTGTTGGTTTGCGCCCTTGACATAGCCGCGACGAGTTGCTTCCTGTCATCCTCGCTGAGTTGGCTCAGGTCCACCTGTGCCCCGTGGAGGTCCGAATGAAGCCTCCTTTCCCGTCCGGTGCGAGCCCTCCGGTAATCCAGCAAGCACCCTTCGCCGCCTTCGAGGCTCGCTTCGTTCCCCATGATGGCCCCTCCCGCCACCCCCGTTTCGATTTCGACGCGACGCTCTGCGTTTTTAGCTCCAAAGAACGTGTGGAAAAGCGGTGAAACGGCATCCCC
>NC_036840.1:12321-17915 GCF_002910315.2 Salvelinus sp. IW2-2015 | reverse complement strand
CCAGGCCCCCAAGAAGCTGGACTCCTGTTACCTTTGGCCGGTGAGGGCTGGGGGCTGCCTTTCGGGGAAGAGGGCCGGGGGATTTCTGTTTGGGCGTGGTTGGAGGGGTTAAGCCTCTGTCGGAGATGCTCTGCTGCTTAATCAGTAGATTGGGCTTCTTGCCATCTTTGTCAGGGTCTTTCCTTGAGGGTGAAGGAGGGGCAGAGCCCCTGCCCATCATAGGAGGGTCATCCATACCCCCCATAGCCCTCTGCATCTGGCAGTTGAGACACAGCCACTCTTTGCCCTGAAAAGATCCAAAACATGGTCAGACACACATACGACACACACATATACACACATGTACTGTATGGCCGGGACGGTACCAGTATCGCAATACTCATTAGTAACGTGGCAAGGAAACAAAACAGGAAGCGGATTGAACTCTTTAGGAAAACAGCCGTAATGTTGGAAACAAATACCATTATGTTGTCATCCAGAGTGACATTATTTAGCACACAATATTTTACATACAGCAGGTTTTTAAAGGACCAAACAGTATGTTCTGCTTTGTATTTTTATATTTGCCATGAAAACAATATTGCGATATCACAGCCCAATATCACAGCCCTAATGTAGTGTATATACAGGTCACACACACACACACACACACACACACACACACACACACACACACACACACACACACACACACACACACACACACACACACACACACACACACACACACACACACAACACACAACATCCTCTCTTTTTTTCGACTCTGCGTGCATCTCAAATTATTTCTCCATCTTTACATCGCCCTCTCCCTCGTTCTCTCAGTTCTGTGTTGATATCGCGCATCTCTTCTGTCGATGGACGACGGTTTTCCGTGCGGGTCTGTCTTCAGTTCTATCCTACTACACCACATCCTCTCCCTCTCTCCCTGCGCTCTCAAACGCGCATGTTCCGCTTCTGACAGGTGACAGAAGACTTCGCTGAAGGAAAATACGTAGGCTTTAAAGGGATCAACGTTAACCMTTWAAAACATAACGTGTAGGCTACAGAAGAGCTCTTGTTAGTTCAAAGGGGCAAGTGTATTTCCCTTTACTCATTTGTAACCTGTACAACAATGACACGACCTAAGCTGCTGACTTGATTTCTGTAATACTGTACATGACGTCCTGGTGACATTTTGGCTATTATGTATATCACGATGATCATGTAATCTTAAGGTAGGCCTACAATGAGTGGGTTCAAGTGTTTAGGCGTCACACATCCAGATGTATATATACACACACACACACACACACACACACACACACACACACACACACACACACACACACACACACACACACACCTAAATGCCAGTGATATGCCTTTATAGCATTGCAGTGCTCTGGGTCAAGTGTGCAGGTGTGCATGCTTTTGTTCCAGCCAAAACACCTCTTCAATATATTATCACGATTTTGATTGATTTAATTGAAACTAAACCCTGCAAATCATGTAGTTCTCCACTACCAGACTGGCAGCATACCACCCTGCATCCCACTGCTGYCTTGCTTCTGATGCTAAGTGGAGTTGGTCCTGATCAGTCCCTGGATGGGAGACCAGATGCTGCTGGAACTGGTGTTGGAGGGCCAGTAGGAGGCACCCTTTCCTCTGGTCTAAAAAAATATTAGATTGTGTAGGGTTCTGTCTTRTGGATGTGATGTTAAACAGGTGTCCTGACTCTTTGTGGTCACTAAAGATCCCATGGCACTTATTGGAAGAGTAGGGGTGTTAACCCTGGCATGCTGGCTAAATTCCCAATCTGGCACTCACACCTAATCATCTCCAGTTTACAATTGGCTCATTCATCCCTTGTAACTATTCCCCAGGTTGTTGCGAGAATGTGTTCTCAGTCAACTTACCTGGTTTAATAAAATTTAAAAACTATCAGAGTTGGTGTACATGGGGCTTGGATGAGACTTCATTTCCCAGAGTGCATCACTTTGGCTGGATCTGTTTATCTGCACTGAACCTCAATTAGCTGCTTTTTCCTCATACTGTACCCTTGACACTATTCAATCAAATCCTATTACCAGGTTTTTGGGGTGTTCTGGTACAATTTGAATTCATGTACCAAGCACAATAATGTTTATAGTTTGGACATTCATGTAGCATGTAGCATGTAGCTATCCTGGAAAAATGGAAAGGTTTTGATTGAATAGTGTAAACTTGACTGATACACTAATACACGTAAACAGTTTGGTATTTACTCCACGTAAACAGTTTGGTATTTACACCACATAAACAGTTTGGTATTTACACCACATAAACAGTTTGGTATTTACACCTCATAAACAGTTTGGTATTTACTCCACGTAAACAGTTTGGTATTTACACCACGTAAATAGTTTGGTATTTACACCACGTAAACAGTTTGGTATTTACACCACGTAAACAGTTTGGCATTTACACCACGTAAACAGTTTGGTATTTACACCACGTAAACAGTTTGATATTTACACCAAATGTATTAATCTACTTATAATAATCATTAAGTGGGCGCTTACATTTGTCCTATTTTACACATGTACAAGCACATGTGTGAATTGGAAATTAGGTTTTTGCATATCCCACTCCCCCTGAGACAGGAATCAGCCATTATTGACAGCGACCCTGGAGCAATTAGGGTTAAGTACCTTGCTCAAGGGCACATCAGCAGATTTTTCACCTAGTCTGCTTGGGGATTTGAACACAATGCTCCTAACCGCTAGGCTACCTGCCACCCAAACACAATACCTAGTTTTGGGGAAAATATGTACCATTCTTTTAATTCGTAACAGATTTATACATATTATTCTCAAAAAAACATCCACAAGATGAAAACTATTCACACAGTTGTAACTCAAGCGGAGTTCCACACTCCCTTCCTCCACACACAGTGATTCTAATTCTATATTTCAAGCAGGCACACCCTCCAAATCACTGGTTGTGATATTAAAGAGCGTCCACTGTGCTTTTCATCAGTGGGATGCGCTGTCATGTGACGGTCAATGCTTATTCACAGCTTACAGAGCTCCAGGCTGGATGTCCTCTGTGTACCCAGCTTTAGGCTCTCCCTCCCTGGGTAACAGCAGAGGAAAGGTCCTARGGTGGGAGAGTCATTGCGGTGAGCAATTTCTCTACAGATATCTTGTTATTGGMTGTGTTTCAATCCAAAAGATGCCTCGGCCTAAATTCATTGCYCTCATGGGTAGAWACAACTGAGTAGGTGTAATCACTAGATCCATCTAGTTTCCACCATATTGCTTTCTTCTACCCAGCCCTATCAGACCTGTGAAGGGGAGTGAACGAGGTCAGAGGGGAGGGAATATCCTCTTGAAATAAAACACAGCCATTAACTTATAGTGCTGTTTTACTTGTTTTTATATAGTATTGGATGATCGTTGTGTTATATTATAGTATCGGATGGTCGTTGTGTTTATATAGTATTGGATGGTCATTGTGTTTATTATAGTATTGGATGGTCGTTGTGTTTATTATAGTATTGGATGGTCATTGTGGTTTATTAATAGTATGGATGGTCGTTGTGTTTATTATAGTATTGGATGTTTGTGTTTATTATAGTATTGGATGGTCTTGTGTTTATAAAGTATTGGATGGTCCGTTGTGTTTATTATAGTATTGGATGGTCATTGTGTTTATTATAGTATTGGATGGTCGTTGTGTTTTATTATAGTATTGATGGTCTTGTGTTTATTATAGTATTGGATGGTCGTTGTGTTTATTATAGTATTGGATGGTGTCGATTGTGTTCTATTAATATGTCATAGATTTGTTAAGATGGAGTCCGTTGTGTTTATATAGTATTGGTAATGTATAGTAGTTGTGTTATTATAGTATTGGTATCGTTGGTTATTAGTATGAGGCATTAGTGTTTATAATAGTATTCGGATGTCCGTGCTGTTTATTATAGTATTGGATAGTTAGTCTAGACTGTCGTTTATTATAGTCATTGGATGGCTCGTTGTGTTCTATAGATTGTAAAGTATTACGTATAGGCATTGTGTTTATTAATAGTATTGGATGGTCTTCTGTGTTTATTATAGTATTGGATGGTCCGTTGTGGTTATCATAGCAGTGGATGGTCATTGTGTGTTTATTATAGATTGATGGTGTTGGTTTATTACTAGTATTGGATGGTCGTTTGTGTTTACTTATAGTATTGGATGGTCGTTGTGTTTATATAGCAGTGGATGGTCATTGTGTTATTAATATCATCGGATGGGTCGTTGTGTTTATAATAGTAAAAATTGGTGGTCGTTGTGTTTATTATAGTGTTTGGATGGTCCGTTGTGTTTATTATAGTATTGGATGGTCGTTTTGTGTTTTAATAAGTATTGGATGGTCGTTGTGTTTATAATAGTATTGGATGGTCATTGTGTTTATTAAAAAAAAAAAAAAAAATAGTATGATGGTCGTTGTGTTTATTATAGAGTGGATGGTCGTTGTTTTAATTATAGTGTTGGATGGTCGTTGTGTCTTATTATAGTATTGGATGGTTCGTTGTGTTTATTATAGTATCTGGATGGTCGTTGTGTTTATTATAGATGGATTGGTTCCGTTGTGTTTATTATAGTATGGTTCAGTTGTGTTTATTATACATGGAGTCGTTGTGTTTAGTTATAGTGTGCGATGGTCCACTTGTGTTTTTATTATCAGTATTGGATGTCGTCGGTTCGTAAGAGTGATGCTTGTGTTATTATAGTATTGGATGGTCGTAGCTGTGTTTATTATAGTATGGATGGTTCGTTGTTGTATTATTAATAGTATTGGATGTCCGTTGTGTTATTATAGTATTGATGGTCGTTGTGTTTATATAGTACTTGGTATCAGTATTAGTAATAGGCATTGTGTTTTTATAGTATCTGGTATAGTAATTAGTATGTCACGATCGTTGGAGGAGAGACGGACCAAACGCAACGCATGTGGAAAATAAGCATCTTCTTTTATTTTACTCCGAAAGATGAACATGAAACGAAACACTATTACAAACTATAGCAAAAAACAACAAACGACCGTGAAGCTATAACGTAGTGCACACAACAGGCCTACAAACGTTCAACTAGACAATCGCCCACAAACAGCTAAAGCCTATGGTTGCCTTAAATATGGCTACCAATCAGAGACAACAATACCAGCTGTCTCTAATTGAGACCCATTCAGGCACATAGACTTTCCTAGATAACCTACACTCAACCATAGACCCAATAGACTACTATACTAAACTAACCAACTACTCTAATAAACCCCCTAAACCTTACAACCACCCTAGACCACTACAAAAACCACATAACATTCCCCATGTCACACCTGACCTAACAAATAATTAAGAAAAACAAGAATACCAGGCCAGGGCGTGACATAGTATAGCATTGTGTTATTATAGTATTGGTATAGTATTAGTATAGGCATTGTGTTTATTATAGATTGGTATAGTATTAGTATAGCATTGTGTTTATTATAGTATTGGTATAGTATTAAGTATAGCATTGGTGTTTATTATAGTATTGGTATAGTAATTTAGTATAGCATTGTGTTTATTAAGTATTGGTATAGTA
>NC_036840.1:0-7540 GCF_002910315.2 Salvelinus sp. IW2-2015 | reverse complement strand
CGGAACAAGTGATTCGCCGATCTACCAAAGTTTCGCAAAATAGTAGCACTATAGACGCTTGTCGGTTTAAACACGGGCGACTCGGCTAGATGATAGAGCATTTAGCTCTTTTGCTCCAAATTTGGTAATCTGAATTTCGCTTGTCACATCACGCTTAAACTACATAGAGCTCAATACGCCTTACGGTGTGTCTCGTCCGCTCTTAACGCCTGCCAATAAGACAACATTGTTTAACAGAACCTTTACCTGTGCATCATGAGTTTGGATCATCGCTTCTGCCTCTGCTGAAAGGCACTATTGATTTGACAAAAACGTGTCCCTCTACCTACCTCCTATGCGCTCAATTGGTCTGGTCAATCGGGACCTAGTATGGAGGGTGCAGCGTGTCAAGAAGTAGTTGCAAATTATCAAGGTATTCAACCCTGATGGTTGCTGCACTATCTGTTTAACAATTATGAGTTGTTGACCTTTTTTGCAATGGGGTGTACTCGGAGCCTGTGGTCTTAGTAAGTGTGCGATAACCTTGATGAGCGTTCCATTCTTTCCGTTTGAGCTGGAGAGACGAAGCTGCGCAGTGACCAGGTGATCGTGACCCATGGCTGGTGTACGCGTCTCCCAGAAAGTGGTCATGTCAATATTCTTCTTAGCACCTTGACGTTTAATTTACACCTGGCTATACTACGAAGTCTGCGGTGGTACCGAGGTCGTTGTCTCGTGGATTGAATGCGCAGACAGACGAGGGCCCTCTCTGTTCCCAATTCTAAAATGGACAGCGRTAGTGTTTGTCTGGATTAACACAATTGGCTTCGTCAGACTAGTTCGATCCAATTGAACTCATGTCACCCTACCAAAGGACTCGGTTATACTTTGTCTCATTTTCCATAGTCTACCTGTCCTACGACCTGGCACTTGGGGATCTGGTGCCAATCAACTCAATGTGGCTAGCTGGGTACAAGTTGATCTTCTTGGCTGCGGCTGTGAAATCGCTCACATCTTACGTATGCCTTAAACTGGACACCATAATCGAGAGGACCAGGCAGTTGCAGTGCTCGGCTGTCTCGACCACGAGCAAAGGTGAGGCACTGGCTTTGCACAGGGAGGAGAGACTGTCTAAGGTCGACAGCCCCGAGGTGAGCTACAGCAAGCGAGAGTTTGGACATGGCGGGCAGATACCTTTTCACCCTTATGACCAATACAACCCACCCCTGGTCTTCTGGTGCACTCTCATGGCATTGCTGCTTCTCTACAACACGGCCCATCTGGCTTTCGCCCCCATGTCGTACACATCGCCCCTATTSTGCGGTGCGCCCGCTTACGTGCTCTACTGGGCAGCTATGAGAGCGACCACGTTGATGTTAGAGTGAAGAGGGTTTCTCTTGTATTAAGTAAAGGCGCAACCACTCTCACTCACTACGTGGCACATGATATGGTCTAGCGTCATGGTCAACACGGATCTAGAGCCCAAAGTCAGGACAATAGCAAGAGACTCTGGTTCACTGGATAAATGTCTGGATCAGTGTATTACTGTACTCCTATGCATACTGGTATTATTGAACATTGGCCTGTGGTTTGCTAGACTCTGTTTCCATACCAGCGCAATAGTTGAGTAACAAGGGAGACGACTCGAGATCTGAACTGCGAATGGATCGTCTTCGGGAGAAAAACTGGTGGATAACCCTTTTGAAAGACAAGACCGTTGAACCTCACAATATCAGTAGCCATCTGCGATGTGAGCAATGGTGGACAGCAATTGCATGTGGGGAGGAAGAGAGTGCTCCTGCTGCTGAGTCTGCCACCGAAAGCCTGGCAGTCAACAACCATAGCCCTAACAACTCAATCGTGACTGGCCAGGCTGTGAGCAACGACCTGACTGTGAGCAACGACCTGACTGTGAGCAACGAGCTGGCTGTGAGCTCCGGGGCTGCCAGTGACTCTAACGCAGTCTGTGTATCCAACAGACTCAACCATTCCCGAGACACATGTAGCATGGTTCAGATGCTCTATGCTAAAGTTGAACATGCTAACCKCGCTAGACGCCACAGCATCCAGGATAAGGATATCCTGCTGAAGGGTATCAAAAAGTGTAAGAAGCTGTCCTTCGAGAACCCAGAGCGCAACCCGAAAAGGAAATCACCTAACCTTGAGTGGTAGACAAGGAGACTGGATATTAGGGTCCGCTGAAGTATACCAATGTTCAACTCCATGCAAAAGAATCCTTCCACATATTTCCATTTCCTCTTCTTTTTCTGGGGAAGAGCGGCATCCCCACTCACTCTGATCAGAAGAGAGTTCTCTGATTAAGCTTTACCTGCATTGTTATTGGAGCCACGAACCCAAGGGGTCATTAAAGACTATTCACTTGTGGACAGGGATGCCTCTCGCGATAAAAGGCTTCTCATGTGTTTTTTTTTTTTTTTGTTCTGGAACCTGGAAGGAGGAAGCTGTCTGTTTCCAGTTCCAGGAAAGTCCCCAGACTCCGTTGAAAGGGAAGATCCACTCCTAGGTCCAGTCTTTTAAGTCTTTGCACGGTCCTCCATAGGCGAAGGCTTCCATTAACTGTTTTGCTATTGGATGCAATCTTGTTAGTTTCATGTTGGACTCGCCAACTTGCTTTGTGTTTCTTAGAATGTGATAGCTTCTTCTGTTGTAGCATGATGTCAGCCCATCATCGGTAGAAGTTCCTCACTACATAATGCTTGGGTTCTGATCCATGTTCCTTCTCACCCTGTAGCGGCTGCTCGTCTCATGAGTAGATGGCGGGACGGCTGGGAAGGGCTGTTCCCAAATACATGGACTTTCATCCATGTACTCAGTTATGTTTCTATCTGGATTGTTGTCTTCATACCAGAGAAACTTAAGTAATCTCTGTGATCCTCACGTACACCAAAACAGTTAAAACATTTGTTGCCACATCTGCTGTTTTAGTGCAAGCAATCCTTGCGGAAGCGACATTTAGGACACCCAAGAGTGTGTTGTTTAAGTCTGCCGACACTGAGTCAACATCGTTAAGTGACACGCCTTGACACTTAGCACGGATCAAATACTACTCTTATTGTCAGGCTTTTTGTGGATGGTAAACACCAAATAGGGTAGATACACAACAGTTCTTTGTCTCCCTCTAGTGCGCGTGAAGGTTCGGCTGTCCGTTATCAGCATCTTTTGCATGAAGTCAATAAAATGAACGCTTCATGTCAGGCTTTTTGTCTAAAGTCCGGCCGAAGTGAGTGAGACGGTTTATGCCTGCTCCCTGTTATTAGGAAATGCGACGTCGAGTGGAGCAAAAGGTAGTGGAGCCCACCCAAGTTGTTTCCATCATCTGGCAAAACCGTTTGTCCATAATGTCCAAAAAGGCTTGTCCTCCACTGAATGGTGCTGGTTGATCAGCGTCTTGGTTTTGTCGAATCACGAATCTATCCCAAGGTTGATCTTGGTCGCCAGTTGTGTTGGATCTCTCGAGTGATATATTGTAATGAGTGGAGATGAATGTGGTGTTTACTGAGCTACACTGTTGTATGTCTATTTACTTTTACTCTGTATAGATGTCCCGTCCAAAGGGCTCAGATGGCTCCGTCCGAACCCTGTAGAGTATGTTTCCTGAACACGTTTAACCAGCGGCGCGCGTCGGCTCAGGTGAGCCGTTCCCAGACAGAACCAAAACCCCTGCACCCCGCAAGCACTAAAAGCCCCTGCCCCACGGGGATCTTTTTGCGGTGGGGGGATAAGCCCCGCCCACCCCCGGAGGGTCGAGTCGCTGTGCATAAGGTAGTGTCGTGGCCCATTGATTTGCTCTCGGTACCTTGTGTACCTTAAAGATGTCTCGTCCTAAGAGCAGGGAGGATGGGAGCGTTGAGGTCCACAGTTCTGGAATTTGTGTGCCCCTCACTAAACTGGTTGTCTATGATGTGGATATGCATACAACTTAAAATGAATTCTGGGGGAGGTGAGATTTCTCCCGTATCACTATCGTCTGGCATCATCATCACTACACTATCAGAGTACGGGAGAGATTAGTCTGCGATGTGTCCGTCATAGAACTCCACCATGAAGTTGACGGGTCTCCTGCCTGAAGTCTCTTGTTACCCCAGAACAGGTCTTCATTGGTATGGAGCAGAGTTTGTCGGTTTGATGTTGAAGAGATTTGAAAAACTCTGTCTTGTAGAAGAGTTGTTACTCTGTCATCAAGCACTACAACATTTTGACAGCTTTCTCTCTTTTCCCCTGCCGGATAAGCTTTAAAACTAGGCAATATTTGAACATGATCTTGGATTAACTGCCTCACCACACCCCCCCCCCGCCCACCCCCCCCCCCCCCCCCACCCCCCATCCCCTGATCTTCTGTACACTTTGAGGAGTACAGATAAATAAGAAAGCAATCGTCTACCACTTGACTCCCCGCTCATAGCTTCTTCTGGCTGACTGTAGCAGTGCTGATATTTAAGGGCTGGACCTGTAATAGCAGAAGCTAGCAAGATGTCTGTCGCTTGTCGCACATGTCTTCAAGACCACACGAGTGTGACAAACCTTACTGGTCTGTAGCTCTGTAGCTTGAGAGGACCCACATACATCGGGAAACATCCCATTCCTTCGTTGGGAGGATATGATTTGCGCTCATCTAGAGGTTTGCTACCTAAACCCACGCACTCTTCTTTAAGAGGATGAGGTTTGCCTCTAATGTACCGCAGGGGCAGAGGTGAATGTTCTAGCAAACGGGTTTTGCAGATACTATGTACTTCCCTAGGGTTGGATATGTTTGGTATTGGTCTGAGGGCTCTAAGACTGACTAACACTCGGTTTTTGTATACAGTCACATGTGTCTTGCTGCTTGCTACCTGGCAGGGTTTCTTCAACTTTTCATAAGACACCTGGGTTAGTTGAGGTGTAGAGGCGTGAAACTGGTCGTTTCTAGTTTCGCCGTGGTTCCATGAATCTTCGAGAAGATAGCGAAGAGCAATGGTGGGAATTGCTATCGCACCGAATAGTCCTCCTTGTAGTTTGAGTACTTTCCCATGTGCAATGCCATTTTTCTCTTGTACCTGTGTATATGGAAGTTTCGCTACATTCAAATATGAGGGTTGGGTACCCCCGAGATGTGTCCGAATGCTAATGCGAGGCCTGGAAGGGACTCTTCCTTCTACTTGTTATCGCACACTCCAGTTCCGAGAAAGAAAAATGTGGGGTGCACCTTTAAGGGTTCTCTTAGTTTGTGATTGTCTTGTTAGCCAGTTTGGAAAAATCATCAATCTTTCTTTCAACAGTGCATTCTCGATACACTTCAGGTACCATAGCACTCTTCTAGTCGATTGCCAGACCATGTTAAGCCCTGCTGTTGCGTTGAAAAATATGGACAGATCTATTCCTGTTTGCTGCTCAGACGACTCTGCCCTAGCCACTGGTAATTAGATCTAACTCTTCCTGGCTGATAAATTCAGGAGTCTCTGTCAAGCATGAGAAAGATGCTTACCTATGCCGCAATAATTTTCAGGCGTCAATCCAAACTCGAGGAGTCCGGAACTCACCATCTCACGGCGTAGGAGTACTTGATGGTCTAGTTGCCCACTATGTGACTCGGGACGCTTTGTGTGTGTGATGAAGTGGCTTGTTTCCATTTACACCATGCTGCTGTCATTTCTTATGAACGGTAGAGTCTCTGCTCGATGTTCTGTGTTTTGCCTACTTACTGGATATAGTTATTGTCGCGTCAACCACTAAGCTCTTTGTTCTCCACGTCAAATGGAAGTTCAGCCCAAAGTAGGCCTAGACGACGTGTTGTTTGCACATATATCGGTCAATCAGCGTACGCTGTGACTGGACTTAAGGGCTGTGTCCCTGTGTCTAGTTCTTTGTTGAAGTTCTCTCGCGTTCTGATCCAGCTTCTCAAAGGCTGCACTTCAGCCAACGCCACAGCAGCTGTCTCTCTCAAATTGGAGAACATCCCGTGGAGTAACTGCTCTCGACGAGGATCAAGCTTTTTGACTTCAACAAAGCTTTGCTACTTATTTCCTGCCTTTTGTGCTTCATCACAGTAATCTCTTCCTTATCCAGCATAATAGACTTGTGCGCAACAGCGTCTTGCCAGTCTATCCTTTTGGCGCGTGCTCTCAGTAAATGGCTGCAGAACTCGCTCAGGTTGAGCGTACGTGCTTGCTACCAGCACACTGGTTTGATGCTCTATCTGATCATCTTGCTAACGATTGAGGACTTAGTCCCGAATGATGCTAGAAGAGCGCTCCTCGCTATTATCTCTCTCCTGTCGAACTCTTGGCTTCTGGTGTTGTACCGCAGACTGCTGTCTTCCCTAGGAACAGAGGCTTTGTTGGCTGATTGAATGAGAAACAAAACCACCTGTGTGGTTATTCTTGAGCTTGAGCCCGCCAGTGATGAATGTTATTTTCGTTACTATTCTGCCCCTTGAGTTGCGTTCCCATGCAAAACTAAGACAGATTAGGCTAACCACTAAGTCTGCAATAAAACTTCCAAGGCGTAACTTTTCTTGAATGAATATATTGGAAACGTTTATGTTGTAAAAAGCAAAACACAGAAAAGAATATACTTTAGTATTCAATTCAACACCAACATACTGCTAGCTGCTACAATAAATAGACATTTGAAGAGTGCATGAATAACCAAAGTCACATCGTGCGTTACGTGTCAACCATGCATCTGGCATGTATCGCACAAAAACCAGTAACAAGCTAATGGCTTTCTCATATGGTAATATTTATGCGTATACTCCTTTCATTACTCTAAGAATGTACAACCATCTATGTAGATTATAACAAAGGTCAGTAATTACACTAGAAACCATAAACAAAAAATACCAGTTATTGTATATATTACCCAGTTTCGGTTGGCATGACGCACGAGCAAAGTAAATTACAGCTAACATCATATCTATGAAAGGCATTGCAAGTTGGGATAAAATAGCAACACAGACAACAGACATTTGATAATGTAAAGAAACACTCTATCAATAACCAAGAATTTATCATCATTAGCTAAATGCTTGAATCGAACTTACAAATCAAATATGATTTTCACAGGCTGTAAGCCGTGAAGACAAAAATTAACTACACTGATAATAATCCACTGCACCGTATATTGGGACAGATATGATTCTTTTAGCTGACAACCTAATCAGATGCAAGAGAACTGAAATTCATCTATCTTCCTTTTTATCACTCTAAGGTATCCAGAAAGCCCACTAGGGGCAAATAAGAAGTCATGGAACACATATGGAGAAAATCCAGTCTAAACTATATCTGTATATCTATAAATAATCTGTACCTTTCACAAGGACTTGCACACACCTACTGTAAGTCTTTGACTTTGCGTGTAGTAGACAGTTGCACTCTATCTTGTATTACCATTGTGACCTTGTGCCTAGGCAGTCACTTGTATAACATGTTGTGTTTTGTATCATAATAACCGTTGACAAATAAAGTGGCTTTGGACATGTACTGTTGACATACTTTTATTTGTTTCACAAAAGATACAAATCATACAGTGTAACCTCACATCTAAACTAACATCACATTCAAAC
>NC_036839.1:43529557-43538721 GCF_002910315.2 Salvelinus sp. IW2-2015 | reverse complement strand
TGCTTCGACCAGATCCTTTTCTCTACTTCGGACAATTTCCTTTAACCTCATGGCTGGGTTTTGCTCTGACACTTCACTGTCACAACTTGTGGTCTTAAATAGACAGGTGTGTGGCTTTCCAAAATCATTGTCCAATCAAATTGAGTACTCACCACAGTGAACTCCAGTCACAGTTTGTAGAAACTCTCAAGGATGATCAATGGAAACAGGAGGCTCCTTGAGCTCAAGTTTGCAAAGAGGCTCACAGGAAGTTCGGAGAATACTTTGTAAATAATTGTTTTCCTGTTTTTATAATTATTTTTTAATGTTATTTAAAGCTAACATCTTCTTTAAGCCGCTGTTTTCATGTTCTTGCTCATTATACGGGTAATTGTTGTGTAGAATGCCAAGGAAAAAAAGGAAATTATAATAAATTTAGAACAAAAGGCCGTCAACGCTAACAAAATGTGCGAAAAGTCAAGGTCTGAATAGCTTAATGAGAGACACTGCATAACATGAGCTGGTCAGTATGTGGCCATGCACACCGTTTCTGTCTATAACAAGAGCTGGCTCGTATGTAGGTTGTAGCATGTTTCTGTCATATAACAGGAGGCTGTCAGTATGTGGGAAATGTAGACGTTTTTTTTCTGTCTATAACATGAGGTGAGTCAGTATCGTAGACATGCAGCACGTTTCTTCTATAGACATGAGGTGGTCAGTATGTAGAATGTAGCACCTGTTCTAGTCTATCAACCATTGAGGTGGTCAGTATGTAGACCATGCAGCACGTTCGTCGTATAACATGCAGGTAAGTCAGTATGTAGACCATTGTGTGCACTTGTTTTCTGCTATAACATGAGGTGGTCAATATGTAGAACCAATGTAGACGTTTCTTTCTCCTAACATGAGCGGTGGTCAGTAGATGATATCCATAGCACGTTTTGTCTATGAAACATGAGGTGGTCAGTTATTTGTAGACCATGCAGCGCACGTTGTCTTGTCTATACATGAGGTGGGTCAGTATGTTAGAGTTCCATGTAGCAGTTCTCCTATGTCTATGAATAGGTGGCTCAGATGTAGACCATGCAGCACGTTCTGTATATCTAACATGAACGTGTCAGATTGTAGACCATGTATGCACGATTTCGTCTTATAACATGAGCGTGGTCAGTATGTAGACCATGCAGCACGCTTTCCGTGTCTATATACATGAGAAGTGTCAGTCATGTAGATCCATGTGTAGCACAGTTTCTGTCTGTCGTATAAACCATGAGGGTGGTGCAGTATGTAGAACCATGCAGCAGTTTCTGTCTATAACATGAGCTGAAGTCAGTATTGTGGACCAGACAGCACGTTTCTGTCTATAACATGAGCGTGGTCCAGTATGTGACCCATTCCCCCGTTTCTTTTTTGTTGGCATCGCCTTGCCAGCTTTCTCTTGCTCTTTTTTTCTTCCTGTCCTCGTTCTGTGTCTTATTGTTATAACAGAAGCGGCCATAGAGTTACATTGAAAGTGCCTTCCAAGAAGCTCAAAGGTCATTGTGCCCAGATAAAATGACGTCAAAATCACTTATATCTTACAGTAGCTTTGTAATTGGACTTTCAAAATCTTGAGCTGCCAGTCATGCCTCATTGAATTCAAGTCTGACAGCATTCTACTGAACAAATCCTTTTAAGTCCTTGTCATTTTTAAAGAAGAGAAATTATAGATAAAACATATTTACGTGCTGCATAGCTAGCTAGCTAACGTTAACGTGTATGATTTGGTGTAGAATATTATTCTATCATCAGAGCATTTTGCTTGCTAATTTATAGCCCTAGTTAGCTAGCTACTAACATTTGAAACTGCGTTGGTTACGCTACCTGCAATTCATGACAGGGTAGTAATGTTATGAGTTGGATTATTGGTTCATTGTTTTGCTAGCTAGCTAAATGTCGAAACAAAAGACATCGCATATGCAAGTAACCCATTCTCAATAAGATGTTCTGGTCATGGTTCCAATTAGAGAGTATGTTCATGATGTTGTTTTTCAATGTTAGAATGTTTATGTTCAACTAGAATGTTTATGTTCAGGATGTTCAGTGTCATAGAATGTTTATGTTCAATAGATGTTCAGGTGTTCAATAGAATGTTCATGTTCAATAGATTTCTGTCAATAGAATTCTCATGTTACAGAATATGTTCGGTTCAATAGAAAGTTCATGTGTCAATAGAAGGTGTTCATGTTCAATAGAATGTTCATATGTTCAATAGAATGTTCATGTTCAATAGAAGATGTTCAATGTTTTCAATAGAATGTTTCATGTGGCAATAGAATGTTTATGTTCATAGAATGTTCATTGTCAATAAATGTTCATCGTTCATGAATGTTTCATGTTCAATAGAATGTTCTATGTTCAACTAGAAGCATGTATTATATGTTAATAGGATGTTCATGTCTCGTAATTCAGTAGAATGTTCATGTTCAGAATATGTCAAAGAAATCATGTTCATGTATTGTTCGGTACAGATGTTCATGTAATAGTCTCATGTTCAATAGAATGCTGTCATCATGTTCAAAGTAGATATGGCTGAAAGTAAGATTCACTCTGGCTATTCTAACTCCCGATCTTCAGTGTGCCACAACGCCACATAACATGACCAATTACGAACACTCAACTACCGTTGAATATGGGCCCGGGGCAAGTTAAACGTTATGCAAAAAAGCAGCACAGTTCAACAGTCACCACGCTCTGGATCAACATAAAAACACGCCTAACCAGCTCTGGCTAGGGGAGTGAAAATGGTCAGAGTGAGATGACTATCCCTTATTTGTGTCTGGAAGTAGCTAACAAGCTAGCCACGTTAGCCAGTTAGCTTGGTGCTTGAACTGAGTGTCTTCAGAGCATCCAGTGGTGGCTCTGAACACTCGGCGAGAGCAAAACGCAGTTCTGAATTATGAACGTACATAATCTGACAATCGCTCTGAGATTGGTCGAACGTCAGACCGCACTCTGCAGTGACACCTCTTGGCGTCGGCAATTTAAATTCAGTCAAAACACTCATCCAGTATATAAACCAGCACTAACGTTCTTTGTTTTCAATAAATCAATTTGGTTTTTTTGTACATAGCCTCACATGTGAGAATCCTTAAAGAGATAGGTGGGGCTAAAGGAATTAAGAGGTGGTTGTTACGATATCTGAATTGGATGTTTGCCAAAGACGAGATCTCCGGTATGGTTTGTACTTCTAAACTTCAAGGGTCCATTTTCTCAAAATGAGGTTACAAAGATTTCAACTTTGTATCAACTATCTCTGGAGAATCGCAATTGAAGTTTCGCTGAGTTCCTCGCGGCCCACCTCTCCTTTACCACTCCTTTCAAAGCCCATTGGGATGTGAGGTCCCTACATAATGGTGAATCTGATCTCTCTTCAGGGGGCGAGAGTTCAGAGGTACAGACCAAACCTTGGGAGGGAGAGACCGTAGATTTTCTCTGTACCAAGCTTACACACCATCACACACAAACACACACACACCACACACACAACAACACACCACACAACACACACACACACACACCACACACACACACACACATCACACACACACCACACGCCACACACACACACACACACACACACACACACACAACACCACACACACACACAAAGTTAATTACTGAGCGCGAGTTACTGTATACTGAAGTGTTACTGTAAATATCTGAGTGTTACTGGGAGTACTGAGGCTAGTTGTTACTGTATACAGGAGTGTTACTGTAGATCTGGGAGCTTACCTGATATACTGAGGAGTGTTACTGCTATATCTGAGGAGTGTTACTGGTATACTGAGGAGTGGTTCTGTAACGGTAGTTTACTGATGATTACTAGGTATTTACTGGTTAACGTACTGCAGGAGTGTTAATTATCTAAAAGATTACATACTGAGGAGCGTTACTGTATACTGAAGGAGGTTACTGTATTACTGAGGGGTACTGTATCGCAGGAGTGTTACTGTATACTAGCGTACGTGACTATTTACTGAGGAGTGTTACTTATCTGGAGGTGTAGCAGTTACTGGTCGACCTGTATCTGAGTGTTACTGTATACTGAGGAATGTACTGAATACTGCGTGGTAAGCTGTATACTGAGTGTTACTGTATAACTGAGGAGTGTTACTGTATACCTGAGGAGTGTACTGTATGACTGAGGAGGTTACTGATATACTGCAGTTTTCTATGTATACTGAGTGTTACTGTATACGGCGGAGTGTTCTGGTTAATACTGAGGATGTTACTGGTATACTGAGTGTTTCGTATCTGTGAGCGTTACTGCAGGTTCAGCTTACAGTTACTGTATTACTGAGTGAGTTACTGAATCTAAGGGTTACTATACAGTGGTATGTATACTAATGAGACTGTATACCTGTATGACATGGAGGTAAGTGAGCTTCTTGTCATACTGAGTGTTACTGTATACTAGTGTTATCCTGTATACTCGAGAGGAGTGTTACTGATTACTGAGAGTGTTTAGAATCTGGTGTACTGTATACTGAGTGTTACTGTATATTTCTGAGTGTTACTGTATACTGGGTTTACGTAAACTGAGTGTTACTGTATACTGAGGAGTGTTACTGATATTTAGGAGCGTTTACTGGTTAATACTTGAGTGTTACTGTATACTGCAGAGAGTGTTTACTGTATATCGAGTGTGATGTTTACTGACTGTATACTAGGAGGTTATGACTGGAGATGTTACTTGTATACTGATGAAGCGTTACTGTCATAATGATGAGTGTTACTGTATACTGCGGATGTTACTGTATACGAGGAGTGTTACGTATACTGAAGGAGGCTTACCTGATAGATATGTCTACTAGAGGAAGTGTTACTGCAATACATGAGAAGCGTTGACAGTAATACTGAGGAAAGGTTTCGTTGATACTGAGGGTGTAACGGTATACTGAGTTGTAACGTATCTGAAACGTTAGGGTATAACTGAGGAGTATTACTGTATACTTGAGAGGTACAGTAGACGAGGGTTACTGTATACTGAGAAGTGTTACTGACTACGGAGTTTATGCTTACTACTGAAGGCAGGTTACTGTATACGAGAGTGTTACTGTATAACTGAGTGAATGTTACTGAGTGTACTGATATAGGAGTTACTGATAGGTATGTACGGAGTGTTACTTGTATACATGTTAGACGAGTGTTACTGTACTGAGATGTACTGATGAGTGAGCGTATGTATACTGAGGAGTGTTTTACTGAAGTTACAGTATAGGAGTGTTAACTGTATAACTGAGTGGTGTTACTGGCTAGTACCTTGAGGATGTTTAAACTGGTAATACTGAGGAGTTACTGTATACTAGGAGTTTACTGCGGTATATAGTACTGTCTAGGGAATGTTAGCTGTATACTGAGGAGTGTTACTGTATACTGAGGAGCGTTTACTGTATACTGGATTTAAGATACTGAGGAGTGTTACTGTATACTGAGGATGTTACTGTATCTGCTGGAGGGTTACTGTATACTGAGTGTTACTGTATACTGATTGGAGTGTTACCTGTATACTGAGGAGGGTTATCTGTATACTGAGGAGTGGTTACTGGTATACTGAGAGTGTTACTGCTATTACTTGAGGATGTATGTCTACTAGTATTAGTCCTGAGGTTTAGTGTTACTGTATGGACGTTACGCGCTATACTGTACACGTAGGGATTTAGCTGTATACTGAGGAGTTACTGTATACTGAGGAGTGTTTTACTGATCGGTGTAGTTCTGTAATCTGAGGAGGTTACTGCTATACTGAGTGGAGTGTTACTGTATATGACGAGCTGTTACGTGAATAGCTGAGGAGTGTTAAACTGTTACTGAGGAGTGGTTTACTCGTATACTGAGATGTTACTGTATACTAAGCGTGTTACTGTATACTTGAGGAGTGTTACGTATACTGCAAGGAGCGTTACTGTACTAAGTTTAACTGTACTGTTGAGTGTTACTGAATATACTGAGGAGATTACTGCTATACTGAGAGTTTACGGTATGACTAGGAATCAGTGCTTACTGTTACTGAGGAGTGTTGACTGTAATACTGAGGAGTGTAACGTATACTGAGTGTTACTGTATACTGAGGAGTGTTACTGTATACTGAGGAGTGCTTACTGGGATAGCTGAGAGTGTTACTGTTATTACTGAGTGTACTGGTATACTGAGGCAGTGTTACTGGATTACGGAGGAAAGCGTTACTGTAGTTGTTGACTGAGTGTTACTGTTATATGCCTCTGAAGAGTGTTACTGTATAACTATATTGGTGTTGAACAGATCCAGATCTGGGGAAAGGTACCAAAAAATGTCTGCAGCATTGAAGGTCCCCAAGAACACAGTGGCCTCCAGCATTCTTAAATGGAAGAAGTTTGGAACCACCAAGACTCTTCCTAGAGCTGGCCACCCGGCCAAACTGAGCAATTGGGGGAGAAGGGCCTTGGTCAGGGAGGTGACCAAGAACCCAACGGTCACTCTGACAGAGATTCAGAGAACCTCTGCATGAGATGGGAGATCCTTCCAGAAGAAAAACCATCTCTGCAGCACTTCACCAATCAGGCTTTTATGGCCAGACGGAAGCCACTTATCAGTAAAAGGCACATGACAGCCTGCTTGGAGTTTGCAAAAAGATACCTAAAGACTCTCAGACCATGAGAAACAAGATTCTCTGGTCTGATGAAACCAGATTGAACTCTTTGGCCTGAATGCCAAGTGACACGTTTGGAGGAAACCTGGTACCATCTCTACGGTGAAGCATGGTGGTGGCAGCATCATGCTGTGGGGATGTTTTTCAGCTGCAGGGACTGGGAGACCAGTCAGGATCGAGGGAAAGATGAAAACCTGCTCCAAGGCGCTCAGGACCTCAGACTGGGGTGAAGGTTCACCTTCCAACAGGACAACAACCCTAAACACACAGCCAAGACAACGCAGGAGTGGCTTCGAGACAAGTCTCTGAATATCCTTGAGTGACCCAGCCAGAGCCATGACTTTAATCCGATCGAACATCTCTGGAGAGACCTGAAAATAGCTGTGCAGCAATGCTCCTCATCCAACCTGACAGAGTTTAAGAGGATCTGCAGAGAAGAATGGGAGAAACTCCCCAAATACACATGCCAAGCTTGTGGCATCATACCCAAGAAGACTTGAGGCTGTAATCACTGCCAAAGGTGATTCAACAAAGTACTGAGTAAAAGGTCTGAATACTTATGTAAATGTGATATTTCCTTTTTAATTTTKAATTTTAAATATGCAAAAATGTATTTAAAAAACGGCTTTTGCTTTGTCATTATTGTGTGTAGATTGATGAGAATATATATTTTAATCAATTTTAGAATAAGGCTGTAACATAGCAAAATGTGGAAAAAGTCAAGGGGTCTGAATACTTTCCAAATRCACTGTAGACAGATGTCTGCTACATGGCAGACCAATCAGAACTCATCTCTCGGCAAGTCCAGCCCATCCATTATCTCAGCCAATCATGGCTAGTGGGAAGGTTCCTGACTTTTTCTGTTGCTAAACCAACTAGGCTCGTAATTTAACCATTGTATTTGTATTTACAGATGGCATACAAGTTTGTTATTAATGCACATTAAATGTTACATGATCCAGAAGCCATAACTGCCCCCCMAAAAAACGCATTTTGAATTTAAACAAAAGTTTACGTTCAAATGGCGCTCCTGTGAAGTAGTGACATGCGACATACGCCTAGTTTCCTGAAACGAGTCACAAATAAGCTTGCAGGATAGCATGTTGTCTATGAAATATATAGAATAGTATTTCAGTCAMGAGAGAGGGCCCAGTTCAGAGCTAGGTCTAAGTGCCGTCCTCTTACCATCATCTCAATGTTAAGTCCAGGTTGTATCACAACCGGCCGTGATTGGGAGTCCCATAGGGCGGCGCACAATTGGCCCAGCGTCGTACGGGTTTGGCCGGGGTAGGCCGTCATTGTAAATAAGAATTTGTTCTTAACTGACTTGCCTAGTTAAATAAAAAAGGTTCAATTAAAGTTTTTTTAAAGTCACGCCAACTCAATATTACCCCATAAAAGGACATCTGGTTGGAGCAGATCACACTCCATAAAAGGACATCTGGTTGGAGCAGATCACACTCCATAAAAGGACATCTGGTTGGAGCAGATCACACTCCATAAAAGGACATCTGGCACGCTGGCAATTGTCCTCCTCTCCTTCCCAACCACGACGAGGCGTTACATAGGGTGTGCCTGAACAGAGTTCCCGATTCTAGTCACGGTTTGAGCTGGTCTGCAGGGGAAATTGTACGGTAAGCACAGTAAAATCCATCACACATGGGGAGTAAAGGTCTCTGGAGCAGAAAAACATGCAGCAATCTCAAACAAGTGTTTAGACGATTCTGAGAAAACGACAGGACAGGAGATCATATTTTATTTAGAACCAGGATATAACTTAATTTACTCCATATCTGCATTGAGTGTGCTTGGTACAGGTTATTTTACTGCAGTACCATTAGCTGCAGTAACAACCTGATCAAAGCAACTCAAAAATCAACGGATTTAACCCAGATATAAAATAATGTGACAACCACTGCAGTAAATACTGCCAGTTGTGTCACATCTCCCTTATATCTGGTTAAATCCGTTGTGGTGCTTTTATGGAAGTGTATCGTCCGACCAAAATTCCTTTGTATGGAGTCTCAATTCGGCTCCGACCAAATGTCCTTTTATGGAGTGTATCTGCTTCCCGACAAATGTCCTTTTATGGAGTGTAATCCTGCTCCGACCAAATGTCCTTTTATGAGTCTGTAATCTGCTCCGACCAAATGTCCTTTTATGGAGTTTGTAATCTGCTCCGACCAAATATCTTTTATGGAGTTAATCTGCTTCCGACCAATGTCCTTTTATGGAGTAATCTGCTCGACCAATTCCTTTTTATGAGTCGTAATCTGCTCCGACCAAATGTCCTTTTAATGAGCTGTAATCTGCTCGAACCAAATGTCCTTTTATGGGGTGGGATCTGCTCCAACCAGATGTTGTTCCTTTTATGGAGTGTAGCTGCTCCAACCGATGTCCTTTTATGGAGTGTATCGCTCCAACCAGATTGTCCTTTATGAGTGTATCTCTCCAACCAAGTCGCTTTCTAGTGTGAACCCCAGCCTTACGCAAGTAATATTGAATCTCTCTCTGG
>NC_036839.1:43525178-43529532 GCF_002910315.2 Salvelinus sp. IW2-2015 | reverse complement strand
GTAAGTGTCCATATTGTTTTAACACGAAATAATGAACACTGAACAAAAACAATAAAACGACAAACGAACACTCCTGTACGGTGAAACAAAAACACAGAACAGAAAATATAATCACCCACAAAACACAATGACAAACAGGCTACCTAAATATGGCTCCCAATCAGAGACAACGACTGACACCTGCCTCTGATGGAGAACCATACTAGGCCCAACACATAGAAATCTACCAACAGAACAAAACATAGAAAAACAACATAGAATGCCCACCCCAACTCACGCCCTGACCAAACTAAAATAAAGACATAACAAAGGAACTAAGGTCAGAACGTGACACCTATAGAAGAGCTAGCATATCAGTAGCGTGACACGAGACGTTTCTAGCTAAAGAACGAGGTTACAAATACAATAAAGATACTCTGAACAGAAATGTATTTGTGATATAATTCAATACTTGATTTCCAGCCTCTAACATCACAGGACTTTATTGACAGCCCCTGGGCACCAAGTGTGGAAGCAAACATATCCTATCTCCCCCAGGAGGACAACAGAAACTTATGATAAACCAATAAATAATAAATATTTGTCACATGCGTCGTAGACAACAGGTGTAGACTGACAGTGAAATGCTTCTTTACGGGTCAGTTTCCCTATCCTGTATTTTAGACTGTTACGGCCTTGTGGGCATAAATCCAGACTTGTTGGAGAGGGGCTGGGCCACATATTTTACCTCAGTGTCACAAATGGCACCCTATTTCCTACGAAGTGAAGTGCACTACTTTTTACCCGAGCCCTATGGGACCTGGTCAAAAATAGTGCACTGTATAGGGAATACGGTGTCATTTGGGACACAACCAACAGGTCTTCATAACTTGAAGGGATGAGGGGATGACTCAGGGAGGAGATACGAGTGGCAGCCATCTTGTCTGTGTTCCAAACGGCATCCTATTCCCAATATAGTGCACTACCTTTTTACCAGAGCCCCGTAGGTAGTGCACCATATGAGGATAGGGTAAATGTGGGACACAGTAAATGTCTTCATGCAGAATCAATCATGACTACAGCTGGTTTGTCTGCTGGTCAGAGTTTCCACCCAGAGAGAGAGATCTGAGATTGGTTTTCCATCTATCAGGGCCTGGGATGACTAGCCACCGTACAGGCCTCCTGTGTGTAAATCCTGGACATTTTGTCTACATTAACAGCATCTGGGTGGTTAAAGATGGTGACCTACAGTACAGCTCAGTCCATCGCTGTGTGAGATATCGCTGTCTACTTGTACATGTAGACCTATAGGAGGCAGCAGGGAGAAGGAGTGCAGATTGTGATAAGAGACAGTTGTGTGAGGGGAGGAAAGATGACAACAGATCTCTAGGTGGATGGGAGGGAGAGAAGAGGAAACAGATCTCTAGGTGGGTGGGAGGGGAGAAGAGGAAACAGATCTTCTTATTCCCCCCCTCTCTCTCTCCTCCTCTCCTTCCTCCTCTCTCTCCTCTCCTCTCTCTCTCTCTCTCTCTCTCTCTCTCTCTCTCTCTCTCTCTCTCTTCTCTCTCTCTCTCTCTCTCTCTCTCTCTCTCTCTCTCTCTCTCTCTCTCCTCTCTCTGCTCTCTCTCTCTCTCTCTCTCTCTCTCTTCTTCCTCTCTCTCTCTCTTCTTCCTATCTCTCTCTCTCTCTCTCTCTCTCTCCCTTTCTATTCCTCTCTCTCTTTCTCTCTCTCTCTCTCTTCTTCCTATCTCTCTCCTCTCTCTCTCTCTCTCTCTCTCTCTATCTCTCTCCCTCCACCTTCTCTGTTTCCTCCCCCTCTCGCTCTCTTCTTCTTTCCTATATCTCTCTCTCTCTTCCCTTCTCTATTCCTCCCCATCTCTCTCCTTCCTGTCTCGCTCTCTTCTTCCTATATCTCTCTCTCTCTCTCCCTTTTTTTCCCTTTTTCTATCTCTCTCTCTCTCTCTCTCTTCTCTCTCTCCTCTCTCTCTCTCTCTCTCTCTCCTCTCTCTCTCTCTCTCTCTCTCCTCTCTCTCTCTCTCTCTCTCTCTCTCTCTCTCTCTCTCTCTCTCTTCTTCTTCCTATCTCTGTCTCTCTCTCCATATCCATCCATCCATCCCTCTCTCTCTCTGATTAAATTGTGCCAGGAATGCTCTCCTCTGCTTGCCAAACAAAAGTGTGTGGTGTGTTGTGTTAGTGTCTGCTCGTCCTCGTTGATGCGTGCAGTGGATAAATCCAACTAGGAGGCGGGGCTCAATAGTGCACTACTTTTAACCAGAGCCCTATTGTTTGTGTGGGCCCTCGCAAAAATTTACTATAATAGCCATAGGGTACCATTTTGGACTTGGTATTTATTCTTTTTGATAATATTAAGCGTAGTGGTGAGATGTAGGATCTACCTTAGTCTCATTTCTGGTTTGTTTCTTGTTCTTTAGTTTCTTTTCTTGTGTTATTATATTTTTTTTGTTGTGGTTGATCTTGCTATATTTCTGTTATCCTTTTTGTTTATCTAGAAGTGTGTGTTTTGTGTTTCTTAAGAGAAGTTTACTTGTTGTTAGATATGTGATGGTTTGTGTATAAGTTTTGTTATTTGAAGTATGATTTTTTTCTAGTTTGTGGTGTTAGTTTTTCGTTGGGTTGTAATATCTTGTGATTTTGTTGTCCAATCGTAGTGAACACTTATTCGCTTGTTAGAGGTATGTTGTGAATTTTTTTTTTTGTTCGGTTGTTGTTATGTTTTTTTTGTGGTTTTTTTTTTCTTTTTTGTTTTTTAATGAGTACGTGTTTTATATGAAGATTTCTTTTGTACGTTTTTTTTTTTTTTATTTTTCTTTGTTTGTCTCTAATCTCTTTTGACTCAACATGGCTTTTGATATACTAGTCGTACTGCTGTGTTTCTTCTTGTAGTTTTTTGTTTATTGTGATGATGTATTGGAGATAGTAATAGAATTGTGGTAATTTGGTTGTTAACGCCAACAGGAACACTACGCTGTTAGCGAGAGAAGAAGAAGTGGGCAACATGGCAACAGGGACACTTGCTGTTAGGAGGAGAAGAAAGAAGTGGCAAACTGGCACAGGACACTACGCTGTTAGCAGGAAGAAGTTGGGCAACTGCGCCAACAGGGCGTCTACGCTGTTGAGTGACGCGAAGAAGAAGTGGGCAACTGGGCCACAACGTTAGACTCTTAGGAGAGAAGAGAGAAGTGGGCAAACTGGCCAACAGAGGACACTAGAACTGGTAGGTAGAGAAAGAAGGAAGGCGAACTGCGCAACAGGAATGAACACTACGCCGTGTTAGGAAGAGCAAGAGATGTGGGCCAACTGGCCACAGGGCACGCTACTGCTGTTAGGATGGAGATATAAGAAGTGGGGCAATCTGGCTCAGACTAGAGACTAGTAGACTGTTAGAAGAGATAGCAAATGACGTGTGGGCCTAATTCTAGTGCCTCAACAGTGTAATCACTACGCTGGTTTATTGTTGAGGAGAAGTAAGAATTTTGTTTGGCAACTGGCCCAATCAGGTACTACTACGCTGTTAGGAGATGTAATGAAGATAGCAATGTAGTGTCATACTGCGCCATAGTCTAGAGTGACACTTTACACTGTTCAGAGAGGAAGAAGGTGGGCAACTGGCCAACAGGGCATCACTACGCTGTTAGTAGAGAAGAAGAAAGAAGTGGGGCAACACTGGCCAACAGAGACACTACGACGTGTTAGCGAGGAAGATAGGTGCGGCAACTGGCCAACAGTATCCGCCTCGCTTGTTAGTGTATGAGAAGGAAGAAGAATGAGTGGACAACTTGTGCAGAACGTGACGCTGTATGTGCTGTTATGGAGAAGAAGAAGTGCAAACTCTGGCCAACAGGGACCTACGCTGTTAGAGAGAAGTTTAATGGTGGCTAATGGCCATAACAGGGACGCTACGCTGTTAGGAGAGAAAGAAGAAGAAGTGGGCAACTGGCCAACAGGAACACTACGCTGTTAGGAGAGAAGAAGTGGGCAACTGGCCAACAGGGACGCTACGCTGTTAGGAGAGAAGAAGAGTGGGCAAACTGGCCAACAGGACGCTACGCTGTTAGGAGAGAAGCAGAAGAAGTGGGCAACTGGCCACAGGACGCTACGCTGTAGGAGAGAAGAAGAAGTGGGCAACTGGCCAACAGGGACGCCTACACTGTTAGGAGAGAAGAAGAAGGGCAACTGGCCAACAGAGACACTAGACGTTTAGGAGAGAAGAAGAAGTGGGCAACTGGTACAAACAGGGACACTACGCTGTTAGGCGTCCTCATCCATTATACCAACCTTGGGATTCCAATAGGACTATTCCATTAGTAGTGTTATCGATCTTTTTTCTTATATCTCTCTCCTTTTTTATTTTTTG
>NC_036839.1:43518024-43521464 GCF_002910315.2 Salvelinus sp. IW2-2015 | reverse complement strand
GGGAGGAGAGAGATAGAGGGGGGGGCGAATAGAGAAAGGAGGAGAGAAGAAGCTTTGACAAATATCTTAGAAGAGGTAAAAATAAGAATCATCTCAAACACTGCGGTAAACTTGCTGCTTTACAGAGACCATTAAGTAGCTCTTTGGTTAAATAATTCCAGGAAGAAAACCAACAAGACCAAGTATGTCTCCCAAATTGCACCCTATTCCCTATATAGTGCACTACTTTTGACCAGGGCCCATATAGCTCTGGTCAAAGCTCGTGCACTAAATAGGGAATAGGGTGCCATTTTGGACGCYACCTAGACCATACTCCTGGTATGTGAGAGTTAATGTCCAAAGTGAAGAGTCTGTCTCTAATTCTATCTGTCTTGGAACAGTCATCGCCAACTGAGATTTATGCCAATAACCAATTTTCTTTTCATCTGCAGGCTAAGCTTGTTACGCTGTTTCTATGTCTTCCCCTCGGCCTGATTAGTCTAGAATTTACAGAAATAACATTCCGGAAGCATCCAAAAATGGCACTCCATTCCCTAAATTCCCCTATTGGGCCCTGGTCAAAAGTAGTGCACTATATAGGGAATAGGGTGCTATTTATGGTGTACCCTTAACCACTTGACCTAGCAATTAAAGCTGAAATAAACAACTGCTTCTCTCCAATTATTATGAACATTTTCAGAATATTAACAACATATTTTCAATGCCAGAATCAAAACTATTATTCTGTGTACACACACAGTAACACAGTTACACACACACAGTAACACGCACACAGTAACACGCACACAGTAACACACACACACACACAGTAACACACACACACACACACACACACACACAGTGACACACACACTCACACACACACACACAGAAATACACACACACAGCAGGTGTGAAGTAGCATAAGGTAAAATACTAGAATGTCTAGATGAACAACAGAGACGAGGAGAGTGATGTGTAGTTCATCATCTAGCCTTCATTCAGCCAGGTGCTGTATGTCAAGGAGAAACAATAAGCAGTTTTTTAGGTTTGAAAGGGTATACCAAACATTAGGAACACCTTCCTAATATTGAGTTGCACCCTCCTCCCTTTTGGCCTCAGAACAGCCTCAGTTCGTCGGAGCATGGACTCTACAAGGTGTTGAAATCGTTCCACAGGGATGTTGGCCCATGTTGACGTCCAATACTTCCCACAGTTGTGTCAAGTTGRCTGGATGTCCTTTGGGTGGTGGACCATTCATGATACACACGGGAAACGGTTGTGCGTGAAAAACCCAGCAGTGTTGCAGTTCTTGACACAAACCCRGTGTGCCTGGCACCTACCACCATACCCCGTTCAAAKGCACTTAAATGTTTTGTCTTGCCCATTCACCTTCTGAGTGACACAGATGCACAATTCATGTCTCAATTATCTCTAGGCTTAAACATCCTTCTTTAACCTGTCTCCCCCCTTCATCGACAGTGATTGAGGTGGATTTAACAAGTGACATCAATAAGGGATCATAGCTTTCACCTGGATTCACCTGGTCAGTCTATGTTATGGAAAGAGCAGGTGTTCTTAATATTTTGTCCACACAGTGTACGAGTTTTGTTTGAGAATAGGAGAATGGGTATTAAGGAAGTGATGCGAACACTTTAACTTAAAATGAAAATGACTTTCTGACAAAATGAGAAATGTGTAATATCTGAAAATGTAGCTAGCTAGACTATCTTACCCGCATACATGGATGGAAGCTTCTCCCTCTCTGTCACAGATGCCATGGTGGCCTTTAGTTTGAAGATGTAATCCGGAGACAGCTGTTTTATACAACAGCCTTCTGTGTGTTCTCTTTTCGACTCTGTCTGCATATTTGCAATCAAACGCCAGAATTTCTCCATCTCCTTAGCTATCACACTAATTCCACCGTGTATTCCACTGATTTCAAAACACGGTCCTCCATTTCCTTAGCTATACTCTAATTCCACTGATTTCAAAACACGGACGGGCAGAAAGTGGAGAGCAACACTGATGCAGTTCTACTACGTGATGTCTTTCAAGAAAGCCACGTTAGAAAGGATTACCTACGACACACTGAGCAGCTCTTGTTATAGACAGAAGCGTAATACATGGCAGACCAATCCAAACTCATCTCGCAGCGTGTCCCACCCAATCATGGCTAGCGGGAAAGTTACTGACTTTTTCCGTGGCTAAACCAACTGGGCTCTTAATTGAACAATTTAATTCATATTTACAGATGGCATACACATTTGTTGTTAAGGCACAGGAAAGTTCACATGTTCCAGAAGGCATTTCTGCCAAAAAACGCATTTAAWWTTTTTTTTTTAAAGGTTACGTTCAAATGGCTCTACTGTGAAGTTTTCAAAAACGAGTCACATTTAGAGAACACATTATCAAGRTCAGTCATAACATTTAGAGAACACACTATCAAGGTCAGTCATTTAGAAAACGCATTATGTTACAGTGGTTGCTCAACTAAAAGTTTTGAGATTATGCTGCGGGACTTCGTGGTTTAGTACGGTACCCTGCGTCACTGCTTCATTGCTCCAGACCACCACAAGGGGGAGATAGAGCACTGATTATGCTTTTGGGTCCCAAGGCGTTAATGTGTCTCTAACTGACAATGAATGGGGCGATATAAAAAGACACCTATTTTTTTTGTTTCTACTCATCAGAATGACTTACTAAAACTGTTGTTACAGTAAGGTTTTTATGCTAAGAGAAACCAAAATTACCTGGATGCCATGTACAGTATTACAGTCTCTAAAAGGACCTGGATGCCATGTACAGTATTACAGTCTCTAAAAGGATCTGGATGTACAGTATTACAGTCTCTAAAAGGACCAGGATGTACAGTATTATAGTCTCTAAAAGGACCAGGAGGTACAGTATTATAGTCTCTAAAGGACCTGGATGTACCGTATTATAGTCTCTAAAAGGACCTGGATGTACAGTATTACAGTCTCTAAAAGGACCCGGATGTACAGTATTATAGTCTCTAAAAGGACCAGGAGGTACAGTATTATAGTCTCTAAAGGACCAGGATGTACATTATTATAGTCTCTAAAAGGACCTGGATGTACAGTATTATAGTCTCTAAAGGACCTGGATGTACAGTATTATAGTCTCTAAAGGACCTGGATGTACAGTATTAAACAACACAACATTACAAAGCAACACACACAACCATTACAAAGCAACAAACAACCATTACAAAGCAACACACAACCATTACAAAGCAACACTTACCCATAACAAAGCAACACACAACCATTACAAGCAACACTTACCCATAACAAAGCAACACACAACATTACAAAGCAACAACAACCATCAAACCCACACAACCTTACAAAGCCACACACAACCATTACAAAGCAACACTTAACCAATTACCAAGCAACACACAACCATTACAAAGCACACACAAAACCATTACAAGT
>NC_036839.1:43506767-43516708 GCF_002910315.2 Salvelinus sp. IW2-2015 | reverse complement strand
GTGACTGTGTGCTTGTGAGCGTGTGTGAGCGTGTGTGTGTGAGTGTGTGTGAGTGTGTGTGAGTGTGTGTGAGTGAGTGTGTGTGTGTGAGTGTGTGTGAGTGTGTGTGTATTACACCGTCCTCTGCAAACAAGTGACATCAGCGAGAAATGGTAATTTCTTAAAGCGAGAGAGAGATGAGACAGTGAATGTGTGAATGGAACTCCCACTGAGCAGAGTCTAACCCGCTATTGTGTGGTGTGAACCCAAGCAGCCTGAAGTAGACCATTCTTACTGTTGATTCTGGTACCTCTTTTCTCTTGGCTCTGTTCTCGGTTCTCTTCTGATGTAGTTTCCATGGTTGTGTTTTATCCCATCCACTAAAAATGCTTCCTTTCAGCAGAATTCTCTCCTATCTCTCCCTCCCTCCATCACTAGCTCTTCTCCCCTCTCTCTTCTCCCCTCTCTCTTCTCGCCTCTCTCTTCTCCCCTCTCTCTCTCTCTCTCGCGCTGCCCGGACTGACTAAAGCACAGCTCCAGAAACAATGCTGCCAGCTAACCTTATGCTCCACCATACATCACTTGAAATCCTCCTTTCCCAGGAAATATTCTAGGTCTGCTTTATTTGCACTGACTGACTGTTTGGGCACTCAGACTGGGTAGCTATGGATCCACTTGTCCCATCAACCACACACACCCCTCACACATCGCCTCGACCCCCATGCGTGCCCCCCATAGACACTCCCTCCTTAGAGGCGTCTGGGGCTAAGGGAGGCGCACCATGAATGACTCTCCAGGGGCCTGCCTACCTGTCTGCCTGCCCTGCCTGGTAGAATGGTCAGGTTCCATCACAGGAGGGGATGTGTGTGGGAGAGAGTAGGGACCCCCTCCTTTGGCTGCTGGGGGCTTCACTGAATGAAAGCCTCACTCAGTGTTGTGTGGTGCTGGGGGAGAATGGAGGAGAATAAGGGGGGATGGGGGAGAAAGGGGGAGAATAAGGAAGAATGGGGGAGAAAAATGGGGAATGGGAATAATAAGGGGGATAATGGGGGAGAATGAGGGTGAAAAAGAGGGAGAATGGGGAAGAATAAGNTATTATAGTCTCTAAAAGGACCTGGATGTACAGTATTATAGTCTCTACAAGGACCTGGATGTACAGTATTACAGTCTCTAAAGAAACCTGGATGTACAGTATTACAGTCTCTAAAAGGAAAAATATTACCACCGTGTCTTGCTCATGTCATTTTCATAATGCATTTTATTTACCAAGCCATTATTATTATTAGTAKTAGTAGTAGATATTCTCACATCGCACATTCGTAAATCGCGAACTCTAAAAGTCATTTGGAAGGTAGATACAAATGATTTGTGCCATTGTGGTTACAGTAAAGAATGTAAACAASATGGTGTGTTTTTATATACAGTAGTGATGGACAGCTGGAGGCATTTTGAAAACAGCTTTTCAAACACAGAAAAAATACTTATTTTTAGCATTATTAGGCCTATTTTACAGTATTGTAGCCTACTGTACCTGTTCATTTTCCCGGGCTTTCGCGTTCGCCGTAACACAGGCATCTGATGATAGCGTTTGCGAATAACATTGGGATGGATCCCGAGGGAAATGTGGCTTACCAGTGAACCTCCGGGTGTTCATCATTAATACTGTGTCTCAGAAGTTTCTGTCCATGACTGATGCAACCCAAAAAAGCATAAAAGACAGAGTTAATGAGTTCTTGAAGTCACCGAGAGAAAGTCTGGGCATGGCCTGCTCTCCTTTATGTAAGGAATTAGGCACTTTACCATGTTTACTACACTATGTACTGTAGGCTATGTTTACTTGTCAGACTGCACAGTAGCCTAATAAACAAACACAGGTGGTTTATATCTTCAATATGTATTAAATGCTTTATTATCCAAATGTTTAAAGTGTGGGCGGGCGACCTCCAACCACCGCAAAATGTCAGATAAAGCTGTACAGTACTGTCTTTCTTCATCAACATCTTTATGCTTTCGTTAATAAAATAATGATAAAAATACTCTTTCAAAATGCAGATGATAATTTTGTTATGGATCCATAATGAATTACTTTGGGAATAAATATCACTGAATGACAGAAATATTGGAATGAAGTAGGCTGGCTAATGACTGTAAACAAATTGTTGCTTACTGGAAAACACTCTTTCAAAATTAATGGAAGAGCCAAGTGGAAAAGGGAAAAGACAGAGGTCAGAGGTCAAGACAGCGCTGCTCTGAGACAAGCATGGGGACTGGTCTTGATAAATCAATTAGATTTTTATTTTCACTGAATCTCCGTTTGGGTATTGGTTAGACTACAACTAGGGTGTGGAAATGTTAGGATTATTTTGCTCTTACTGTAGTACTGTAGCCTACTCCCAACCGGTCACGTTGTATAGAGCCAATATGGGCTATTAGCAGGACAAGAAGGAGAATGGGGGAGAATGGGGGAGAATTGTATCGTGAAATGTATTTCTTAGTTAGGTTGGCTGTATCACAACTGGCCGTGATTGGGAGTCCCATAGGGCGGCACACAATTGGCCCAGCGTCATCCAGGTTTGGCCGGTGTAGGCGGTCATTGTAAATAAGAATTTGTTCTTAACTGACTTGCCTAGTTAAATAAAGGKGAAATAAATAAAAATATTTACAAATTTGTAAGAATGTCTCACCATATGTTCAAGAACGGTCTTTTCCTCACTCACTTTCGGTTATTTGAAAACGAAATCATCTCCAAAATATTGTTCGTTTTTAAACGAGCCATAGAAAGTTGGTTGCAATTTCAGTTTAATCCACCAGAAAATATAAATAATACAACAAATATTGTGGTTAAACTCAAATATACTAATTGATTTAAAAAAAAACGTTATCAATTGGAACCTTTAACAAGTGGAAGGGGGGAAAAGTATCATTATGATTAAACCTGCATTAATAACCAAATTTTTCTGAACAGATTTTGACGTTAGTGTAGCCTACATAGACCTGTTTTTCCCAACCAATCAACGCACAGAGAAATAGACAAAAATAACAATTGAATAAAGACAGTGATTTTATGAGTGTAATCAGATCAAAAGTATTATCTTATTGTCACTGAATGTATTATGTACTAATCATATGTGTTAAATATGTTACATTTGTAGTGTAGGCCAATTAATTGTGGTAATATTATATACTTATTATGTTCTGGCCCACCATCATTCAATTGTTATAATAGGATTTGAATCAATAGCCTACCTGGGTGTGGTCAACTATTTCAGCACCGTTTCACACTGCTCTGAGACATGCATGGGTACTGGTCTTGATAAGTCAATGCGATTTTATTTTCACTGAATCGCCATTTGGGTATTGGTTAGACTACAATTAAGGTGTGGAAACGGTCACATTGTACAGCGCCAAACCCTGAGGGTTTCGATTTTTCATTTTTCTTGGAATAGAAACACCATATTATTAATCAAAATAATTAAGCTAAATTTAAATCCCATATACTATGTTCTTACAAAAAAAGGTTTTAAATTCTCTAGTACAGCCAATATTACAAAAAGTCAAATGCTTCTCAAAGATGCCCTCTGGTGGTCAAACTAGCACTATCTCGCATTAATTGCAACAATGGCTAACAATTAAATAACGTGCCATAGAATTCTGCGGCAATATGACGCAACTTTTACAGGAAGAACCACTGTATAGTGATATAGCCTAATAGTCTACACTCTTAGAATTAAAGGTCTTATCTAGAACTTAAAAGGGTTCTTCGGCTGTCCCCATAGGAGAACCCTTTATGGTTCCAGATGGAACTCAAAAGGGTTCTATCTTGAACCCCTTCCACAGAGGGTTCTACATGGAACCTAAAATGGTTTTACCTGGAAACAAAATGGGTTCTCCTATGGGGACAGCCGAAGAACCTTTTTTTTGTAACTCTTTATTCTAAGAGTGTACCATTATAATGTAACTCATACTAACTAACAACTAGCAAATAGGATACTAACCCAGCAAACAGTGGACGTCCTAAGGACATTCTGCGACATTCCCTTTAGCTTCATTAAGGGTTTTGGCACGAGGTATCCCTCTGACCATCTGAGAATGTTCAAAGAACATAATGTGATGGACTCAAGGGAACATTCTTTCGGCGCTCTTTGTATAGGTCCCTGTAAGTTAGCAGGACATCACGGAGCACCAGGTCAAGACCTTTTTTGGACGTTAATTCATTACTAGTCCTTACTAGTCCTTAGGACGTCGCGCCCCTGAAGCTCCCCTGAAGCTCTCCTGAAGCTCTCCTGAAGCTCCCCTGAAGCTCCCCTGAAGCTCCCTGAAGCTCTTCCTTGAAGGCTCCCCTGAAGCCTCTCCTTGAAGCTCTCCGTGAAGCCTCCCCTGAAGCTCTCCTGAAGCTCCCCTGAAGCTCCCCTGAAGCTCCCCTGAAGCGCCCCTGAAGCTCCCCTGAAGCTCCCCTGAAGCTCTCCTGAAGCTCCCCTGAAGCTCTCCTGAAGCTCCCCTGAAGCTCTCATGAAGCTCCCCTGGTTGTCCCAGGTGTCCCAAACCATTATAAATACAGTAATGAAATGGTATCAGGGTTTTAAAAGGATACTTCAGGATTTTGGCAGTGAGTATGAAGGAAGTTTGGCAAGTCAATGCTAACTAGCCGCTAGTGCAATGACGGAAAGTCTATGGGTATCTGCTAGCACGCTAGCATTTGTCTAATGTTGGAAGGACATATTATTCTGTTTTAATGTTACTCCTGAATCACTATGATCAATATAACCGTTTTTCTTGAGTGTATTTTTAACAGAGCTGAGGTTTACTTTGAAGTGCAGTGTAGGAAAAGGCCTACAGGTGAAACCAGACATTGATACAAACATGCTAGAAGATCAGAATGCCTTGAACCAAGATGTTGTGAATTCAAAATCCCAGGTTGACGACATTAAATAATATTTACTGTATGAATAAACATGTGTAATGTATGTCAAATTGGGTCAAATGTGTAAGTTGAAAAGATTTTATGTTAAAAGCCCTGTGTGTGTGTGTGATTCTTTGTGTCCCTAGCAACAGACAAAGACCGTGAATGGATCAGATGCTCACCAATCAGGGCGTTGATTGGCTTGGCAACCGTAACAAGGGGCGATGTGTAATGAAACCAGGTTCCGTGTTCCCTAGGTAGAACGTTTTTTTTGTTTTGGGAGAACGTTTATTTGAAACCATCAGGCGACATCCCCGGAACAAACCGGAAACTAGACAAAAACCTCCAGGGGCCCATAACACAACGTCCGGAGGATTATTGTTTGCAGGGAATGAATCATGTACTTTGACTAAGAATAACTGATGGANGACAGACAGGACCGACAGACAGGACCGACAGACAGGACAGACAGACAGTAGTCTTGGCTGTGTGCTGTGTTTGTCTGAAGTGGTTGGGTCTGCATGGGGAGACTAGTTCTAAAGCATCCTAATTAGAGAGTGGTCTTTGAGTTGGGAGTCCTGCTGCCTGAGTGCTGCTGAAGTGGGGTCTTCTCAAGGATCCTCCCCACTCCACAGAGAGGAGGGGGAGCAGTGGGAGAGAAGAGGAGAGCCTCAGGGGTAAGGAAAGTGAACGTAGCAGGGATCTCACAACAACAAACAAGCAACGTTTTTTCATGAATCATTTTAAGAGTTTACGTCATCTTATGAGGGGGGAGAAACAAACTGAGTAAGGCCAACTACATCTAAAGCTAATTTTACATGAGCTAAATCTCATAGTACAAAAATGCTGGTAGCATTGTAGATGTGGGATGATATAACGATTTGGATGTGATCGATAGTAATTGATATAAGTCGTTCATGTGAGGCTTGGCATTATGGAGAACTTTGTAATTGTCCAATTAAATAGTTTGCGAGAACTGCCAAGCGAACACATTAGTGAGGATGACACTGATGCCCCTCCTTATCCACTGTGTCACATAATGGCTGAGGTGGAGTTGTAAGTTGAAGCAACTAATCCTGAGGATGTTGTCAAGAAATATGAACTAAGAAATTAAGTCGTGAACAGCCTGTCCCTCTTTTATGACAGACATGACAGAGAGAAATAAAGTTGAATTATGAGTTATGTGGGGAAATACTCAAACAGCCAGGCATTTTGGTAGACGTGCCAGTAAATCATGAAGCAAGCTTAGATTGGCAATAACCCCAGAGAGAGTGTGTTGACCCACTTTGTGGGATGGACTTCACAGGTCAACATGCTCTGTATTTCTGACTTTATGGCTAGCGTGCTGCCCCATCCATGATGTCATTGATTTGTTCACGAAAGCACTGGTCCTCAAATCCATTCTGTTGTCTGTTGACCCATTTACAATATGTTGCTAAACAAGAACCAAAGCAGTTGAAATGCAATGATGGAATGGAAACAAATATTTAGCTTGACACAAATAGCATTTTGGCCCTGTCGTTACTGAATATCTATCTGGAGAAAGCATCTGTCTCAACCTAACGCTCATAGTTGGCCCAGTGTGCAGTGCAGACGATTGGGCCAAACCCCTTGAAAGAAATTCATTCCACATGTCCAAGTAAAGCAGACATTTCTAAGGTCTTTAAGGTAGCGTTATTCAACTCTTATGCTTGGAAATAACCCCAGGAGTCTAGCTAATGTTGCCCAGTCCTTATTCTAATGCTTTGATGGACCGTCTGAGGCTATTGAACTTACCTCCTCTGCGGAAATTAATGTTTTTTTTTTTGTTGCTGCAAAACTGGATATGCCATTAAAGAATAAMGGTCGTCATTCATTACAGAGGGATTCGTGTCGGGAGATGAAACCACAATGGGCTTTCTGTCAGTAATGAGCCTAATACTTCTGTTTTGCCATGTCAGACCAAAAGGCAACGGGCTAAGAGACATGTACAGATGTAGGATCTTCCTTTGAGCCAGTTTCTACAGCAGGAAAATAATCCTGCAGCCACAGGAAATGTGAATTATTATGTGGATTATAATTAATTTTGATTATTTTTTTGTGGTTGATAGATTTTTCAATTCCAAACTTCAGAAACCTGAAATACACAAGACATTTCTAAGCAAGCTTAGATTGGCAATAACCCCAGAGAGAGTGTGTTGACCCACTTTTGTCCTGCATTGCAGGAATGTTCTCCTGCGACAAGGTGAACTGTAGAACTCGCTCCTCCTGCAAGGTCATAATATAAATAAAATCATAGTTTAAAAACATTGATTACCTCTTCCCTTATGAAGAAATGTGAGTTTACAGCAAAACTGACATGTAATTACGACTGATTTGAGGAAGTATTTTGGTAAACAACTTCATAAACTACAATTATTGCATCCATGGATTTGCAAAGAAAACCTAACAAACTGTGAATTTGGAATGAAATGATGCTGGATGGGCAGTAAAGGATTAAACGAGGGGTTCTAAAGTTCACTTGAACAATAAATGACCTACCCAACATTCACATTGTTTACACCTCAAGCTAGCAGCCTTTGAACGCTGATCAAAAACACGTGTAGTATGCCCAAACTCCTTGGACTGGTTGAAGAGGCACTTCAGGGGCCACCGTTTGATATATTGTCACTCAGTCTGGACTACAACCTCTTTGGTAATAAACCATAGGGTTAATGCGCGGTGCATCATGAGTCTATTCACATATACCAACACATTGGCCTTTGTGCTAACTCCATTAGCCTARCAGGCGTCCACTTGTTGGTTGTGTTGGAAAGTTTATGTACCTTAGCTAACCTTAGCTCTCTTCATTTTAGCTAGTACCATACCTTCTCGTTGAAAAGTAAGAACCCAAATCAACTGAAGTGACTAGTTCTCTGGGTTTGATGTTGGTGCAACCCATCTCTCGTGTTGTATTCTCTGATCTGGTAGACATTCTTTCCACAGTGTTTGACCAAATAATCCCCCAGACCTCTGACTCAGCGCATCCCTAATTACACGTTTGTGTTGTTGTCATTTGGGTCTGGAAGAAGAAGGAGGCGGAGAAAGAGAGAAACCACTCTGGCGGATACCTGGATAACAGTCATGTTTCCCATCTCATTTGACTTCACACTCCCATTGCTGGCACTTCCTGTATGCCTGTGGGATTGGCTTCAGTGAGCAGCACCAGATGCTTCATATTACCCTGGCTTCCTGTCTGTTCCACCGTGGAAACTGCCACCAGGCTTGACAGGAAGGCAGGAAGGCAGATATCCAAGAGGATGAAAGCCTCAAGACCTTTGGTGTCTTCACTTTAACGCTGGCACCAGGACAAGGCTGGGTTACAACTGTGTGTATATCAACAAAAACTTTATGAGAGGCAGAATAGGGAACGTTGGTCTATTCCAGGTAGAATTGAACCATGTGTTTTGGCTCCTTTTCGAAGTCCATAGGCCTGTTGCCCTTCTTCAGTGGACTATAAGACCATTTTCTATTCTGTACTCAAAGTGAAAAGAGGATCTTTATCGTGCACCTCTGGTCTGGACAAGGCTCCTGAGTCTTTCTGGTAAAAGACAAACTGATCAAGTCAATAAGGAAGTAGTGAGGAATGCATGTAGCTCTCCAAGATCCAGTTCAAAGCACATAGACCATACTATTTACACATAGACCATAGTATTTACACATAGACCACACTATTTACACATAGACCATACTATTTACACATAGACCACACTATTTACACATAGACCATACTATTTACACATAGACCACACTATTTACACAAGACCACACTACTTACACATGAAACCATACTATTTACACATAGACACACTATTTACACTCCACCTAGACCATAGTATTTACACATAGACCCACTATTACGACATGACCATACTATTTACACATAGACCACACTATTTACACATAGATCAATCACTATTTTACACATAGACCACACTATTTACACATAGACCATACTATTTACACATAGACACACTACTTACTCATAGCTCCAGTTGGACGTGTGGGGATAGTTAAAAAATCCCAAACATATTTCAATACAAAACACATCTCTATGGGTAAATGCAGCTCATTCAATAATACAAAACACATCTCTATGGGTAAATGCAACTCATTCAACAATACAAAACACATCTCTATGGGTAAATGCAGCTGATTCAACAATTCTTCTGGAATAAAAGAAGCCACTAATAGCAGTATTTGGAATTAAATGTTCCACTCCACAGGCGAGCCATGGGTTCTTTTCTCTGCTCAGTAAGCCCATATTCCATCTCCTCCAGAAAGGTCTGGGAGTTATTTAAACTGGGGAGGGAGGCTCCTGTAACAGCTCTTCTAACAGAGTAACAGCTCTATCCTAGCCTGGTCCTATACTGTACAGTAACAAGTCTTCTATCGTTGTCAGTGACTGAAGCACAAACAGAATGCACCACCAGGCTCGATCTACCCTTTCCCAGAAGCTGCTTCCAGGTGTATGTTCTGTGTGTGTCAAGACTGTTCTTTGGTAAAGACATTAGAGCATCAGCGAGCTCCCTGTGGAGAAGATATCCCTCTAATCTGATTCAATCTGTCCTCTCCATTCCCCACTGTCTATCTCTCTATCTCTCAGAGGAAGAGAGGAGCACATTCACACATCACAGCGCTGCCAATGAAGCTCTCAGTCTTAGTGATGACAAACGATAATGGTCATAAACTGAAATTGCACCTGCTGATCTATCATTCCAGAGAAAGAATAGATAGAAGAGAGAGAAGAGAGAGGAGAGAAGAGAGAGAAGAGAGAGGATAAAGAAGACAGAGTAGAGAGAGAAGAGGGAAGAGAGAGTAGAGAGAGGAGAGAATAGAGAGAAGAGAGAAGAGAGGGCAGAGAGAGGAGAGAGAGAAGACAAAGAAGAGAGAAGACAGAAGAGAGAGAAGAGAAAAGAGAGAGGAGAGAGAAGAGAGGGGAGAGAGAGAAGACAGAGAAGCGAGAAGAGAGAGAAGAGAAAAGAGAGAGGAGAGAGAAGAGATAGAAGACAGAGTAGAGAGAGAAGAGAAAAGAGAGAAGAGA
>NC_036839.1:43504143-43506742 GCF_002910315.2 Salvelinus sp. IW2-2015 | reverse complement strand
AAGCTTTGTGCTCAGCTGAGTTGAAACCAATGGGGGCACACAGATGAAGAGTTTTAGAAGGATGACCAGCCTGTTCAGTATTGGCACAGCAAGAGAGCACTAGGACCATGACACGTGAGTTGTAGAATGCTTGTATCTACCAGAAAGCTCATCAAAGTCTTTTGTCTTCTCCACCTGTTTAAGTCCGAAACTGCCAAGGCTCTATTCCCCTGAATTCGGTCCACCCAGATAATTTGAAAAATATTCTATCACCTACTCACAGAATCTAATATCACAGAGTGCTCCAGATGGTGGTTACCTCAGTGCCTCTCGTCGAGCTATGGTTGGTGTATGTAGTGGATGCCCCGCGGCCCTCTGTTTCATCCACTAGCTAATGGAGAGATATGAGTGAGAAAATTGCTACTTTCACAAGTGCTGACCTCTCGGAAAAACATATCCCTTGCACATAATACCATATGTTATAACTTTAGAATGGAAACGGGACGCAGCAGCAGACCGGCCCGCTCCTCAAAATCCAGTATGGAACTTTAGCGAGTCAGATAGGGTTTTGATAGTTAGAAGATACGAACATTAACAGGGAGGATGGGTATAGATATTAAGACAGTTCTTCCGCCTAGGTGCCTACGTTCAAGGAATTCTAGGAAGGAATACTATTAGATTTAGCACGCGCTGATATAGCTGAGTGAATAAGCTAAATAACACTGCTCGTGGTTATTCGACACGTCTTTCATCTGTTTAGTATCTGAAGTTGTCAAAAGCGCATGCGACAGGACACATAAGCATGAGTGTGGTCACACCTTGCAAGTTCGCAACTAAACCCTAGGTGCTTGAACACCAAATGCTGGCTGATCCTCCTATAAACGAGGTTGTTGAGCATCCTATTCTCTGAGTTGGCAGACAGAGAATCATCTAGTCTGGGTCGTAGATCCATAGCTTTACCTCTATCCACTAGATCTAGGATCAGATCATCCCAGAACCGCCAACACCCTTTATAGCTGAACACAAACATCTGACTAACTGGACCAGTCTGATATGTGGCAACTTCTTGACCACACAATGCAAGGCCTTAAGCTGGGAGACCATCATCTGACCATCTTATACATATAAAATCTCCTTTAGTCGGTCTGTGCCGCAGCTCTGCAAGGTGTCCTCAGGCACCCTCATACCGAGAAGAGAGAAGACAGAGAAGACAGAGGAGAGAAGACAGAGAAGAGAGCAGACAGAAGAGAGAAAAGAGAAGAGAGGACAAAGACGAGAGAAGACAGAAGACATCTACTGTGTCTCCTTTGTGTGAATAATACTGTGTTACTTGACTCTTGAATACTGTTTGTTTTCATGCCCTCTTTATGTTGCTTTCTCCCGTCTCAGTACATCTAAACGTCCTTCTGGCTATGAGAGGCACACAGTCATGTGAATAACCTCAGACCTGAGAAATCAACTGTGTCATTACATGAATATTCATTACAAACTACAGCTGCTCCAAGCAATTCATTATGGAATTCGTTATTAATAAGTTAGCATGGATCATACAGTATGGCCAATACATGCAGTTGTCAAAGGAAATAAAATGCATGCTATGCTCATGTTTTACGTTTCATATATGYCTGTATTGTATTAAGGTCAAAATTATGTCCTCTTATTGCTCATTGTCAAGATAGTATCCTCTAACAATATTGCTTTGCTTGTGTCCCAACAGTTTCTAATGAGACTACAATCACTTCCCAGAAGTTCCCACGCTACAGCTGCTATGTTGGTGAATAACACTATGTCTGAACAGCTATTCTATTTAGCTGCGTATCACACATGCACACACACAATGAAACACAGAGACAAGAACCCTCTCCCCCCCTTATTCTCTCTCTCTCTCTCTCTCTCTCTCTCTCTCTCTCTCTCTCTCTCTCTCTCTCTCTCTTTTTCTCTCTCTCTCTCTCTCTCTCTTTCTCTCTTTTCTCTCTCTCTCAGCTAAGGAGTCTAACGCAGTTGTTTTAACAGTTGTTATTTAACCAGTGTACTCTCAATATTCCTAAACCGTTGTATGAAAAATGACAGACACGCATTTTTAGAACCTATATACGGTAAGCTGAATGCCACTACGCCGTCCTCGCACAAATGGCATCCTCCCACCCTGAGAGCAGGCCTACAAATTAGCCCAGCTCATGCATCTGCAGTGCAATACTTTTGTGTCCTGAAGCATGTATTTTTCATCTAGATTCACCCAGGCCATTGTGATCCACGAGACTGAAAGACAGTACAGGTTCATCCTCAATACGCAGTGCCGAAGATTCCAAACTTATAGATATAAAAAATCATGATAAAGAAATCTGAATCAGCATTTGTTTTTATGTTTTTGAGAAAAGAAACTGACCACAACTGAAAAGGCTGGCCAGCTGGCATAAAACAGCTTTCCCCTAGCCGGACTGAACCAGCTTTGAACTTGGTTAAGCCTAGTAGATGACGCACACACACACACACACACACACAACACACACACACACACACCACACACACACACACACACACACACACAACACACACACACACACACACACACACCACACACACACCAACACACAAACACCCACACACACACCAGAACACA
>NC_036839.1:43491251-43504118 GCF_002910315.2 Salvelinus sp. IW2-2015 | reverse complement strand
TCACCACACACACACACACACCACACACACACACACACACACACACACACACACACACACACACACACACACATCACCACACCACACACCACACACACACACACACACACACACACACACACACACACTTGAAGTTCTCTGTTAATAAAGCAGTGCGTACGGCACGAGAAGAAACATTGAATCCTACTTCTCAGGTGCTTATGTGTTCCCTATGTTCCAGATGCGCTCTCCCATCTTAGCTGTGGCCTCTCTGTTGTTACAGCACTCGTTTCTCATAGAGCGAGTCAGACAATAAAATGAGTCTCCCCTGGGTCTCTATGGTCTCCCTCCTAGTCTCCCCTGGTCTCCCCAGATCTCTCCTGGTCCTCTTCCGGGTTTCTCCCTACGTCTCCCCTGGTCTCCCCAGATCTCTCCTGGTCTCTCCTGGTCTCCCCTACTCTCCCCAGGTCTGTCCTGTTCTCCCCTGCTCTCTCCTGTTCTCCCCTAGTCTCCCATTATCTCTCCTGGTTTCCCCTGGTCTCCCCTAGTCTCCCCTAGTCTCTCCTAGTTTCCCCTGGTCTCAGGGATTTCCTCTCCCCGACCCTGAAGCCTCTTTCGCATTGATATTCTCTTAGTCCAGGGGCTTTGCAGTGCTCCCTCCTACTGTCCTCAATATTTTCACTCCTCATTTCCTCATAAATTAATTTGAATGATACAAAATCCTCAGTCTGTTGTGTCTTAAAAACCATAGAGCCACAGAGATGCTAGAGTTAAAACACTTCTGGTATAATTTGACCAAAATAGAAATGTTACTTATAATATTGATTGCTTTATACCAGCTTATCTTTCCAGAGATGTTGGTGTTGAGAGGTTCGACCCTCAGTCATTGATTTAGATTATGTAAACTACATTCTACACGATGAGTCCCTGTGCAGTGTAGGGGGAGAAACTATTTTGTTTTTTCAACTTTTAATCCACTTTCTCATTCCCCAAACAGTCTGAGCGGCAAAGCAAACAGGATCCCTGGACACACAAGCTATTGGGTTTCCTGCAGCTGTCGCTTTATCCGGACAGAATGCTCAGCTAGAATTCTGTCTCTGCAGGGCAGAGAGAGGCGCCGTCTACACCCATCGAGCCAATCCCTGGAGGATGAGAGGTAGAATGTGAGCTTGACTTAGAACCCTCATTACACAGGAAAATCCTTCTAGAGCTGAACGGTGTGATCAACACGGTGAAGACGCTGGCTCCGTCGAGTCACATGCGTTGGAATCACAGTGATCTGACGGAGGCTGAATCATCATGTGTACACATATTACATAACATCTAAGATGTGCTAAGAATATTCTAGATTTAAAAAGGAGCTAGGCAATGTGTGTACACGATGACTTTTGGAATAGTTTAACTGGTTTATCTCTTGAATGTATATTTGACATGTTATTATTTAATGTATAAGAACATTGATCTAATTATTCTCTGTTCAGGTGTTGCTTTTCGTAACCAATGCAAATTGTACATTATTTTGTGGTTGGAATTTGCTTAATTGAATTTTGATAAATATGAAACTGAGAAAATGATCACTTTTCTATGGTGTATTCCAGTGTTCAATAAAATCAAAGTTATCTTTATTAACATGAAACTAGCCAAATTAATCAGACATCACTCAAGAGGACCATTAGCAAATTCCATCAGAATGGCAGAAGCTGTATCCATCTACAGCTATATCACAGGGTAGCACCACCAGATATGTGGGCGTTGAAGAGCCGATCCCACAAAAGTATTCATTTTAATGTAGACCTGAAGAGGCACATAGGAAGTCTGAGGGGTTACTTCAGTTTGCATTTAAAAGTCTGCTCGATACATCTCAAGCGTACCCTTTTGGCTGTGTATGAATGGCCAGGGTCTGGCCAGTATGCCTGTTCATATGGTGAACACCTCTCAGCGCTGCACTGGGGGAACCTCAGATACTTTTGTCTTACGGTTGTTTAGCAGCAGCGCTAAAGGAGGCTAGCACAAAGAGCTATCTGTGGAGTTGTTGAATATGCTGTGTGGGCACCTAGCCAACAGGCTGGTCATCCAGACTCCTTCTTTAATAGTCCTCCTCCACCACACTACACCCCCACTCTCCCAGTGTTCAAAATCAGCCTAATATATACTCTCTCTCTCTCTCTCTCTCTCTCTCTCTCTCTCTCTCTCTCTCTCTCTCTCTCTCTCTCTCTCCTTCTCTCCTTCTTCTTCTCCCTCTCCTCTCTTCTCCTCTTCCTCCCTCCTCTCGTCCATCCTCTCCCGCTCTATCACGTCCTCTTCTCTTCTCTCTCTCTCTCTCTCTCTCTCTCTCTCTCTCTCTCTTCCCTCTCCCTCTCTCTCTCCCTCTCCTTCTCTCCCTCCCTCCCCTCCCTCCCCTGCAGATGACATTGAGGGGGATTAGGGGATTAACTTATAACTCTGCTGCTCTAAACTAAAAACTCTGCTGCTCTAAACTATAACTCTGCTGCTCTAAACTATAAACTCTGCTGCTTCTAAACTATAACTCTGCTGCTCTAAACTATAACTCTGCTGCTTCTAAACTAATAAATCTCTGCTGCTCTAAACTATAATCTTGCTCTCTAAACTATAATCCTGCTGCTCTAAACTATAACTCTGCTGCTCTAAACCATTTGGACTCTGCAGCTTCTAAACTATAACTCCCTGCTGCTCTAAACTATAACTCTGGCACTCCTAAACTATAACTCTGCTGCTCTAAACTATAACTCTCTGCAAGCTCTAAGCCTATAACTCTGGCTGTCTAAACTATAACCTTTCCTGCAGCTCTAAACTATTATAACTCTGCAGCCTCTAAACTATAACTCGCCTGGCTGCTCTAAATATAACTTCTGACTTAAACTATAACTTGCAGCTCTAAACTATAACTTCTGCTGCTCTAAACTATAATCTGCAGCTCTAAACTATAACTCTGCTGCAGATGAGGATCAAACATGGGAGAAGTTCAAGCGGTGGTTTTTGAATAAGATCAGGAGACAATTAACGATATGGACTGAGCAATACAGACATCAACCATAGCATGTTGAAGTGTGCTGAATGTTAACCTGACCTATCCTTGATTGGTACTGTAGCTCCCTGCTGACAGACAAATCCACAACAAAGGCGCCTGGCAGTTATCTGTGTCAGGCACATGCTTTAAATGGGAGGTGGTAGATGGGCTCCTTCACATCCATGGGCTGGCTTCTTTCTCTGGCACAGATACAGTCATCTCCATGTCCTACTCCGTATCATTGAAAGACTATTGCTCCACGAGAACACATCCAAAGAACGTTAATCTTGTTAATTGCGTTAAGCCCATCTTTGCTGACACTATCACCCATCTCACCCTCTGAACTACTGCTAATTCCCTGGTCCTGGTCTATACTGTAGGGAGGGCTGGTTCTGGTCTAGTATGTAGGGAGGGCTGGTCTGGTCTAGTACTGTAGGGAGGGCTTGGTTCTTGGTTCTAGTACTGTAAGGGAGGGCTGGTTCTGGTCTAGTACTGTAGGGAAGGGGCCTGGTTTCTGGTCTAGTACTGTAGGGAGGGCTTGGTTCCTGGTCTAGTACTGTAGGGAGGGCTGGTTCTGGTCTAGTACTGTAGGGAGGCTGGTTCTGGTCTAGATACCTGTAGGGAGGGCTGGTCCCTGGGTCTAGTACTTCGTTAGGGAGGCGCTGGTTCTTGGTTCTAGTACTGTAGGGAGGGGCTGGTCTGGTTTCTGGTCTAGTACTATAGAGGAGTCTGGTTCTGGTCTAGTACTGTAGGGAAGGCCTGGTTCTGGTCTAGTACTGTAGGGAGGGCTTGGTCTTCTGGTTTCTAAGTACTGTAGGGAGGGGGCCCTGGTTCTGGTCTAGTACTGTAGGGAGGGCTGGTTTCTGGTTAGTACGTGCTTCTGGTCTAGTACTGTAGGGAGGGCTTTGGTTTTCCCTGGTCCCCTAGTAACTGTAGGGAGGGCTGGTCCTGGTCTTAGTACTGTAGGGAGGGCTGGTTTCTGGTCTAGTACTGTACGGGAGGGCTGGTCCTGGTCTAGTACTGTAGGGAGAGCTGGTCCTGGTCTAGTACTGTTAGGGAGGGGCCTGGTTTCTGGTTCAGGTACTGTAGGGAAGGGGCTGGGTTCCTGGTCTAGTACTGTAAGGGAGGGCTGGTTCTGGTCTAGTACTGTAGGGAGGGCTGGTTCTGGTCCCTATGTACTTTTGTAGGGAGGGCTGGTTCTGGTCTAGTACTTAAGGGAGGGCTGGTCTGGTCTAGTTGTAGGGAGGCTGTCTCGGTCAGTACTTGTAGGGAGGGCTGGTTTCTGGTCTAGTACTGTAGGGAGGGCCTGGTTCCTGGTCTATAGCTTCAGTAAGGGAGGGCTCTGGTCCTGGTCTAGTACTGTAAGGGAGGGCTTGGTTCTGGTCTAGTATGTAGGGAGGGCCTTGGTTTTCTGGTCCTAGTACTGTAAGGGCCGGGGCTGGTTCCTGGTCTAGTACTGTAGGGAGGGTTGGTCTGGTCTAGTCATGTAGGTTCTGGTACCTCGTCTAGTACTGGGATAGGGCTTGGTCCTGGTCCTAGTATGTAGGGAGGGCTGGTCCTGGTCCTGGTCAGTACTGTAAGGGAGGATGGTCTGGTCTAGTACTGTAGGGAGGGCTGGTCCTGGTCTAGTACTGTAGGGAGGGCTGGTCCTGGTCTAGTACTTGTAGGGAGGGCTGGTCCCTGGTCCTAGTACTGTAGGGAGGGCTGGTCCTGGTTCCTAGTACTAGTAGGGAGGGCTGGTTCTGGTTAGTACTTAGGGAGGGCTGGCCTGGTCTAGATACTGTAGGGAGGGCTGGTCCCTGGTCCTAGTACTGTAGGGAGGGGCCTGGTCCTGGTCCTAGTACTGTAGGGAGGGCTGGTCCTGGGTCCCCTAGTACTGTAGGGAGGGCTGGTCCCTGGTCTGTACTCTGGTTTCTAGTACTTGGTAGGAGGAGGAGGGATGTGGTTCTGGTCTAGTCTGTAGGGAGGGCTGGGTCCCTGGTCTAGTTTAAACCTTTTTGTAGGGAGGGCTGGTCCTGGTTTCTTTAGTACTGTAGGGAGGGCTGGTCCTCGGTTCTGGTCTAGTACTGTAGGGAGGGCTGGTTCTGGTTCTAGTAATTTAGGGAAGTTTGCTGGTTCTGGTCTAGTACTGTTAGGGAGGGCGGTCCCTGGTACTAGTACTGTAGGGAGGGCTGGTTTCTGGTTCTAGTACTGTGGAGGGCTGGTCTGGTCTTCTGGTCTATACTAGGTAGGGAGTGGCTGGCTTCTGCGTCTAAGTTTACTGTAAGGGAGGGCTGGTTCTGGTCTAGTACTGTAGGGAGGGCTGGTTCTGGTTCTGGTCTAGTACTGTAGGGAGGGCTGGTTCTGGTTCTGGTCTAGTACTGTAGGGAGGGATGGTCCTGGTCTAGTACTGTAGGGAGGGATGGTCCTGATCAAAGACTGTATGGTTGGGGTCTCTGGGTTACTAAAACGGGATATGATGTCACAACCTACACTCTTAGAAACAAAGGTGCTATTTTTAACCTAAAAGGGTTATTTGGCTGTCCCAATAGGATAACCCTTTGAAGACTGATTTTTGGTTCCAGGTAGAACCCTTTTGAGTTACATGTAGAACCCTTTCCACAGATGGGTTCTACTTGGAACCAAAAAGGGTTCTCTTATGGGGACAGCCAAAGAACCTTTTTGGAAGTGTACAGACCTATCTCTGCCGCCTGGATTCGGTTGACAGGTATACTATATAAACAAAAGTATGTGGAAACCCCTTTAACCCCTTTTAAAGCCACACCCGTTGCTGACAAGTGTATCAAATCGAGCACACAGCCATGCGATCTCCATACACAARCATTGGAGGTAGAATGGCCTTACTGGMGAGCTCAGTGACTTTCAACGTCGCACCATCATAGGATGTCATTTTTTTACTTATTTAACCAGGCAAGTCAGTCGTCGGCCAAACCCCGACAACGCAGGGCCAATTGTGTCCTGCCGTTTGGGACTCCCAATCACGGCCCAATGTGCTACAGCCTGGATTCAAACCTGGTACTATAGTGACACCTCTTGCACTGAAATGCAGTGCCTTAGACCGCTGCGCCAATCGGGAGCCATCTTTCCAACAARTCAGTTCGTCAAATGTCTGCTCTGCTAGAGCTTCCCCGGTCAACTGTAAGTTCTGTTATTGTTAAGTGGAAACKTCTATGAGCAACAAAGACTCAGCCGCAAAGTGGTAGGCCACACAGGCTCACAGAACAGAACAGGACCGCAGATTGCTGATGCGTGTATGTGTAAAAATCGTCTGTCCTCGGTTGCAACACTCACTACCGAGTTCTAAACAGCCTCTGATAGCAACGTCAGCACAAGAACTGTTCATTGGGAGCTTCATGAAATGGGTTTCGATGGCAGAACATCCACACACAAGCCTAAAATCAGCATGCGCAATGCCAAGCATCGGCTGGAGTGGTGTAAAGCTCGCTGCTATTGGCCTCTGGAGCAGTGGAAACGTGTTCTCTGGAGTGCAAAATCACGCTTCACCATCTGGCAGTCTGATGGAGGAATCTGGGTTTGGTGGATGCCAGGAGAACGCTACCTGCCGCAATGCATAGAGCCAACTGTAAAATTTGGTGGAGGAGGAATTATGGTCTGGGGCTGTTTTTCATGATTTGGGCTAGGCCCCGTAATTCCAGTGAAGGGAAATCTTAATGGTACTGCATACAATGACATTCTAGACGATGCTGTGCTTCCAACTTTGTGGCAACAGTTTGGGKAAGGCCCTTTCCTGTTTAAGCATGACAATGCCCCCTGCAAAAAGCGAAGTCCATACAGAAATGGTTTGTCGAGATTGGTGTGGAGGAACTTGACTGGCCGAGCCCTGACCTCAACTCCATCGAACACCTTTGGATGAAGTGGAAAGCGGACTAGGAGCCAATATCAGTGCCCGACCTCACTAATGCTCTTATGGCTGAATGGAAGCCCAGAGCTACGTTCCAACATCTAGTGGAAAGCMTTCCCAGAAGAGTGGAGGCTGTTATAGCAGCTTAGGGAGACCAACTACATATTAATGATTTTGGAATGAGATGTTCGACGCGCATAGTCTATATACTATATAATCTGTTATGCCCTAGTCTATATACTATGCAATATGTTATATCCTAGTCTATAAACTATATAATATCTTATGCCCTAGTCTATATACTATATAATCTGGTATGCCCTAGTCTATATACCATATAATCTGTTATGCCTTAGTCTATATACTATAGAATCTGTTATACCCTAGTCTATATACTATATGATCTGTTATGCCCTAGTCTATATACTATATGATCTGTTATGCCCTAGTCTATATACTATATGATCTGTTATGCCCTAGTCTACATACTATATAATCAGTTATTCCCTAGTCTACATTATATAAACTATTATGCCTTAGTCTATATACTATATAATCAGGTATACCCTAGTCTATATACTATATAATCAGTTATACCCTAGTCTCGATACTATATAAACTATTATACCCTAGTCTATATACTCTATAATATGTGACAGTTATGCCCTAGTCTACATACTATATAATATGTTACACCCTAGTCTATATTATATAAACTATTATGCCCTAGTCTATATACTACACTGCTCAAAAAAATAAAGGGAACACTTAAACAACACAATGTAACTCTTTCTGACAAGGAGGAGCAGGAGGAGCACTGCCAGAGCCCTGCAAAATGACTCCAGCAGGCCACAAATGTGCATGTGTCTGCTCAAACGGTCAGAAACAGACTCCATGAGGGTGGTATGAGGGCCCGACGTCCACAGGTGGGGGTTGTGCTTAAAGCCCAACACCGTGCAGAACATTTGGCATTTGCCAGAGAACACCAAGGATTGGCAAATTCGCCACTGGCGCCCTGTGCTCTTCACAGATGAAAAGCAGGTTCCAACTGAGCACATGTGACAGACGTGACGGAGTCTGGAGATGCCGTTGAGAACGTTCTGCTGCCTGCAACATCCTCCAGCATGACCGGTTAGGCGGTGGGTCAGTCATGGTGTGGGGTGGCATTTCTTTTGGGGGGCCGCACAGCCTCCATGTGCTCGTCAGAGGTAGCCTGACTGCCATTAGGTAACGAGATGAGCTCCTCAGACCCCTTGTGAGACCATATGCTGGTGCGGTTGGCCCTGGGTTCCTCCTAAATACAAGACAATGCTAGACCTCATGTGGCTGGAGTGTGTCAGCAGTTCCTGCAAGAGGAAGGCATTGATGCTATGGACTGGCCCGCCCGTTCCCCAGACCTGAATCCAATTGAGCACATCTGGGACATACATGTCTCGCTCCATCCACCAACGCCACGTTGCACCACAGACTGTCCAGGAGTTGGCGGATGCTTTAGTCCAGGTCTGGGAGGAGATCCCTCAGGAGACCATCCGCCACCTCATCAGGAGCATGCCCAGCGTTGTAGGGAGGTCATACAGGCACGTGGAGGCCACACACACTATTGAGCCTCATTTTGACTTGTTTTAAGGACATTACATCAAAGTTGGATCAGCCTGTAGTGTGGTTTTCCACTTTAATTTTGAGTGTGACTCCAAATCCAGACCTCCATGGGTTGATAAATTTGATTCTCCATTGATAATTTTTTGTGTGATTTTGTTGTCAGCACATTCAGCAATGTAAAGAAAAAAGTATTTAATAAGATATTTCATTCATTCAGATGTAGGATGTGTTATTTTAGTGTTCCCTTTATTTTTTTTGAGCAGTGTATATAATCAGGTATACCCTAGTCTATATACTCTTCATCTGTTATGCCCTAGTCTATATACTCTATCATCTGTTATGCCCTAGTCTTATATACTATATAATCAGGTATACCCTAGTCTATATACTATACAATCTGTTATACCCTAGTCTATATACTATATAATCTGTTATCCCTAGTCTATATACTATATAATCTGTTATGCATAGCCTACACACTTTATTATCTGTTACACCCTAGTCTATATACTATAATAATCTGTTATACCCTAGTCTATATACTATATAATCTGTTATACCCTAGTCTATACCCTGCGCCTCCGGGTGGCGCAGTGGTCTAGAGCACTGCATCGCAGTACTAGCTGCGCCCCAGAGTCTCTGGGTTCACGCCCAGGCTCTGCCGCAGCCGGCCCGCCGGGGGTCCATGGGGCGACGCACAATGGCTTAGCGTCGTCCGGGTCCGGGTTAGGAGGGTTGGCCGGTAGGGATATGTGGATATTGTAAAGTGTAAAGTGAATATTGTAAAGTGGTTGTTCCACTGGATATCATCATAAGGTGAATGCACCAATTTGTAAGTCGCTCTGGATAAGAGCGTCTGCTAAATGACTTAAATGTCTATATACTATATAATCTGTTAACCCTAGTCTATACTATATAATCTGTTATACCCTCTATATAATATAATCTGTTACACCTAGTCTATATACTATATAATCTGTTATACCCTAGTCTATATACTATATAATCTGTTACACCTAGTCTATATACTATATAATCTGTTATACCCTAGTCTATATACCATATAATCTGTTATGCCTAAGTCTATATATTATATAATCTGTTATCCCTAGTCTATATTCTTTATTTTATTTAACCTTCATTTAACGGTACAGTCCCATACGTAGGCAGTACAGTTCCATACGTAGACAGTACAGTTCCATACGTAGGCAGTAATAGTCCCATACATAGGCAGTACAGTCCCATACGTAGGCAGTACAGTTCCATACGTAGGCAGTACAGTTCCATACGTAGCAGTACAGTCCATACGTAGACAGTACAGTTCCATAGTAGACAGTACAGTTCCATACGTAGGCAGTATAGTCCTATACATAGGCAGTACAGTCCCATACGTAGGCAGTACAGTCCCATACGTAGACAGTACAGTTCCATACGTAGGCAGTATAGTCCCATACATAGGCAGTACAGTCCCATACGTAGGCAGGACAGTCCCATACGTAGGCAGTACAGTTCCATACGTAGGCAGTACAGTCCCATACGTAGACAGTACAGTCCCATACGTAGGCAGTACAGTCCCATACATAGGCAGTACAGTTCCTACATAGGCAGTACAGTCCCATACGTAGGCAGTACAGTTCCATACGTAGGTAGTACAGTCCCCATGTGTATGCAGTACAGTTCCATAGTAGGCAGTACAGTTCCATAGTAGGCAGTACAGTTCCATACGTAGGCAGTACAGTCCCATGTGTAGGCAGTACAGTCCCTACGTAGGCAGTACAGTTCCATATGTAGACAGTACAGTCCATACGTAGGCAGTACAGTCCATACATAGGCAGTACAGTCCCATACGTAGGCAGTACAGTCCCATACATAGGCAGTACAGTCCCATACGTAGACAGTACAGCCCATGCGTAGGCAGTACAGTCCCCATTAGTAGGCAGTAAAGTCCTATGTGTAAGCGGTACGGTCCCCATGTGTAGGTAGTACAGTCCCCATATGTAGGCAGTACAGTCCCCATATGTAGGCAGTACAGTCCCATACGTAGGCAGTACAGTCCCATGTGTAATATGGACAGAGGAAAGAGTGTATGAGAAGCTAAATGGTGTCGTGGAAAATGTGTTTCTCTCTCTCTTCAGTGTTGTGTAATTTGATTTGCACGCAGCAGATCCTAATGCACTACAGTGGCCCAGCAGATCCTAATGCACTACAGTGACCCAGCGATCCTAATGCACTACAGTGGCCCAGCAGATCCTAATGCACTACAGTGGCCCAGCAGATCCTAACGCACTACAGTGACCCAGAAGATCCTAATGCACTACAGTGACCCAGCAGATCCTAATGCACTACAGTGATCCAGCAGATCCTAATGCAATACAGTGACCCAGCAGATCCTAATGCACTACAGTGACCCAGCAGATCCTAATGCACTACAGTGACCCAGCAGATCCTAATGCACTACAGTGACCCAGCAGATCCTAACGCACTACAGTGACCCAGCAGATCCTAATGCAATACAGTGACCCAGCAGATCCTAATGCAATACAGTGACCCAGCAGATCCTAATGCAATACAGTGACCCAGCAGATCCTAATGCACTACAGTGGCCCAGCAGATCCTAATGCACTACAGTGACTCAGCAGATCCTAATGCACTACAGTGACTCAGCAGATCCTAATGCACTACAGTGACCCAGCAGATCCTAATGCAATACAGTGACCCAGCAGATCCTAATGCAATACAGTGACCCAGCAGATCCTAATGCAATACAGTGCCCAGCAGATCCTAATGCAATACAGTGATCAGCAGATCCTAATGCACTACAGTGACTCAGCAGATCCTAATGCACTACAGTGACCCAGCAGATCCTAATGCACTACAGTGACCCAGCAGATCCTAATGCACTAAGTGACCCAGCAGATCCTAATGCACTACAGTGACCCAGCAGATCCTAATGCACTACAGTGACCCAGCAGATCCTAACGCACTACAGTGACCCAGCAGATCCTAACGCACTACAGTGACCCAGCAGATCCTAATGCACTACAGTGACCCAGCAGATCCTAATGCAATCAGTGACCCAGCAGATCCTAATGCAATACAGTGACCCAGCAGATCCTAATGCAATACAGTGCCCAGCAGATCCTAATGCAATACAGTGACTCAGCAGATCCTAATGCACTACAGTGACTCAGCAGATCCTAATGCACTACAGTGACCCAGCAGATCCTAATGTCCATCCTAATGCACTACAGTGACCCAGCAGATCCTAATGCACTACAGTGACCCAGCAGATCCTAATGCACTACAGTGACCCAGCAGATCCTAACGCACTACAGTGACCCAGCAGATCCTAATGCAATACAGTGACTCAGCAGATCCTAATGCACTACAGTGGCCCAGCAGATCCTAATGCACTACAGTGGCCCAGCAGATCCTAATGCACTACAGTGGCCCAGCAGATCCTAATGCACTACAGTGGCCCAGCAGATCCTAATGCACTACAGTGACCCAGCAGATCCTAATGCACTACAGTGACTCAGCAGATCCTAATGCACTACAGTGACCCAGCAGATCCTAATGCACTACAGTGACTCAGCAGATCCTAATGCACTAAGTGGCCCAGCAGATCCTAATGCACTACAGTGGCCCAGCAGATCCTAATGCACTCAGTGACCCAGCAGATCCTAATGCACTACAGTGACCCAGCAGATCTAATGCACTACAGTGGCCCAGCAGATCCTAATGCACTACAGTGGCCCAGCTATTCAAGAGGCTGTGGATGTACATCATCAGTGTGCGGCTCTCCGTCTGTTTGCTAGTCTGATCCATTATTTCACCTAGGCCTTCTGGAAATGTTAGCGTGCAGGACCACACAACGCACTGACACAGAGTGGTTGTCCACAGACAAGGATGACAAATATCCCTTATCCTTTTACTGCAGTGTGCTAAATCAGGGTCACACCGAGTGATTCTTGGTAGTCTAAAACAAATCTACTTTGAAACAAAAGTATACACCTCACACATATGGTTACTGGCTTAAAAAAAGAAGACACTTGTACCATGTCAGATATAGAGTTGAAATATATTCAATTTTGAGTTTTCATCCCAATATTACACTTTATATACATCACAGAAGACTGAAATGTAACAAATGTTTGAGATAGAAACACTGGATTTTCTTCGTTTTATATGAATTATGAAATTATGAAAAATATGAATAATTCCACACATGAGGCCAAGAGCAGCGTTTTTGGTCATTGTGTCACGACTTCCGCCGAAGTTGGTGCCTCTCCTTGTTCGAGCGGCGTTCGGCGTCACCGGTTTTCTAGCCGCCACCGATCTACGTTTCATTGTCCATTTTGTTTGTCTTATTGTACACACCTGTTTTTCATTACAATTA
>NC_036839.1:43487640-43490697 GCF_002910315.2 Salvelinus sp. IW2-2015 | reverse complement strand
AATCACACTTCTGTGAAATCAAACTGTCACTTAGGAAGCAACACTGATTGACAATAATTTCACATGCTGTTGTGCAAATGGAATAGACAACAGGTGGGAATTTATAGGCAATTAGCAAGACACCCCAATAAAGGAGTGGTTCTGCGGTGGTGACCACCAGACCACTTCTCCGTTCCTATGCTTCCTGGCTGATGTTTGGTCACTTTTGAATGCTGGCGGTGCTTTCACTCTAGTGGTAGCATGAGACGGAATCTACAAACCCACACAAGTGGCTCAGGGTAGTGCAGCTCATCCCAGGATGGCACATCAATGCGATGCTGTGGCAAGAAGGTTTGCTGTGTCTATTAGTTATTCCCTATTTAACCCTCTGGTTCCCACATGGTTTTGTGCGTGTTTATTCGTTGTTAAGTGTTCTCATTGTCTGTGAGCTGGAGTATTTTCCCTTCGTGGAATTATTTTGTTGTTTATTCGAGTAAAGTACGTTTTTTTACTCAGTTATGTGTCCTGCGCCTGACTCCTTCCTACCTGCTGCACATTGACACTTGACACATTAATGGCAAGAAAGAGCTAGCCCTTCAGCTAGGCTACTGTCAGCATACAGAGAATCAGAAGACACTTTGCCCACCATGGGTTTGATGATTTTATAAGCTACTTTATTATTATTATCATAATGCACATTATTTGAATTAATAAAAAGGCTATAGTAAAAAAGCTTTCGTAACTTTGCAGGTAATGTTCAATAACAAAAACTCAACAAAAAAATCACACCGACAAGTTCTTCAGTATGACCGACCTTGTTAAACGGAACAAGTGTTCAGCTCCTAGCAAAGGAGCTCCTTGGAGGAGGCAGGCTGTAATCATTTACATATCCGGGACATTTTAAGGCATTGAGATTCCATCCTGTTTCCAGCACCATGTGGCAATGTGACAACTCTCTAACAAGGGTGAACTCTGGAGGTCAGAGCATTGAATCCCCCCCCCCCCCTCCACTGTGGGATGGTGAATAGGCCCTTAATAAAAGCGAGGGGGAGGGGCCATGCTTGAGCAAGCATTCCCACTCAGGAACTTCTATTTCTATCATTTAATTTCACAATACACAACGGTCCTCTTTGTGACCGGAGGAGGACTTATTAAACTCAACAAATTAACATGAGCGCTTAGACAGAGCCGCTGTTGGTGGTGGGCAATCAACCAGCCACACTGAAGACAGGGAAGACAAGAGAGGTGTGGATGTGTGGAGAGAATGAGCAGTGAAGAGGAGAGAGGTAAAAGAAGAGGAGGAGAGAGACAGCAGGAGAGGTGGGAAGGTGGAACAGGAAAAGAGAGAGGTGGGGAGAGAAAGAGAAAGGGATAAAATAGCAGTGGTATTTTGGTTGGACTAAGTGGTTTCACCACATAGAGCAGCTCAGATAGTCTGAGAGGATTTGTGGGACTCATCTGCTGTTTAATTGACAAAGAAGATTGGTCAGATCCTCGGCCAAATAGAGAGAGCACCAGAAATMATTCAGTTAGGATGACAAATAACTAATTAATATGGATATTAAGCGAATGTGACCCATGGCAGAAAGCTGGGCGTATGTCRCACGTAACTACTTCACAGAAGAGGCATTTGAACATAYWTYTTTTTRKTTTTTYMWYMAAATTATATATTTTTTCTTCCAGAAATRCCTTATTGAACATGTAAACTTTCATGTGCCTTACTAACAAASKTGTATGTMCTCTGTAAATATAAATAAAATGTGAAATCACGAAGGTGTTTAGACACTAAGAAAACACAGAATTATGCCYAGCTCAGATAACGAGGGGGCTGGAACATTCACGAGAAAGAGAGTCCATTCTGTAACTCAAGGCTTCTCTGTCAAATGGCACATCCTGCTCTCTGCTACCACGGATATTTGAAATATCCATTGGATTTACTCATATTTTCATCGTGGACAACATGCAAAGTGTAGCTATAGCTTTCAATACCAGTGTTGTCCTGAATAGAGCTGCTGGTATTGACACAGCTCTGTCTTCTGTGGCTAAAGCAGTCTGGACTGGTGGAAGCCGAGTGGGAGGGATTATTTTGAAAGTGATTCCCCATAATCCATACACCTGTAAGAGTCTACCGTTAAAATGGCAAGATACATTATTGTCTCAACTGTATAAAAAGTTGTTTTCATTTTTCTTATTTAACCAGGCAAGTCAGTAAAAACAAATTCTTATTTACAATGACGGCCGACCCCGACCAAACCCGGAAGACGCTGGGCCAACAACGTTGTAGCTGTTCAATGTGAAATATTATCTTTCTTATACAACAAAAGGCAATTTAATACTGCAAATGGTTTGCCTAATGGGGTATCTTAGTGAGATAATGTTTAGAGAATCTATTTTGGCAATTTAGTGAAATATATTTATCCCAAGTATTAATGTAGATCAAGTGTGAAAAGAGACGGTTGGTCACATATTTAAACTCATTCCGAAAAAATGCTGTGAGTGCCACTGAAAATGTCTAAATAATCTTTTTTTTTTTAACATGTTGGGGAGGCAAGAGGGGGCAATATTGTGATTAATGAAACTTCATAAACAAATGGTTGAGTGACTGAGTAAATGTGTAATGTGTAATTATCCCTTGTAACATTAGTCTTACACCGGTGGTGGAACGACATAGGTCACAAGTGAGAATTCCAGATATTTCWACAGCAAACAGGCCCAACTGCATCTCTGCAGACTTCACACAAATATGCATTTGAAGTTATTTATGAGCTGTCCCCAGTTCCTGTTTTCATCATCTGGAGTGGGCCTGGGACCAGCTGTGCTCTCCTAACAGGATTGGRTAGGTTACTTTTTAAATGTAATCCGWTMCAGTTACTAGTTACCTGTCCAAAATTGTAATCAGTAACGTRACTTTTGGATTACCCAAACTCAGTAATGTAATCTGATTACATTCAGYTACTTTTAGATTAMTTTCCCCTTAAGAGGCATTAGAAGAAGACAAAAATGTATGTTRCCAATTGAATGACATCTATTGCAGGATAAATCAATGTTAAAGTTTACATAGCTGGCCATATATGGATG
>NC_036839.1:43478287-43486489 GCF_002910315.2 Salvelinus sp. IW2-2015 | reverse complement strand
GATAAATCAATGTTAAAGTTTACATAGCTGGCCATATATGGATGATATATTTTCATTTATGGGTTGGTTATGTAGGCTTCTTCTAACCCATCGCTTTCTACTACATATAATAATACGATTCAACTATATCTTTACATTAATATATCTAATTTATAAGTCCAAAAAATGGATGTAGCAACTACAGATTGTCCCTTTAAGTCTATCAAAAGTGTACAAGTTTGAGAATGTGTCCATTAGGCCTATGGACATATATTTTTATATCAGCAAGTATTAGATTGAGCAATAAAAGCCCCACTTTTATTCTATAGGCTGGGATCCGCACTATGCAGCTGTTATTCCATAGGCTGGGATCCTCACTATGCAGCTGTTATTCTATAGGCTGGGATCCNCACTATGCAGCTGTTATTCTATAGGCTGGGATCCTCAATATGCAGCTGTTATTCCATAGGCTGGGATCCTCACTATGCAGCTGTTATTCTATAGGCTGGGATCCGCACTATGCAGCTGTTATTCCATAGGCTGGGATCTGCACTATGCAGCTGTTGCAAGAGCACATTTTTCACTGGCTGTCCACTGGTTTCTAAAACAGTCATTGATAGGCAGCTTAATCCCCTCAATTTATGTTCCTCAGATATGTTTGGGATAGACCGTTTCATTAGGCAGAGAGGAACACAATGTATGTTTAGTGTATCAGTGCAGTGAAGAATGACGTTCTAAAATTACAGTCAATGGAGACATCAGCATTGGGATTGAGGGAGACGAGCAACGTTTCACACAAGTTGTCAAACATCACCAAGTTGTAGACCTTGAGTAATAGAGGCACACCAATCAGATGACAGACAACTGCAYTCATTAGATGAGTCATGAAACGAGTTTCAAAATTACATTACTCATTTGGGTTAGCAATCAAGTGAATATTTATCTCTTTCTCAGATTTCAGTCATAAACAATTGAAGCTCCGTTTAGATCTCGAAGWTTAACGCCAGTGGTGAATCACTCTTTCCAGAGAACTATTGTGTCGAGTGCTGGCTGTAAACAACAGAGAAAAACTGTTTTTTAACTAAGGAGTTCAAGAGTTTCCATGCAGGATTTTTTTTCTTCTCTTTTTGGCTATCAATGTCTCGCTCTAAAACTAACAGAGACGACCTGTTCAGAGTCAAGTATGTCCATMATTTGCCGTATTTGATTAGCCTTTACTCCTGCAGTCACAAGACAGCCATACATGTTAACCAGTATATAATAATTCAAAACTCACAAGCCTATTCATTTCTCTTTCATATTGACAATTGTCTCTACAAAAGAGAAATTGACAAGCTTGTGACTTTCCCCTTTTGGCATCTGCCACCTCTTTACTTACAGAACCCCTATAAACCGGCGGTAGGTGAAGCAATGACAGACAAATATTGATGCCACCTGTACTTTAAATAATGAAACAGCAAGTAGTCACTCCTAGGCCCCTGTATTGCAGACAAAAATGACTTTCTCAGCTGCTGTATATCATGAATGATCAGTTATCCTATCTTTCTTAGATTACGATAATCTCCCAAGGGGCCATAGTTTATATCATGCTAATTTCCCAAGGGGCCATAGTTTAGTTCATGCTAATTTCCCAATGGGCTATAGTTTAGATCAGGCTAATTTCCCAATGGGCCATAGTTTAGATCAGGCTAATTTCACAAGGGGACATAGTTTATATCATGCTAATCTCCCAAGGGGACATAGATTAGATCATGCTAATCTCCCTATGGGCCATAGTTTAGATCATGCTAATTTCCCAAGGGGCCATAGTTTAGATCATGCTAATTTCCCAAGGGGCCATAGTTTAGTGCTGCATGATTTCACAATCTACTACTCAAGGCTGTTGGCATGGAGGAGGTACATAGCAACGGAGGTCAATGCTAAGTGGGCAGGTGAATGTCACCTGACTTTAGAGCTGAATAGAAGTTTGCAGAACATTGGGAACATCTGAATCAAGTCTCACTTTGGGCTTCACAGGCCCCAGTCAGAGCCAAGATCCAGATCCTCCCRCATCCTCAGTATATCCGCTGGTATAGTACATATTTAACACCATAGACGCATCGGAGAAACAGTGGGGAATGTTTTAAATGTGACACCACCTCAAGGAGAACGAGATGAGGGAATCAAATATACTGTAGACAGTTGTCAGTTATCTACAGTCTGATCTCTGAGAGGCATCATCTGTTCTCCATGGCTTCAAGTCATCCTGTTTATTTTTGGGGTGTAGTCACCAGTACATGCATGCATTCCTGATTTAATCTACAGCAGAGTCTTCAGTGTGTTTTCCTACGAAGCATGGAAAACAACAAGTATCCCTGAACAACCGTAAGACATTCATTACACTGAAAGATAACAGTTCAATCATCAAAACCACTTGAGAGATCCTTACGCTTGTTTGTTACTTTTCAGTGATCACGATAGTCATCAACACATTACAGGCTGCTAGCTCACTTCTTATTAGTGGTTCTCGTGGTGACAGAGTTATATGGATGGCACACACCACACCGAATGTCTGTCTGCCGTTTGTTCGGCGCGGTGTGTTTTAGGGTCCTCCCTGCCGGTGGACGTATGACCGGCGACATTTTCGCACAAATCTACATGTAGAATYGGTTTGCACTCAGGTTGCAAATTACGGCTGGCACTCTGTTCAGAGGTGCTAAGTACCTTTGGCCGGCAAACGCTACCGGTGTGCCCGTGCTCAACCAATACCTCATTACAAGAAGACCATCAGCAATCATCAGCAATCACTACTACACTCAATGGTAGGTTGAAGTGGTTGAAGTGAATAGAAATGGAATTACTCGTTCCCATGCCTCCTAGGGGACTTGTTGTCTTAAAGTCCTACTGAGAGGATTTGAATATGAACAGAGCCTGAGGCAGTGGACAATGCACATGGTCAGTGGCAACGCAGGCCAATATCCTCTTAGAGAGGGAGAGAGAGAGAGAGATACAACAAGAGGGGCTGCAATGTGTTATCTTACAGGGAGTCCGTCTACTCCGCAACTTTCAATTCAGTGAACTTCCCTCTGCATCAACAGCCACTGAAGTCACACACAAAGGAGCGGGGCCAAATTAGGAGCACAATGAGTCCACTGTGGGAGCTTCAGAGGAAATGAATGAATGCTGTTGATACACGTTCTCACACTGTCAGTGTTCTCACCTCCTAGTCCCTCCATAGCCTCAGCTGCACCATTGCAAATCAACAGGAGAGCTCCATTCCATTGGTGTTCTCAGAACCCATCTATCACTGTAAGAAGGAAGGCTCAGCTCACCCAGTAAAATACTATTCGTTACCACTGTAGTAGACTGAAAACAAAGCAAAAAAATTAGGCCTACCTTGGATAGGGTCAACAGTCTATTTCTGCATTAATGAGAATGATGCTACTCCTGTTAATGAAGGACCGTGCACTATGATATTATGAACATAAAAGACTATGASTGCAGCTTAACAGCTTAGACAACATGGGGGCGACTGAGAGTCCTCTATACTGTCTGTCCCATCTGGCACACAGTCTCTTACAGCCACAAAGCTCATAAGTCTGCTGGGAGCCTTTAAGAAGTATTTTGCTGAACCTGTGGCATTGGCGCCAAGCTAGCTCTCTCCTCCCAGGCATGCATCCCCAGGGTGGCTGGGAACACAGATGGACAACACTTGGGACTGAGTCAGAGAGCCCAGTGGGACACAGGAATTACACCCTAGTTTAACTACTCCCAGTCCCAGTTCAGCCCTTCACATCGCATGGCACGACACAGCGTGACTTGCCCAGAGACTGAGACAAGGTGAAAATGATGGAGTCTATGGACTCCAAGTTTGTTTTGATAACCAAATGACACCGCATAATGGATGTTTTTGTCTATAAACTAAAACTCGTCCACTGTCTGCCCACACAACTCTGAAACTCATTAGTAACAGCTGTACTGAGTTGCATACACAGATGTCTTTAGCTGCAAAAATAAACACCCTCAAATCATTGGATACATCAGTCATCAATCTGACGCACTTCTTTAGGCTATTGTAGAATGCATTTGTCTGACCAATCAATAAACAATATCATGTTTCCATCAAAACCAATCTACACAGGAACATTCAAGTTGTCATTATTCACATGGATTTGTGATCAATAAGCCATTTAGTTAGAAGTTGAGAAACAAAAGAGCAGTATATGGAATCAAATATATATATATTATATATATATATATATATATATATATATATATTATATATATATATATTGATCATATTACTGCTTTTTGTTTCTCAACTTCTAATAAATCTATATATATATCATATATACTTATACTGATAGTGACTTATATATTTATATATATTATATATATATATCATATATACTTATACTGATAGTCTTATATATTATATATATATATATATATATATATCATATATACTTATTACTGATAGTGATTTATATATATATATATATATATATATATATACTTATACTGATAGTGACTTGGGTTATCACCTCCTGTTAGAAGTGCTCAGCCCATACCGAGCTGCGCTGACTGTATGGAAATCCTTTCAAATTTATCTCCCTCTTATCAAGTGGCACAAGTTGTTCAACTACTCTTTAACGCTAATAGCCTAGCAAACCCGGTCAGATCAAAATTATTTGGGTTGAAACGTATTGTAAACATGACAATTTAAGATGCGCTTTGCGCGGAGAAAGCTCAGTGGGGGGACTAAACAGAACAGGCATGGAACAAGTTGTCATTTTATAATGTAAGTTTTAACTCAAACAGAAAAAGTAATCAATATTTAAATAGAAACTTACCCATTTTTGTTTCCCAGTTTCTGAAGAATAGGTGTCTGTTGAAAGTTCAGCTAACGGGCGATGTTGCGTCCGGAGATGCACAGCGAACGCCAGACTAGTCCACTGAGTTGCTGCTGCGCGTCGTCCCGTTTGGAGACAGGCTGACTGACGTCACCACCGGCGGATTGGTGTGTAGGATTGATTAGTTTAGTTTAGTTTAGTTTATTAGGATCTCCATTAGCTACTGCAYATGCATATGCTACTCTTCCTGGGGTTCACATAAAATAGTACGAGACAAGAACAATATAAGATATTACAAAACAAATAAATAAAATATGAGTTATATATAGGAAAGACACCGAGACAACAAAAATACTATTTGCACACTATTCATATATACATATTCATATCCTTGTATACAGTATAGTTAAAATAGTTCTTTATAAAGAKTAGAGGATCTGTATTACAATATGTTTTTAGAGCCAGGACAGGACAGCACTATGTTCGGGCCCCTCACCTCTCCCCTCTTCAGAGGACAGAGAAGTTTGTTGGTCATTCAACCCTGGATACTTTATCTTGGTTTATGTTATTAAACATTCTTCTGCTGGTCCAGATAAAAGACCACTGTCTAAACTTAGACCAGTGCAGGTTTGCCTTTGCCTGAGTGAAGACATGATCTGGGTTAATTTATCCACATAATAGAGCCCCACAGTGGAGCTGTCATAATACCCATAAAACCTAGTGGTCAAACAAGGAAATGGTTCCAATCGTTTTTCCACCATTCATTTTTTCCCATAGGGGATTTTAGAAACACTTAAWATAAGGGCTGTGTTTTGTGTAGTCTTACCCTGGCGTGACGTTTTGATAAACATGTAAATCTCTCTAGGACAAGGTGACTTTTATCAATATATATATTAGAAGTGTTTCTAAAATCCCCTATGGGAAAAATGATTGAAACCATTTCCTTGTTTGACCGTTAGGTTTTATKGGTGTTATGACTCATACTATGCTCTATGCCTTAGCTAAACTGTTTTGAGGGAAGGTAATACATTTGTAATCCCAATTAGATCATAATATCAAGTTATATATATTTTTTAAACTATATTTGTCTGGTGAGACTGGCTTAGCACTGCAGGGTAAGCCAAGGTTTATTCTCACTGCTGTAGTATCCTGTCTACCCCTGAAGCTCCCAGTAATCCAATGTTTTGGATAAGGTGTTATCATGTCAGCTGGGCTATCCTGTGCAAGAAAGTCAACAAGGWCAAAGAACCAATGAGCACTCACCACAGATCATAGGTTAATCCCAGACCTGCAGCGTCAGTGAATCCAACCTGCTGTCCAATAACTCAATGTAGAAATCAAAATAACTGGAGAAAATACAATCCCCCATAAAGAGAAAAGACCAAAAATTAGAGGCTGTAGTCTCTAAAAATTGGATTCAATTTGTACCACAGAAGTATCGCGGAAGATCCGAGTTTAAATAGTCAAAGGTAATTTCGATTGAGCTGACATATGCACAGTGAATGACGTTTCGCACTATTATATTGAAAGGTAGCCACAATCTTGAACATGAATGAACATAAGTGCATTCATTGTCCATCTCTGTACCCTGTTATACATCCCGGGTTTCTCTGTTTTATTTATTATTATTGCAAATCATATCAGAAAGTGTATGATACAGCAAAGAGGTCTGCCAGTATTTTCTGACAACAGATCAGATAATTCAAGAAGGCTTTATTGTCCGTCAATTTACAGTGGAAGAACAAGAATCATTCCTCTTCTGCTTCGTCTCTCACTTCTTCAGTCGTCCCCTCATTTTCTGTGGCTATTGCCTTTAAATTTCAATCAAGCTATAACGTGTATCTTGCGCGATACTTCTGCAATACGGATTGAATTCCCAACTACATTCTATTACCTACCTTGTTTAATCTAATTCATCTTTTTTTGAGCGAATGGTCAGTGGGCCAGAACATAAATGCAAATACTTTGTACACTGCAAATTGACCGCAATAAACCCAAACAGATATASAATTTGACAAAAACATAATATTATCAAACCTTGATTACATTGAGAAACGATCACATAGTCTCTCTATTTAGTCAATGCATGGAAATACTTGGGTACAGATATCCTAAAATAAAATCCCTTGGTGYTAATTTTCTRGTGTTGGTMAGAAAACTTATTGWAATCACCAGAGGKGCCAATTYGGCCTGTGGGCCGCCAGTTGGGAAACTATATCGTCCCCCTCAGCCTCACCATCATTCCAGTCCCTCTGCTTCTCATTAAAGAGTGGAGAAACACACAATGCCAATCAGCATTGATCCAGTGCATTGGTATCCGGTATCCAAGGAGGCCACAGTGTTCTGCAGGCCCAGTCTTTTCACTGTCGGCCAAATGGCCAATTCTCAATGGGCCACTTCATGGTCAAGCAGGGCTTCCACCCAACATGGCAAGGACAACACACAGAGAATGGAAGCTTTTGGTACCACTACCAGCTATGTCTCACTGAGAGATAGAAGGAACATCTACTGTGGTCATGGAAATTCTTACACAGGGACACTCAAAGTCAATCTTAAATGAATCATAATTTATTTGTCAACGTGCTGGAGAGGTTCCAACCAACTCAATGCACCGTAGTACACATGTCTGTCAGAAAACTCTCCCGGGGCTGTCCCAACAGTTGCCTTATATACCGCGATACACAGGCAAGTTATATTTGCATGATTTACCATAATGAATTAATAATTACCGGTTTGTTCTATTCATGTGACCGACCAATACTGTTTCATAACATGTGACAGACCAACACCCCACGAGGCTTCTCCTCTCTAAACTGAGACTTTGAAACTGAGATATCTTTTGTTCTCAAAACACGGTCATTCGTTCTAAAAAAAACAATGGTCTGGGCGTAATGCTAAATTRCAGCTACTGATAGGTGTGATTTGTACAGTCAGCCACTTGCGTGGACAAGGAAATTGGTTATTAGAACCGCACATGAATAGAACACAGAAATGAGTTATAAGAATTGCACAAACATAAAAAGGCTTGGCATCAGGCACATTTTGCCATCAACAGGACTGCAATGCGTTAAGAGTTCGCTCATGAATCATGAGCAAAGCTTCTAGAACACAATAGTATGTGAGTGACCCTCTGTTGTTGTCCAGTAGTGAGGGAGTGACCCTCTGTTGTTGTCCAGTAGTGAGGGAGTGACAGCCTGTTGTTGTTTAGTAGTAAGGGAGTGACAGCCTGTTGTTGTCCAGTAGTCATCACATACTACTGGACAACAACAGGCTGTCACTCACATACTACTGGACAACAACAGGCTGTCACTCACATACTACTGGACAACAACAGGCTGTCACTCACATACTACTGGACAACAACAGGCTGTCATCTCACAATAACTTACTG
>NC_036839.1:43463989-43478262 GCF_002910315.2 Salvelinus sp. IW2-2015 | reverse complement strand
AATCAAATACAGATTTTTACTATCAATAGATTTGACCAATATGAAAATATGAGCCTATGCACATTTTTAACATGTGATAACAGTGTAACATGACTTACATCATATCTATTGCTGGTAACTCCAGAGAAAAAGTCTCTGAGAGGCTGATTGAAATAGACTCGTCCCATCTCCATAGTGACATGGAGAGCTACTCAACCTATCCTGCCATGTAAAACTGGCTCCCTCTAGCTCCCTCTCTCTCTCTCTCCTCACGCTCAACAAGCTGCTGATTGTAGTCTTACAAGTCACATAAGATTCCCCAATAAAACCCCAGTCAACAAATGGGTTTTACAAGAATTCCACAGGAAGTGAAGATCTAAAGCTACTGCTGTTGAGTAAACGGAGGAATTCACACAATTAAAATGTGTCGCCCCTGTAAATAGGCACTCTGCTACTTCTTTCAGTGGTAAACCTCTTATATAAGCCTAAATGGACATCTGTAACAAAGGACATAATTACCTCGCAAGAGATGCGGTGGGATTCAATTACTGAGGATAATAGTGGACAGATTGCCACTCCTATTGCCACATCTTCAATCTAAGCGTACTAGAAAGTGTGCCCTCAAGCCTGAAGGGAAGCAAAATTCATTCCGCTACCCAAGAATAGTAAAAGCCCCCTTTACTGGCTCAAACAGCCAAACAATCAGCCTGTTACCAAAATTGTGTTTGACCAGAAACAATGCTATTTTACAGTAAACAAATTGCCAACAGACTTTCAGGATGCTTATAGGGATGGACATTCTACAAGCACAGCACTTACACAAATGACTGATGATTGGCTGAGAGAAATGAAGATAAAAATATTGTGGGGCTGTTTTGAGAACTTTTGAAATTATCGATCATAGTCTCCTGCTGTAAAAACGTATATGTTATGCTTTACACCCCCTGCTATATTGTGGATAAAGAGTTACCTGTCTAACAGAACACAGAGGGTGTTCCTTAATGGAAGCCTCGCCAACATAATCCAGGTAGAATCAGGAATTCCCCAGGGCAGCTGTCAAGGCCCTTACTTTTAAAATCTTTACTAATGACTAATGACTGAACACTCAACAAAGAGCTACAGTTAGTTTTAGAATGGATGGCACAGGATAACTTAGTCGTACATATTTGAAAAACTAAAAGCATTGCATTTGGAACAAATCATTCACTAAACCCTAAACCTCAACTAAATATTGTAATGTATTATGTGGAAATTGAGCAACTTGAGGTGACTAAACTGCTTGAGAGTAGACCTGGATTGTAAACTGTCATGGTCAAAACATACCTAAGATGGGGAGAAGTCTGTCCCATAATAAATCACTGCTCTGCCTTCTTAACAACACTATCAACAAGGCAGGTCCTACTGACCCTAGTTTGTCGCACCTGGACTACTGTTCAGCAGTATGGTCAGGCGCCAGAAAGACGGACTTAGGAACATTGCAATTGGCTCAGAACAGGCAGCACGAGCTGGCCCTTGAATGTACACAGAGAGCTAACATTAATAATGTGCATGTCAACTCACACTCTTCTATCGGGCTCAATATGGTATCGGAGAGACTAGACGTTCATCACTACTTATTTTGTAATGTGTTGAGGACCAATTTGAGGTTTCGACACACAGAGTGAGCATAGCAACCGAAAGGTCATGCGTTTAAACAACTACTCAAGGCACCAGCACTCCAATGACCCACCCTACCTACTCCCATCAACAAACATACTATCATAACTGAGGTCTGCTCTCTTCACACAGATACCTTCACATCAGATTACCAAGAAACAATTCACGGCGCCCTACTGACACGGCGCCCACTACAAATCCTTATCTACTCACCAGCAAGCCACCTAATGAACCTACATCTCTGCGATCACCTTCATCACCCACCCGTACACTGCAAACCCATCCACTGTCCAATTCCATCACTGCCACGTTAAAACAGCCAGTACATGTTAACCCCAAGTAAGTACCACATAGTACATCGACCCTAAGAACTATCTATCCTTATTCCGAAACATGCGGACTGCTGACAGAGCTCGCATCCGCACGAGCAACTTCACATGACAAGAGTATACCACAGACCTCACACACCAACATGTGCACCACGCTACCACACACACTCTACACACATCGTACATGTAATATGTTGTCCTTGTGGTAATATACATTACGGTCAAAGTTTTTATAACACCTATAAACCTTTCCCATTTTCTCAAAGGGTTTTTTATTATTGTTAGAATAATAGTGAAAGGACATCCCAAAAACTATGAAGAATTAACACAGTATGGAAAATCAGTGTAGTGACCAAAAAAGTGCTTAAACAAAAAGTTCAAAAATATTTATATTTGAGATTCCTTCAAATAGCCAACTCTTTCCCTTGATGACAGGCATTAGCCACACTCTTGGCATTCGATTCTCAACCACTTCACCTGGAACGCTTTTCCAACCAGTCTTGAAGATTCACCCACACCAGTACCCATGCTCGAGCACTTGTGGTGCTTTTCCTCCAACCCCGAGACTCACTCCCTTCACAAGTACTATATCATACCTCATCTATATTCTTTAGTGACAATCGCCCTCGTCTGCGTTACTCCAGCGGACTCCACCACTTCAGCAATTAGTGGAATATCCATATCTATCTACAGCTCACTGTACGTAGCAAGCAACTCCTCATCTACTCATCAATCTCCTTTCTATGTTGCTAAGACCACTCTTGATCCCTCGGACTAACAATCATATCTCAACAGCCTCAAGATCGCACACAAGAGTCGTCGATATCGGATTTCCACTCACCACGTTCCGAGTTCTATCTGAGCGTAAAGGTGATATAAAACCAGAAAACCACCAACAATCGTATCCAATCTCCAGAACCCTCTGACCACAGCACAACACAACAAGTCTACACACCAGGACTGATGCGCAGCGGAATACGGGCGTCTGAAATAATCTACTGCTATGCACATACGACTAACATTCACTCATGGATCGCTGCTGTAGACTCCTCTCACAACACGATATATCCTGGAGTAAACTCGTCAGCTATGCCACATTCCTGAACCATCTGCGCAAAACACGTAAAATCTCAACACGACACACAAGTTGTATGCACCAACACGCACATCACAAGACTCACCAAACACCATCACCGTAACCCATAACACGACCACTCCACTTCACACTTCTCCTACCTCAACTCAGCAAGATCAGTACATACTGATGCTTCTATACACTTAGGCGAATAATACACAGCCCTACCACCTACACCATTTCGCGTCAGCAACAAACATTACGCTACCTATCACTCAGACAGCCACACCGCATCCACTCCACTCACTAATGAACAACAACTGAATACGCAAGGACAACTTCTCTCGAATCACACATTCACACTCACTCAAACAGCAAACACACAAATCCGTCACATCACAAGCCTATCATTAGGACACTCCCATGCGATACTCCAAGTATAAAACAAGACGAGTAAAACAATCGAGCTCAGATCTTCTTATCGTCCAACCCAGGGACAAATCAAAGCTCCATTCCTCTGCTCTTCTTTACAAACCCATATCTCTGGGTGCTACCAGCATCTATCATCACAATCCGATTTACTCCTTCATGGAACAAACGAACACATACCTCGACACACCACACATAGCAACAACGAGGCTTCGACTACCATAATCTCACCGCCTACCAGCGATACATACCTCTCACGCATCTATACACACGCGTTCTGACTCACTCGAGTGACTCTCTGAGTATCTACTCATCTAAACACACCTATCCTGCCCACCAATACGTCACGTAGCATCTCGACCTACATATCTATCGAGACGATTACAACATCCTCACCGCCAATTCACCTTATATAATATCTACGTATCGATCTCTCAGGCGACACTCTCCAATACAACACCGAGATCCGCCTACAAAATTATCTTGTTCCACACTTGCAAGAAGACCGTAACCTACATATGGGTCTCTCACCAGATATGCAACCAACAATTCTAGCTACGTCCCCATACTCATTGTAGAATAGCAACATCCTCCACGTTACTTACAACTCATATAATCAGAGCTTTCTTATCATCTTCGCGTCTCTTAATATATTATCCCGCACGAATATCCATTCACCTATATCATCCGAACGTTTACACTCCCGCAAACACTGCACCCAGCAACATGCACGCACGCTTGAGAGCACAGATCACGACAGCAAAACTCTCACTACCACAGATAACACAGTCTCCTGTACCTCGCACCCAATATTATCTCATCCACTGAGACTACAACCCACACAGATGCACATGACACCTTGTCACAATACATCGATATCTTCATCACACATGTCCCTCAAACATTCCATTGATATGGACTGTCATTTCTCTTTGCCTATTTGAGCTGTTCTTACCATAATATGGACTTGGTTATTTTACCAAATAGTGCTATCTCTGTATACCACCTCTATCTGTCACAACACAACTGATTGGCTCAAATGCATTAAGAAGGAAAGAAGATTTGATTTGATTTGAAATTCCACAAAATAGCTTTTAAGAAGGCACACCGGTTAATTTAAATGCATTTGAGGTGACTATCTCATGAAGTGGTTGAGAACCCACAAATGCCTGATGCTCCAGATACTCAACTAGTCTAAAAGAGGCCAGTTTTATTGCTTCTTTAATCACAGGGAAGACCGGTAGCAGCAACATTATGTACAAAATGAGTTACAAACAATGTGAAAAACAAACAAACAAAATAGCACAGTTGGTTAGTAGCCCGTAAAATGTGGCCCCACTCTCCGGCACCATTATCCATGCGAGGGTGACTCCCATACTACTGAACAACAACAGGCTGTCACTCACATACTACCGGACACAACAGGCTGTCACTCACATACTACTGGACAAACAACAGGCTGTCACTCACATACTACTGGACAAACAACAGGCTGTCACTCACATACTACTGGACAACAACAGGCTGTCACTCACATACTACTGGACAACAACAGGCTGTCACTCACATACTACTGGACAACAACAGGCTGTCACTCACATACTACTGGACAACAACAGGCTGTCACTCACATACTACTGGACAACAACACAGGCTGTCATCACATACTACTGACACAACAACAGGCTGTCACTCACATACTACTGGACAAACAACACGAGGGTCATCCCTTACTACCTGAACAACAACAGGCTGTCACTCACATACTACCACAACAACAGGCTGTCACTCACTACACTGGACAACAACAGAGGGTCACTCACCATACTACTGACAACCACAGCTGTCACTCACATACACTGGACAACCAACAGGCTGTCACTCACATACTACTGGACAAACAACAGGCGGCACTCCACCATACTACTGGACAACAACAGAGGTCACTCCCTCACTACTGGACAACAACAGGCTGTCACTCACATACTACTGGACAACAACAGAGGGTCACTCCCTACTAACTGGACAACAACAGGCTGTCACTCACATACTACTGGAACAAACACAAGGCTGTCACTCACATACTACCAGACAACAACAGGCTGTCCACTCACATACTACTGGACAACAACAGAGGTCACTCCTCACTACTGGACAACAACAGGCTGTCACTCCTTACTACTAAACAACAACAGGCTGTCACTCCAATACTACCAGACAACAACAGGCTGTCACTCACATACTACTGGACAACAACAGAGGGTCACTCCCTTACTACTGAACAACAACAGGCTGTCACTCACATACTACTGGACAACAACAGAGGGTCACTCCCTCACTACTGGACAACAACAGGCTGTCACTCCCTTACTACTAAACAACAACAGGCTGTCACTCACATACTACCAGACAACAACAGAGGGTCACTCCCTACTCACTAACAACAACCAGGCTGTCACTCACATACTACTGGACAACAACAGGCTGTCACTCACATACTACTGGACAACAACAGAGGTCACTCCCTTACTACTGACAACAACAGGCTGTCACTCACATACTACGAACACAAACAGGCTGTCACTCACACTACTACTGGACAACCACGCAGGCTGTCACTCCCTACTACAAACAACAACAGGCTGTCACTCCATACTACAGACAACAAACAGGCTGTCACTCCACCTACTACTGGACAACAACAGAGGTCACTTCACATACTACTGGACAACAACCAGAGGGGTCACGCCCATCGTGAGTGACAGCCTGTTGTTGTCCAGTAGTATGTGAGTGACAGCCTGTTGTTGTCCAGTAGTATGTGAGTGACAGCCTGTTGTTGTTCAGTAGTATGGGAGTCACCCTCGCATGGATAATGGTGCCGGAGAGTGGGGCAACCATTTTACGGGCTACTAACCAACTGTGCTATTTTGTTTGTTTTTTCACATTGTTTGTAACTCATTTTGTACATAATGTTGCTGCTACCGTCTCCTCTGATTAAAGAAGCAATAAAACTGGCCTTCTTTAGACTAGTTGAGTATCTGGAGCATCAGCATTTGTGGGTTCTCAACCCACTTCATGAGATAGTCACCTCAAATGCATTTMAATTAACCGGTGTGCCTTCTTAAAAGCTATTTTGTGGAATTTCAAATCAAATCAAATCTTCTTTCCTTCTTAATGCATTTGAGCCAATCAGTTGTGTTGTGACAAGATAGAGGTGGTATACAGAAGATAGCACTATTTGGTAAAATACCAAGTCCATATTATGGTAAGAACAGCTCAAATAAGCAAAGAGAAATGACAGTCCATCATGACTTTAAGACATGAAGGTCAGTCATTCCGGAAAATTTCAAGAACTTTGAAAGTTTCTTCAAGTGCAGTCGCAAAAACCATCAAACGCTATGATGGAACTGGCTCTCATGAGGACTGCTACTGGAATGGAAGACCCAGAGTTACCTCTTCTGCAGAGGATAAGATCATTAGAGTTACCAGCCTCAAAAATTGCAGCCCAAATAAATGCTCTGCAGAGGTCAAGTAACAGACACATCAACTGTTCAGAGGAGACTGCGTGAATCAGGCCTTCATGGTCGAATTTCTGCAAAGAAACCATTACTAAAGGACACCAATAAGAAGAAGAGACTTGCTTTGGCCAAGAAACACGAGCAATGGACATAAGACCGGTGGAAATGTGTCCTTTGGTCTGGAGTCCAAATGTGAGATTTTTGGTTCCAACCTCCATGTCTTTGTGAGATGCGGTGTGGGTGAATGTTTTCTGCATGTGTATTTCCCACCGTAAAGCATGGAGGAGGAGGTGTTATGGTGTGGTTGTGCTTTGCTGGTGACACTGTCTGTGATTTATTCAGAATTCAAGGCACACTTAACCAGCATAGCTACCACAGTATTCTGCAGTGATACACCATCCCATCTGGTTTGGGCTTAGTGGGATTATCATTTGTTTTTCAACAGGACAATGACCCAACACACCTCCAGGCTGTGTAAGGGCTATTTTACAAAGAAGGAGAGTGATGGAGTGCTGCATCAGATGACCTGGCCTCCACAATCCCCTGACCTTAACCAAATTGAGATGGTTTGGGATGAGTCGGGGGTGAAGGAAAAGCAGCCAACAAGTGCTCAGCATATGTGGGAACTCCTTCAAGACTGTTGGAAAAGCATTCCAGGTGAAGCTGGTTGAGAGAATGCCAAGAGTGTGCAATGCTGTCATCAAGGCAAAGAGTGGCTATTTGAAGAATCTCAAATATAAAATATATTTTGACTTGTTTAACACTTTTTTGGTTACTACATGATTCCATATGTGTTATTTCATAGTTTTGATGTCTTCACTATTATTCTACAAATAATAAAAAACCCTTGAATGAGTAGGTGTTCTAAAACCTTTGACCGGTAATGTATATTACCACCAAACAACAATATTACAATGTACATGTGTGTAGAGTGTGTGTGGTAGCGTGTGTGCACATGYGTGTGTCTGTACCTGTGTGTGTGTCTCTTCACAGTCCCCACTGTTCCATAAGGTGTATTTGATCTGTTATTTAAATCTGATTCTACTGCTTGCATCAGTTACCTGATGTGGAATAGAGTTCCATGTAGTCATGGCTCTGTGTAGTATTGTGCGCCTCCCATAGTCTGTTCTGGACATGAGGATTGTGAAGAGACCTCTGATGGCATGTCTTGTGGGGTATCTATGGGTGTCTGAGCTGTGTGCTAGTAGTTTAAACAGACAGCTCGGTGCATTCACCTTGTCAACACTTCTCACAAAATCAAGTAGTGATGAAGTCAGTCTCTCCTCCACTTTGAGCCATGAGAGATTGACATGCACATTATTAATGTTAGCTCTCTGTGTACATTCAAGGGCCAGCCGTGCTGCCCTGTTCTGAGCCAATTGCAATGTTCCTAAGTCCGTCTTTCTGGCGCCTGACCATACTGCTGAACAGTAGTCCAGGTGCGACAAAACTAGGGTCAGTAGGACCTGCCTTGTTGATAGTGTTGTTAAGAAGGCAGAGCAGTGATTTATTATGGACAGACTTCTCCCCATCTTAGGTATGTTTTGACCATGACAGTTTACAATCCAGGTCTACTCCAAGCAGTTTAGTCACCTCAAGTTGCTCAATTTCCACATAATACATTACAATATTTAGTTGAGGTTTAGGGTTTAGTGAATGATTTGTTCCAAATGCAATGCTTTTAGTTTTTCAAATATGTACGACTAAGTTATTCCTTGCCATCCATTCTAAAACTAACTGTAGCTCTTTGTTGAGTGTTGCAGTCATTAGTCATTAGTAAAGATTTTAAAAAGTAAGGGGCCTTGACAGCTGCCCTGGGGAATTCCTGATTCTACCTGGATTATGTTGGCGAGGCTTCCATTAAGGAACACCCTCTGTGTTCTGTTAGACAGGTAACTCTTTATCCACAATATAGCAGGGGGTGTAAAGCCATAACATATACGTTTTTACAGCAGGAGACTATGATCGATAATTTCAAAAGTCTCAAAACAGCCCCACAATATTTTTATCATTCATTTCTCTCAGCCAATCATCAGTCATTTGTGTAAGTGCTGTGCTTGTAGAATGTCCATCCCTATAAGCATCCTGAAAGTCTGTTGGCAATTTGTTTACTGTAAAATAGCATTGTTTCTGGTCAAACACAATTTTGGTAACAGGCTGATTGTTTGGCTGTTTGAGCCAGTAAAGGGGGCTTTACTATTCTTGGGTAGCGGAATGAATTTTGCTTCCCTTCAGGCTTGAGGGCACACACTTTCTAGTACGCTTAGATTGAAGATGTGGCAAATAGGAGTGGCAATATCGTCCACTATTATCCTCAGTAATTGAAATCCACCGCATACCTTCGAGGTAATATGTCCTTTGTTACAGATGTCCATTTAGGCTTATATAAGAGGTTTACCACTGAAAAGAAGTAGCAGAGTGCCCTATTTCACAGGGGCAGACACATTTAATTGTGSTGAATTCCTCCGTTTACTCAACAGCAGTAGCTTAGATCTTCACTTCCTGTGGAATTCTTTGTAAAACCCCATTTGTTGACTGGGGTTTTATTGGGGAATCTATGTGACTTGTAAGACTACAATCAGCAGCTTGTTGAGCGTGAGGAGAGAGAGAGAGGGGAGCTAAGGGAGCCAGTTTTACATGGCAGGATAGTTGAGTAGCTCTCCAATGTCACTATGGAGATGGGACGAGTCTATTTCAATCAGCCTCTCAGAGACTTTTTCTCTGGAGTTACACAGCAATAGATATGATGTAAGTCATGTTACACTGTTATCACATGTTAAAAATGTGCATAGGCTCATATTTTCATATTGGTCAAATCTATTGATATCAAAAATCTGTATTTAGATCATAAGACAGTTAATTAAGAATAAYAGTGTAAAATCATGTGCTCCAAATTTCTCAGAATATAATAATGAATTTCCTCCAATGGAACTATTATTGTTGGCCCGTGTTTTGTCTTAACCTGGAGGAGCAAAGAATGTAGTAAGTAAAACATTCAAAGAAGATTATACTGCCAAATATTATTTTCACAACTGTACAGATCTCTAGAATCTAGTGCTTGTTTTTTACACCTTGCACTAACATGTGAGTTCTGTGATCTGATCAATACCCAGCTAGCACATTTGGTTCCTTAGAAGTTGTGGGAACGTTTTGGTTTTGGGAACAAAGCCATATGTTTTCTGACCGGTAAAAGGGAATGTTAAGAAAACCACGAGGAAACATGAAGAAAATGTTATGCTGAAGTCCTGAAATTCTCACAGAAGAACGTTGTTTCTTCACGTTCTCGGGAACAATTTGAGAACATTACATTAAATAGAACCATGGGGAAAATGTAGGAAATGTTAAGCTGAAATTCCCACCTAAGAAACATATGGTTCTCAGAACGTTGTGGGAAGGTTGTATGCAAAATAACCACAGGACAACCACGCTCTCACCAAGCTATAAGAAACATATGGTTCTCAGAATATTATGTGCTAGGTGTGCACAGTGTATTAATCCMTCCACTGTGTCCGCATTGTGACCAGATTAGCTGGCACCACTCTGTATGCAAATWATTTGACAGATTTTCTTTCGAAATAATATGGATTTATTTATTTTAAGAACATTTCTGATGCCATAAGTCAAAGGTGCTATCTGGCAATGATTTTAGAGGTTGGTATAATGATGATTTAAAATGTTTGACAATCCAGATCTGTCTACACTTGATTGATATACAGACACATTCCAAGCCTGACTACYTCCAGAGTTGACCAGGAAGATCTGATCACAATGTGTTTAAAAAAAAAAAAATCTCTACAACTGAAATGTGAGTCCCACTGGGTATAAACRGGGCTTCTGCGTTTGCCTTGATATGAATATAAATGAAGGTCTAAATCTTTGGTTTTGGATGACATAAAGGAGAAATAGCAGCTATTAACATCCATGCTATTCAGAGGTTTACAGGAAGTGGACTGTGCCCCCTCTAATTGATTCTCAAGTAGAAAGACGGCTCATGGACAACATCAATAAAACATTTGTCAAAAGGGTCACCATGAACAATAACTCAATCCAGGTTACTTAGTATCCCGGGTAGCACTCAGTCTGAAAAGAGGAGGCCAAGGACCAAGTTGCCATTAATTAAAACACGTTTGTCGTTCACCAAATTTATAGTCCATTCAAATCATCTATCCAAAAGTCTGTTTGTGGGTAGGTATCATAACAAACATGATATCCATTTCTATTCAAAAGTAGACCAAAATAAAAATGTAATTTGTTGAGACGTCTAGTGATGTTGTTTCTGAAAAGCCATATAATATCTACCCGTACTCCCGTCCAACAAGGAACTATAACGCCGTATCACTGTTACCAATGTCAATGAACCATTTTCAACCTTTTTCATTTCCTCAGCACTGTATCGTCCCGTATTACTGTATTCCTCTAAAACAAACAAATCAAAGTATAAAGGAGGAGAGGGGGTGTGAGAGGGGTGAGGTAATCATGCACATTTTAATTGGAAATAAAAGCCTCTTGGAACACAGCACCAAACACAATCACCGTCATGGTTACTGAGCCACAGGGAAAATGGCAGGAAAAGAGTACGGTCACACTGGCCTTGCACAAGCCTGAGAGGCACAGGAACTAGTACATACCATGTTGTAGGACAAGAGTCAAACTTCTGTCCTTATTAAACAAGACTTGGTCTTAGATTCAGACATGACATAACTCTGATAGTTTGGACAAATGTGAAGAAGTGATTGAAGAACAAAACAAATGTGAATTTGCTTATAGATATGAATACGTTCAAAACTCTTTGTCAAGAATAAGTATTTAGTTTAAAAACCTCTATGGGATSGGTGTCCCTATACCGGGCCAGTTGTTGCTCAATATGCGATAATGTGAMYAGAACACGTTGTATACAACAGCCAAYCTTCCGGGACATAGACATGTCTTATATGGGCAGGACATTTAAATTATTGTTTGAGGATAGTGCACAACAATAAAACACTATTATCACTGCAACCGGTTTGATACATTCACCTCTGAAGGTAAATTATGTACTTACATTCAGTAATCTTGCTCTGATTTGTCATCCTGAGGGTCCATGAGATAAAATGTAGAGTAGTTTGGTTTGACAAAATCCATTTTTATTTACAAATTTTAGGAACTGGGGTTTACAGTTTGACCCCACTGCTGTCTCTGGCTCCACACCYACCCCGCCCRGCTATCTAGATGTGTTGAGGTTAGTGTTTAAGCTAATGATCCATCATGTATGACGTTAAAATAGCATTTTTGTATGTTCTCTATAGTTATGTACTTGAACATGTATAAATTGACCAATTCGGCACATTTGGGCAAACTCCTGGCAGACTTGATGCAAAATATTGTGTATTGAGGTAATTCTTCCCTAGATCAGGCTGAAACTTTACACACCCACTGCTGCCATCTTGTGGACAAAATCTAAATTACACATAGGATCCTAACTTAACGTATGGCCTTTCTCTTGCATTTCAAAGATGATGGAACAAAAAATAAATAAATACGCAAGTTTTTTTGTTTGTATTATCTTTTACCAGATCTATTTTGTGTTATATCTATATATTTATTATATTTTTTATTCTCCAACATTAATTTCACATTTCCACAAACTTCAAATTGTTTCMTTTCAAATGGTATCAATAATATGCATATCCTTGCTTCAGGTCCTGAGCTACAGACAGTTAGATTTGGGTATGTCATTTTAGGTGAAAATGTAAAAAAGAGTCCGATCCTTACAGTCCCAAAGAGACAACAGATGGCTTCCCTTTCCCTTATCATTGACTGAATATGTGTTCTATTCGATGACTCAAATACAATGGATCTCAGAAAGATCAGTTGTTATTTTATTGTTGTATTGTTATTTTATTGTGCTACTTTTTTTTTTAAACTTTGGCTTGTTTAGTAAAACATTTCTTAAAACTGCATCGTTGGTTTAAGGGCATGTAAGTAAGCATTTCACGGTAAATTCTACACCTGTTGTATTTGTTTAATTTTGTCCAATCTTTGTGTGAATTATTTGGCTGTGCCAATAGCTGCTGAGGTTACAACATGAACCACATGACAGATCATAGATTCCTACAGAAATGCTTTTGACCTAATTCTTAAAGTCATGGAACACTGCCATCTGTTTTAACATTATAGAACCTGTGGAAAAGGAGGTTTCACTGCCATCTGAAACCAGATACAGAGGAACCTTATTGTTTACCACGTACCACAAGATGCTATCAAAATAACATGCCATGTGATTATCCCTTTAAAGAATGCCTAAAACTAAACATTGCACTACGATGAAGCATAAAAACAAATGAAAACATCTGTTGCCTGAATTAAAGTGTCTACTTTGGGCTATATGGAATGTGACTAGCTGTTTAATCCTTCTTACATGAGAAAAAAGTTCCAACAAATACCATTTAAATGGATTTATACTTTGTTGAAAATGAAGCTTCAAAGTAATAAGCCTGCTTCACAAGAAATTCTAGAGTGAGATGCATATGATTATGGTCAGCATTGGATCTCATTGGATATTCATGAGGACCAATAGAGGTATAGCATATAGAACACCAGAATCAGACCAACAGTAGAGGTATAGCATATATAACACCAGAATCAGACCAACAGTAGAGGTATAACATATAGAACACCAGAATCAGACCAACAGTAGAGGTATAGCATATAGAACACCAGAATCAGACTATACCCGTCTAACTGTTGGTCTGATTCTGGGTGTTCTATATGCTATACCTCTACTGTTGGTCTGATTCTGGGTGTTCTATATGCTATACCTCTACTGTTGGTCTGATTCTGGTGTTCTATATGCTATACCTTACTGTTGGTCTGATTCTGGTGTTCTATATGTTATCCTCTACTGTTGGTCTGTTCTGGTGTTCTATATGCTATACCTCTACTGTTGGTCTGATTCTGGTGTTCTATATGCTATACCTCTACTGTTGTTCTGATTCTGGTGTTCTGGGTGTTCGCGCTCTTCTACTCCTGTCATTGTTCAACTACTCCGTTTCTCAAATAGTCCAGTTCTCTTGACAAATAAGGTTGATGAAATCCGAGCACGGGTAGCATTCCAGAGAGACATCAGGTTTGCAACGTGCTCTGCTTCACGGAAACATGGCTAACTCAAGAGACGCTAACGGAGTCGGTGCAGCCAGCTGGTTTTTCATGCATCGCGCCGACAGAAACAAACATCTTTCTGGTAAGAAGAGGGGCGGGGGGGTATGCCTTATGATTAACGAGACGTGGTGTGATCATCATAACAACAAC
>NC_036839.1:43450718-43461095 GCF_002910315.2 Salvelinus sp. IW2-2015 | reverse complement strand
CATATAGAACACCAGAATCAGACCAACAGTAGAGGTATAGCATATAGAACACCAGAATCAGACCAACAGTAGAGGTATAGCATATAGAACACCAGGAGAATCAGACCAACAGTAGAGGTATAGCATATAGAACACCAGAATCAGACCAACAGTAGAGGTATAGCATATAGAACACCCACACCACATTCATTCACTGGGGTAATGCAATCACACTTCCAGTTTGGAACTCAGGAGAGGCAGGCAAGGCCCAGAGCCCCTGAGATCTCTGGACCTTATATTCTTTTAAATGACTAGAGGGCTTCATCTCAATCACAAGACATTACAAGACATGCACTGTGGGGGAAAAAATCACTATGCAGAGTTGTCCTACAGTTAAAAATTGGTCAGGAATGTGAATATCAGAATAATGTCTGTCAGAATAATGTCTGTCAGGGCACAGAGGGACACCACATTCTGAGGAACGCTATGAAGCGGACGGCCATTATATGAACATCAAAGCAGACAGTTGTGATGGGGCGGCCATGTTGACCTACTCAGGAAGGTCAGAGGAAGTGGCCGTGTGTGTGTGTTCATGCGTGCATGTGTTTGTGTGTGTGTGTGTGTGTGTGTGTGTGTGTGCGTGTGTGTGCGTGTGCGTGTGTGTGTGTTGAACTGAGCTCATGTAATTTATCACCCATATGGCCCCAGGGAGAGGGCACTCAGAAAACAGATACACTTTGGAGGCTAGGGGAGGGAGGACAAAGTTATATCTACAACTATCTCTCTGAGGCCCCATGGAACAGAGAATAAACGAAGAAAGCTTTGTAATAAACCAAAGGGATGAAAATGAGCAATATACTGTAAGGAGTGTACAACTACGAGCTGTGAGAATATTCTGGAAATCAGTGTTGCTGTGACTGCTGGGRTGACTTTTAGATGTCTCTTTTCTTTACAGTTGTTGGATTGGTATCTGTACATTTAGACACATTTAAAGAGAAAGACTGAATAAGTCTAAAGGAGAAGATATGTGTGGTAAGCAAATGTGACAGAGGCACAAGTCCTGTCACATCTGCTGCCTCTGGTTTGTGGCAGGGTTTTGGGGGTAAAGAGCCTCRGAGCGGCCAGATCTTAGGGAATCAGACGGCCCTGTTCGGAGATGAGTAAAACAAAAAGCATCTAAGCGGACCCTTGTGCCTTTAAAGATAMTTGGGTCACTAAAACTCTCCCAATCTCACTAGCTGACACTGGAGGAGACGCAGCATAAAGGAGGCATTTATCTGGTATAGTAGAGTCCTTAGAGAGGGCGACTGTCCTCAGTCAAAATGAAAACTGTCCTCAGTCAAAAATGACAACTCTGACGTAAGAGGTACTGATACACAACCTAAACATTTGCTCGAGCAAAATATGCCGGCCAAATGAGTAYGGATCAGAAGCAGAAAGACCATCAGGGTAGCTTGCTCAGGCAACACAAAGATCGACCTAGTCTTATAATCAAACACATGCTGAATACATTACTGTAATGTCACCTTTCATTTGGCAGAGATGGCCACGGGCAGATGCAACCTGACAATGTACCCAGCTAGCACATTTGGTTCTCATCCAAGCAATTATCTTGCACCAGTCCCATAAAGTTGTGGGAAGGTTGTATGCTAAGTAACCATAGGACAACCACGCTCTCACCAAGATATAAGAAACATATGGTTCTAAGTACAGTATGTGATAGCTGGGTAGTGTATTCTAMCTGAATGTTATGTGATTGAGTTTCACAAGGGGCAGGCAGCTACACTATTAATCTGTTATGAACTGCAGAAATAAATGGTGCTATGTTAACATACTGGTGTTCGGAAAATTGTAGTAGAAAACCAGTGTAAATCTAAATCACTGCTAATCTAACTAGCATTTCACTGCATTATAGCCTGGTGATCCCCACTGCAACTGACCTGGAGTCTATCTAGAGTACTTTATTGAGCATCAGAGACAGACAGACAACAAGAGAGATGACCAGAGACAGACAGACAGACAGACAGACAGACAGACAGACAGACAGACAGACAGACAGACAGACAGACAGACAGACGTTCCACACCAACATACCACACGCTGACTAGAGTCCAAAGACTAGAGTCATCATGGCCCACCTCAAGCGTTCTAAAAGGATGAAATGGAAAGTATGACACGAAAACAAATATTAAATACTAAAAATGCCAGCAGTTATTCACCTTGCTGCATTTCTATTAGACTAACCCCCAGAGATGAAGTTTCACCGTAGCATCCAGATTATTTCTCTCATTCAATATGTGAGAAATCTTAAAATGGAGATGCATTTCAACTGAGGATTTGGCCCAATATCCTTTATGAGTGGTCTATGAGCAATGAGGGTATTCTTCTGCTGTATACATATGGCAGATTTCTTATTAATAGMGTGGAATAACATTGCCAAAGTGGACAAATTCATGTGGGAATACGTTAGTTATTACAGKGCAACCAATTTCCGCAAATGTTTTGCTATTTTTGGCAATGTTTTTCTGTAAACAGTTCAGAGAAGTGTTCATCATTATAATATTCTAACTGGGGAAAAAAGTGATTAGCCCTTCAGAGRGAAAAATGCATTTCTGGTCCACAAGTCTATACTGCCATCTGGGGGTTCATTCCATACAGCAAATTATATATTTGAAATGTTTTTGTCAGCTTTGTCATTCCATTGTRATGATGCTGAACCTCTGCTGTGACCCATGAACATCTACAAGCAATGTACAGAAGAGAGTTTGAAAACACATGTCAGTTTTAGGACAAGGGGATTCATCTTCAAGTATCAAATGTATTGAATACATCTAGCATAATTATCTCTTATCTGAATTACAAACCCATTACTTTAACCTTTCCTATTAATCATTTACTATAACAGCAAATTACAGAAGCAATATTGAAAAATCCTGACACTACAAAACAAAGCAATTACAATCCAGGTATAGAAAATGTGTATACCAATTTCAATGATGATCTCAATCCTTTGTACATTTCAGGATAATATCACATAATCTGAAACTATATGACAGAAGAAAGAACATTGTTTTCTGGGATTTTATCAAATTGGTTGTCAATAGTAACAATTGTGAACAACACCATAAGACTGGAGCTCAGACTCGTTCTGAGAAAAGAACATTTAGGAAGCATTTTGGGGGAAAGACAAACCTTTGTAAGTGTAATGAGTGTAAGGACAGCAGTCTTTCCATTAGATGACCCTTACACCAAGTACAAACATTGCTTTTGTCACGCCCTGACCTTAGTTATCTTWGTTTTCTTTATTATTTTGGTTAGGTCAGGGTGTGACGAGGGTGGTATKGGTGTTTTTTGGCTTGTCTAGGGKTTTTTGTATATTTATGGGGTTTTGGGTATTGTCTAGGTAAATGTAGGTCTATGGTGGCCTGAATTGGTTCCCAATCAGAGACAGCTGTTTATCATTGTCTCTGATTGGGGATCCTATTTAGGTTGCCATTTTCCATTTTGGTTTTGTGGGTTATTGTTTATATGTAGTTGCATGTCAGCACGCAGTTATTATAGCGTCACTTTTGTTAGTTTGTTTAAGTGGTCTTCGTTTGATTAAAGAAGAATGTATTCATCTCACGCTGCGCCTTGGTCTCATCACTACGACGGATGTGACAGCTTTGTGAAACTAGAATCTCTGACACTTGATAAAACCCTCTCTATTGAGTTGAAATGCATTCATATCAATTTCAACAACTATAGTGAAACTTACGTTTACTCCAGAGTACAAAGTCATCTGAAACACATCCAAAAACCATAGGATTACGGGACTAAATGCTAAACTTTTGACTACTTTAATACACATAAGTGAATTTGTCCCAATACTTTTGGTCTCCTAAAATGGTGGGACTATGTACAAAAAGAGCTGTGAATTCTAAACAGTTAATCCYGATATGGATKAACAAACCTGACWAATTAAAGCTGACAGTCTGCACTTCAAATCCAAAGTTCTTGAGTACAGAGCCATAAGAACAGGAAATGTGTCACTGTCCCAACATGTTTGGAGCTCACTGTACATGCCTAAATAGCATCATTGAGGATGTATGACTTATAAAATATGGTTACGTTTAATTTGCTCTGCTAAACCTACCCTTTGGAATGCCTTCAAACGCAACAGTAAATATGTTCAGTTATTAAGAGATCTCTCAAAAATCATTCTCACGACAGCACATTGGTAGTAATCAGTGGACAATATCAAAGCTGGGCTTCATTAAAACCCTGGATGGGAGACCAAATGGATAGCCGTAGATAGATCAACTCTCCAGATAATAGTTATAACATTGAGGATCTGACATTGTTTCAAAGGCACAAATTCAACATATTTTATAAAAGGTTTGTCTATGTGGAAATGTGGTTACCGTGACGACGTAATCCTGTGGTTGAAACAACAGTTTACCTTTCTTTTTTTTAAATCCAATGCATTTCCCACGTAGATTCCAAGTCACAATACGTTGACACATTATGTTGAAACAACATTGATTCAACCAATTTGTGCCCAGTGGGAAGCACAATGGCCGTGTTCCAGACTGACGACATTGCCAGACGTACTTGCCTGCACATTTGAAAGATTACAAGTGTGGCAGGATTAATGAGCAATCATCAACTGCACAACTCAGTTTATCTGTAGCAGATTATAAAAAAAGACCTGCAGAAGAAAAGAGGCAGGATAACATATCACCAAGATAACATACCACAAATGATAACATATCACCAATGATAACATAACTACCAAGCTTTAAAAATAAAGTTAAATATGTTTGATGGCCTCTGTGCCCATATGAATAACCCTATATGAACTGGAATGATGAGATAGAGTGTCTTCTTTTATGATGTTTTGTTTTATATTTCACTGCCATACTGTGTTCGATCTTGTCTAGCCATCTTGTCTCAAGAGGACCACAATGGAAATAAGTCCCAGACTTTATTGTGTGTTTTCTCCGAGATTTTATTCATGTGCATTTATGGCTTTAAGTTTATGTGTGCTTGTTTTAAAATGGTCGAATTAATAAACTAAACTAAACCAAGGATAAAACTATCTCCAAGGATAATGTACAACCAAGGATAACAACCATCAAGGAAACATACCACAAGGATAACATATTCACCAATGATAACGTATCACCCAGGATAACGTATCACCAAGATAACATACCACCAAGGATAACATATACCAATGATAACATACTACCAGGATAAACATATCACCAATAACATATCACCAAGATAACATACTACCAAGGATAACATATCCCCAAGGATTAAACGTATCACCAAGGATAGCATACCACTAAGGATAACATATCATCACGGATAACATACCACCAAGAATAACATATCATCAAGGATAACATATCATCAAGGATAACATACCACCAAGGATAACATATCATCCACATTTACCGGTAGGTCAGTTTCACTATAAAATGAGCATGGTGATGTGGCTGCTTTTTACATTCCTGCTAGGCTCCACAGTGTGTCCCACCTACACGTTTTTAATGCATGCCATGGTGGCTTGCGTGTGTGTGTGTGTGTGTGGACACAGGGCTGTGGGTTGCAGTAGGCGTAAGGGACTATTCTATTATCAGTCCAAGCATATGTGAAGTACAGGGAGACAGGCAGTGCGTCCGAKATGAGTTTCAGAGAATGTCTTGAAATGATGTACATGTGACATGTCAATGGACCAGTGGAGAGTCASATTTGCCAAATGGAGGGCAAGGTTGAGCTTTGTACACGTCTCTATGTGTGGAGTAAAAGTGGTCTAGAGTTTTATTTCCTTTGGTTGCACATGTKACATGCTGGTAGAAATGAGGTAAAATGRWTTTAAGTTTTYCTGCAYTAAAGTCCCYGGCCACTAGGAGTGCTGCCTCTGGATGAGCATCTTCTTGTATGCTTATGGCCTTATACAGCTCGTTAAGTGCAGTCTTAGTGCCAGCATTGGTTTGTGGTTTGTGGTAGACAGTCATGAAGAGGGCACGACAGCGCCTATTCCCCCTCAGCAGACTGAAAAGATTTGGCATGGGTCTTCAGATCCTCMATTTTTTTTACAGCTGCACCATCGAGATCATCCTGACTGGTATGGCAACTGCTCAGCCTCTGACCGCAAGGCGCTACAGAGGGTAGTGCGTACAGCCCAGTACATCACTGGGGCCAAGCTTCCTGCCATCCAGGACATCTATACCAGGCGGTGTCAGAGGAAGGCCCTAAAAATTGCCAAAGACTCCAGCCACCCTAGTCATAGATTGTTCTCTCTGCTACCACACAGCAAGCGGTACCTGAGCGCCAAGTCTAGGTCCAAGAGGCTCCTGAACAGCTTCTACCCCCAAACCATAAGACTCCTGAACAGCTTCTACCCCCAAACCATAAGACTCCTGAACAGTTAATCAAATGGCTACCCAGACTATTTGCTTTGTCCCCCCAAAACATTTTTTACACTGCTGCTACTCTCTGTTTATTATCTATGCATTAGTCACTTTACCTCTACCTACATGTACATATTACCTCAATNTCCCCCCAAAACATTTTTTACACTGCTGCTACTCTCTGTTTATTATCTATGCATTAGTCACTTTACCTCTACCTACATGTACATATTACCTCAATGACCTCGACTAACCTGTGCCCCCGGTACCCTGCATATAGCCTTGGTACTGTTCTTTTATTGTTGCTCTTTAATTTCTTTTGATTTTCAACTTTTTTTGTTGTTGTTTATTTAGTAAATACTTTCATAATAATATTTTTTCTTAAAACTGCATTGTTGGTTAAAGGCTTGTAGTAAGCATTTCACTGTAAGGTCTACACCTGTTGTATTCGGCACATGTGACAAATATAATTTGATTTGAATGAATACAGCTACAAAAAATATAGATGAAAACTCTCTTGGTAAATAGTGTGGTCTACAGCTTATCATTTTAAAATTTGTTATTTAACCTTTATATCACTAGGCAAGTCAGTTAAGAACAAATTCTTATTTACAATGACGGCCTACACCGGCCAAACCCAGACGACGTTGGGCCAATTGTGTGCTGCCCTATGGTACTCCCAAGCACGGCCGGATGTGATACAACCTGGATTCAAACCAGGGACTGTAGTGACGCCTCTTGCACTAGAGATGCAGTGCCTTAGACCGCTGCGCCACTCGGGATCCCTTCATGAGACTTGATGAGGTATTCTACCTCAGGCAAGCTTAACCTTGAGACTTCTTTAATATTAGATTTTGTGCACCAGCTGTTAATAACAAATAGACACAGACCTCCACCCCTTGTCTTACCGGAGGCAGATTTTCTGTCTTGCCGATGCACGGAAAACCCAGCCAACTGTATAGTATTCATGTCATCATTCAGCCACGACTTAGTGAAACATAAGATATTACAGTTTTTAATGTCCCGTTGGTAGGATAGTCTTGATCGGAGCTCATCCAGTTTATTCTCCAATGATTGCACGTTGGCCAATAGGATGGATAGTAGAGGCGGGTTACCCACTCACCGAGGAATTCTCACAAGGCTCCCGGATCTGCGTTCCCTGTATCGGCGGCGTCTCTTCATGCGAATGACGGGGATTTGGGCCTGGTCCTGTAGCAGCAGTAAATCCTTTGCGTCATTAAAGAAAAAATCTTTGTCCAGTTCGAGGTGAGTAATCTCTGTTCTGATACGCAGAAGATATTTTAGGTCATAAGAGACGGAGGCAGAAACATTATGTACAAAATAAGTTACAAACAACGTGAAAAAACACAGAATAGCACAGTGGGTTAGGAGTCCGTAAAACGGCAGCCATCTCCTCCGGCGCCGTTGTATTGAGACTGTGATTTGGATTATTGTCTTGCTGCATGACCCAGCTGCGCTTCAGGCTCAGCTCACAGACGGATGGCCTGACATTCTCCTGTAGAATTCTGATACAGAGCAGAATTCATGGTTCCTTCTACCTGGAAGCACCTGGATGATCTTCAAGACTCCTGGAAGAATGTTCTATGGACAGATGAGTCAAAAGTATAACTTTATGGATGACATGGGTCCCATTACGCCTGGCGAAAACCCAACACTGCATTCTGATAAGATTCAGTATCAAAAATATGCAAAAACAGAGAAAATCAGAAAGGGGGCATACATTTTCACAGCACTGTATGTGTTGCGCAATACCTTTTGTTTCCCAGAATATAGCAGAGTGTCGTGAAACTTTCTTCTCCTCTCAAGTTTTTCAAAAACGTTCAAAGAGTAACTGAGTTTAAATGGATACGCATGAATAAGGACACTGAGATGGTTTTGAGAGTCGAAGGTTTGAGAGTATGAGCTGGAATATACTGTAGAATCTGAATAACACGCTTCAGAAGCACTGCAGTGGCAGAATTTCCAACTCTTGTTGCAAATGTAATTTTTAGGTAGTTATTTTTTTGCAAGGAGATGATTTTTTTGCAAGGAGATGATTTTTTGCAAGGAGATTATTTTTAACTGTGCAGTCTGAATTGTCTTTTCACTACTACATTTTTACCGTTGTGTTGGAAGAACAAGACTTTGTTCTTTATCAATGACAGAAGTTTATCCGCTATCACTCGANTGAATTGTCTTTTCACTACTACATTTTTACCGTTGTGTTGGAAGAACAAGACTTTGTTCTTTATCAATGACAGAAGTTTATCCGCTATCACTCGAACATGCCCATTTTCCTGAGCTCGCATAACAACGTTTTGTCAAAGTACGGTGGCCCTTCAGGATCACAATACAGTGAGTCATAAGACTTAACTCTTTGGAGTTTTCTGAAAGGGAAACTAGAACAGTATTTCTTATGAACACAAAATGTTCACTAGAACTTATCTAGTCAGGTTGTTTTCTTGATTCCGAGAGAGCATCTGCAGCCCTATCACAGAGGACATTTACCTTTACCTAATCATACATTCTCAGAAGTGGTTTTGGCTTGTCTCTCTAAAGTTCTCAGAAACKATGTGCTATCCACAAATGTTTTTATTTGAGCTCAACTAAAACATATATAAATAAAAAAGCACAAATTATTTTGGAAGAAACAGGACAGCCCCATGAAAGGTAATCCACCATCAGATAAAACAAAAATATAGTTTATTGTTCATGTGCTGTATAACAAATKAAATGTAAGTGTTTACAAAASAATAGGGTGCACGACATAATCTAAYGWTKTTWYYAMCAACAACAACACTGACAAGAACAAATTCTACTGACAAACAAAAACGGTTTCATCCCAAAGTTAGTAATGTATCATTCTACTGTATAGCATACAAAGCTGTTACAAGTCACAACACAGGGTCAGGTCAAAGGTCGGTGCTGCAGAGGAAACTTACCAGGAACTAAGGTAGTTCAGACATCATCCTTCTTGTGAAGCTGGTTGTTGGTAGCCTGGGTACCAGTCTGTTTCTTACTGTATTTGGAGGTAGCTTTATTGAATACTGAAACAGTCAGGTAGCCAAGCTACTTTTTGCTTTTATGTATAGGTAGAATTCAGGTGAAGATTACTGAATCAATCATCCTGCCAACATTTTTCCATAACTTTAAGGGGAAACAATTTTAGACATTCTAATAACTTTACAATACAGTTTTCATGATGAAGGTGGATGTAGATGCTCATTAGGCCATTACTTAATGAATCTCACTTATGTAAATGGTCAAAGATTTGCATGCAATAAATTATTTGTGTTCTGAACAAAAATACCTCCAATAAATTATACAAATGTATATTTTACACTCACATTTTGGTTAGTTCACTAAATATACAAATGCACACTATTTTCTACTACTAGGGTAAGGCAACGCACAATTCTACAGTTGTTAAGTGGTTATTGTGTACGTGGCTACTGTGTACGTGTCACTATCCTCTGGCTAGCTTCTCCTGACCAAATCATCATTGAATACCTGTCTCTTATACACATCTAGCTATCCTCTGGCTAGCTTCTCCTGACCAAATCATCATTGAATACTGTGCTTTAACCCTTTACACTTGTGGGAGTTGGGCTAAATTAACAAAAGCTGAAATAAATCATTCTCTCTACTATTATTCTGACATTTCACATTCTTCAAATAAGTGGTATCCTAACTGACCCAAGAAGGAATTTTTTACTAGATAATTAAAAAAAAATTTCTCATATTTCTCCATGAATGCTATGATGTATGTACATGTTACTTTAAAAGCTTCAGTAACGTATTCAATTACATGAATCCCTGGGGTCTATCTTTAATGTCACTTTAGATCAAGCAGTTAACAAAAAAGTTTCCGTCTCATATTTCTTTTCAGTCAGATACCAGTTAAGCTGTCTCACCTAACTGTATTGGTGTTTAAATGATTACCTTTCTTTCAGTTACATTGATACATTCCCTTATCCATTTTCATGCACTAGTT
>NC_036839.1:43434926-43450693 GCF_002910315.2 Salvelinus sp. IW2-2015 | reverse complement strand
TGAATGACTTGTGCTTTTAAACAGCTTGAAATTCCGCCGAAAATGATGTCATGAGCACTTTAGAAGCTTTACTGACTAGGCTACATTGACATCATTTGAGCAATTGGAGGCCTGTTACCTGTGGCATATATATTCAAGGACTTACCTTCACCTCAGATGCCTCTTTTGCTTGAACATTCATGGTGTAATCAAAAGACATCAGACCAAATCAACCAAAAATTTGGTTAGACCTCCACAAGTACTGGCTTCATCCTTGGGAGCAATTCTCCAACTTGAATGAGGTACCACGCTTCATCTGTACAACACACAGTACGCAAGCATATAAAACATACCGTCGGGACCACGCAGCCGTCATACCGCTCAGAAGGAGGCGCATTCTGGTCTCCTAGAAGATTGAACGCACTTGGTGCGAAATGCAAAGTCAATCCCAAACGAACACAAAGGGACTGTAAGATGCTGTGAGCGAACAGGTACAAAAATATCTATATCCACGCAAAACGAGGTTTTATTACAAACACTGAAAGGCCGCTCCAGCAAGCAGAAGACGTATGCCAACTTGCTCCAAACCGCCATACTTCAAGCGAGCCAAGACACACCGCGTTTGGCAACTGCACATGGGGACAAAGATCGTACTTTTTTGGAGATGTGGTCTGTCTGATTGAAACAAAAATGAACTGTTTCTAGGCCCATTAATGCCATCTCGTGTATGTTTGGAGGAAAGAGAGGCTTCGTGCCAAGCTGACGCAACACCATCCCAACCGTGAAGCACAGGGTGCAGCATCATGTTGTGGGTGCTTTGCTAGCAGGAGGGAACTGGTGCCCTTCCCAAAATAGAATGCATTATGAGGAAGGGAATATTGTGGATATTTTGAAGCAACATCTCAGACATTCAGTCAGGAACGTTAAAAAGCTTGGTCGGCAAAGCGGTCTTTCCAATTGGACATAATACCAACCATACTACAAGTGTGTGGCAAATGGCTTAAGGACAACAAAGTCAAGGTATTGGAGTGGCATCACACACATGACCTCAATCCTATTGACAATTTTGGGCAGAACTGAAAAAGCACGTGAGAGAAGAGGCCGACAAACTGACTCAGTTACAACAGCTTGTCAGGAGGAATGTGCCACAAATTCACCCTAACTTTTGTGGAGCTTGTGGAAGGCTACCCGACATGTTTGACCAAGTTAAACAATTTAAAGGCAGTGCTACAAATCTTTAATTGAGTTGTATGTAAACTTCTGACCACTGGAATGTGATTAAGAAAACAAAAAGCTGAAATAAACATTCTCTTACTATTAATCTGACATTTCACATAATTTCAAATGTGGTGATCTACTAATCGCACCAAGCAAGGGAATAGATTTATTCTATGTGATTATAATTTTTTTCATATTCTCCATGAATGACTAGATGTGATGTACATGTTACTTTATAAACCTTCAGTAACGTATTCATTACATGAATCCCTGGGGTACTATCTTTAATGTCACTTTAGATACAAGCAGTTTAACAAAAAAGTTTCCGTCTCATATTCATCTTTTCAGTCAGTACCAGTTAACTGTCTCACTAACTGTATTGGTGTTTAAATGATTACGTCTTCTTTCAGTTACATTGATACATTCTAGTTTTCTTTTCAGCACTATATAAAGAGGACAGTTCACCCAAAAATATAATAAATTTTTTCCACTTCGCACTAAATTGGAATACAGTGGCGTGCAGTAACATGTATAAATACAATCAGAGCTAGGCTCTGTGCTTCACAGCTCTGTATGGGTTCAGCTGATATTGACCTTGAAGCCACATGACAACAAAAGTTGCCCCCCTCCTCCTGCTAATGCTAATGAAACTTTAGCAATGTTTATGTTGTCTTAAGGGAAATGCTTGTAATTTAGATGACTGGATGTACTTATGAAGATATGAGACTGAGGAATTCAAATAAATTGCTTTGATGTCAGAAAAGAAGTCAAACACCTTGAGTCCAAATGTGCCCTCAACTTCCATATCACAACCGTCTATATTTACAGTGTCACATGTTTTATTCACTATGTTGATGACATCACAAGATGACATGGCCGTCATACCCTGGGTTGTTCTGAACAATGAGTCTATGTTTGATGTACAGTTGTTATTGTTTACCTAGTCATCTTGGCAATATATAAAAAGATGACACAGATTGCGATATTATATGGCACGTTTTCTAGATTGGCATAATGAACAACGGTAATTGTGTGATCGACAGCGAGCAGGCTAGTGTTCCAAACAGAACACAGTAATTGTAATAATGCCGGTGCAGGCTGTGTTCAAAAGAACAACGGTATCTGCTATAATGGCAAGGCTGTGTTCCCAAACCAGAACACGGGTAATTGTTAATGGCGAGAGGAGCTGCAGGGTGGAGAGCTGTGTTACCAAGACAGACAACCAGTAATTGCTATAACTGGCCAGGCTGTTTAAAACTAACAACGGTAATTGACTATAACATGCAAGGGATGCAAGGCTGAATGTTCCAAACAGAACACTGAGTAGATTGTGTTAGATGGCGGGTTCTGAGGGCTGTGTTCCAACACGAAACAGACCGGTAATTGTGTAGATGGCAGCGGCTGTTGTTCCAAACCGAACAACAGTAATTGTGTGATTGCACGGCTGTGTTCCAACAGAAACAACCAGTATATTGTATGTGATGGCAGCTGTGTATCCAAACAGACAACAGTAATTTGTACGATGGCAGAGGCTGTGTTCAATACAGAACAACAGTAATTGTGTCGATGCGAGGATGCAGAGGCTGTGTTCCAAACAGAACAACTCAGGTAATATGTTGACTGACGCTGTGTTCAAACAGAACAATGACAAGTTGCTTGCTCTAGTTTCCTCAACAGCACAGCTACATTAGGAGAGCTCAAAAAGCACCTTATAGTTAAAGACTCTTCTTTCTAAAAGTGCATTGAACTACTTAGAAACTGGGCACCACTTTGGAACGTTAAGTTCTGTCACTCCAAACCCTTTTGATGTTGTTTATGTTGCAACCTACCCCACACTTATTCTCACAAATATTCTTCATTATAAATATTGGCTGATGTATCCACGAATATTTTAGATTTGCTTGTGAAACAGATACAGTAAATGTAAAATGCACCATTATTCATAATTCAACAGATTTTGTGCGCTTTGCATTCAGTATTGTGTCCGTGCTGAACTTCTAGTTCCTCACTCTTGTGGTACAGATAATTCCCTGACTCCCAACTGTCCCTTTCATCGCTACCATGCTTTATGCATATCATATTTCATATTTCTTCATTAAGAAACACTTTTAAGTTTCTTTCATCACATTCCCAGTGGGTCAGAAGTTTACATACACTCAATTAAGATTTGGTAGCACTGCCTTTAAATTGTTTAACTTGGGTCAAACATGTCGGGTAGCCTTCCACAAGCTTCCCACAATAAGTTGGGTGAATTTTGGCACATTCCTCCTGACATAGCTGGTGTAACTGAGTCAGGTTTGTCGGCCTCCTTGCTCTCACGTGCTTTTTCAGTTCTGCCCACAAATGTTCTATAGGATTGAGGTCATGGTTTGTGATGGCCACTCCAATACCTTGACTTTGTTGTCCTTAAGCCATTTTGCCACAACTTTGGAAGTATGGTTGGGGTCATTGTCCAATTGGAAGAACCGTTTGCGACCAAGCTTTTAACTTCCTGACTGATGTCTTGAGATGTTGCTTCAAAATATCCACATAATTTCCCTTCCTCATAATGCAATCTATTTTGTGAAGGGCACCAGTCCCTCCTGCAGCAAAGCACCCCACAACATGATGCTGCCACCCCTGTGCTTCACGGTTGGGATGGTGTTCGTCGGCCTTTCAGGTTATGTCAATATAGGACTCGTTTTACTGTGGATATAGATACTTTAGTACCGGTTTCCTCCAGCATCTTCACAAGGTCTTTTGTTGTTGTTCTGGGATTGATTTGCACTTTTCGCACCAAAGTACGTTCATCTCTAGGAGACAGAACGCGTCTCCTTCCTGAGCGGTATGACGGCTGCGTGGTCCCACGGTGTTTATACTTGCGTACTGTTGTTTGTATAATTAGCCTATCAGAAGCTTCTAAAGCCATGACATCATTTTCGGGAATTTCCAAGCTGTTTAAAAGCACAGTCAACTAAGTGTATGTAAACTTCTGACCCACTTGAATTGTGATACAGTGAATTATAAGTAAATATAAGTAATAATAAGTAAATAATCGTCTTTAAACAATTGTTGGGAAAATTACTTGTGCCATGCACAAAGTAGATGTCCTAACCTACTTGCCAAAACTATAGTTTGTTAACAAGAAATTTGTGGAGTGGTTGTAAAACGATTTTTAATGACTCCAACCTAAGTGTATGTAAACTTCTGACTTCAACTGTATCTGTTCGAGGTCATCTTGAGGGGAACTAAGACTATGGCTAATGCTAGTCAACAGGAAATAGAACTACTGCACAGTGACCACGATCCCCACAACTAGGAAAACTAGACATTGACACTGGGTTTCTCAACATATTGTCGGTATTGCTCCACTTATACACACTTGGTTTTGTACTAGTTAAAGTGAGAAGGTGGGATGTAAACCCTGTTATTACTGTTTTGTAGTTCAGACTATATACCCTTCTAGGATTTCCCTTCCGTTTAGTAAGACAGAGTACGTCAACGACTCCATTTATATCGCCTCTGAGGCCATTGTCATGAAAATCACTACTTGTGCTTATTCTTGATGGCTATCATAAACACCCGATGTCATCACAGAAAACTTGCAATAATATACAAATATGGTACTTTGTTGTCCCATATGTNACAATTACCGTTGTTCTGTTTGGAACACAGCCCTGCATCCCTGCCATTATACAATTACTGTTGTTCTGTTTGGAACACAGCCCTGCATCGCTGTCATCACACAATTACCGTTGTTCTTTATGCAATCTAGAAACGGTCCATTATAAATCGCAATCTGTGTCATCTTTTTATATTGCCAAGATGACTAGGTAATACAATAACAACTGTACATCAAACATAGACTCATTCTGTTCAGAACAACCCAGGGTATGACGGCCATGTCATCTTGTAGCTGTACATCAAACATAGAGATCATAAACATTGACACTGTATATGACATGCGTTGTGATATGGAAATGTGAAGGGCACATTTGGACTCAAATGGTGTTTGACTTGCTTTTCTGACATCAAAGCGATATTTATTTGAATCCTCAGTCTCATCTTTCATAGTACATCCAGTCATCTAAATTTACAGCATTTCCCTTAAGACAACATAACATTTGCTAAAGTTTCCCATTAGCAGGAGGGATGGGGGGGCAACTTGTTGTTGCATGTGGTGCTCAAGGTCATATCAGCTGAACCCATACAGAGCTGTGAAGCACAGAGCCTGAGCTCTGATGTCATTTATAACATGTTACTGCACAGCCACTGTATTCCAATTTAGGCGAAGTGGAAAAGAATTTCAATTTATATTTTTTGGGTGAACTGTCTCTTTAACTAGTGCATGAAAATGGATAACAGAATGTATCAATGTAACTGAAAGAAGAGGTAATCATTTTAAACACCAATACAGTTAGTGAGACAGCTTAACTGGTACATGACTGAAAGATGAATATGAGACGGAAACCTTTTTTGGTTAAACTGCTTTATCTGAAGTGACATTAAAGATAGTACCCCAGGGATTCATGTAATTGAATACGTTACTGAAGCGTTTTATAAAGTAACATGTACATCACATCCTAGTCATTCATGGGAGAATATGAGAAAAAATAAATACAAATAATCCTAGTAAACATTGCGTCTCGGATCAGTTAGTTAGGATCACCACAAGAATGTGAAATGTCTATGTGAAATGTCTAGTATGTAACAGTAGAGAGAATTATTTATTTCAGCTTTTGTTTCTTTCATCACATTCCCAGTGGGTCAGAAGTTTACATACACTCAATTAAGATTTGGTAGCACTGCCTTTAAATTGTTTAACTTGGGTCAAACGTGTCGGGGTAGCCTTCCACAAGCTTCCCACAATAAGTTGGGTGAATTTTGGCCCATTCCTCCTGACAGAGCTGGTGTTACTGAGTCAGGTTTGTAGGCCTCCTTGCTCTCACGTGCTTTTTCAGTTCTGCCCATAAATTGTCTATAGGATTGAGGTCATGGTTTGTGATGGCCACTCCAATACCTTGACTTTGTTGTCCTTAAGCCATTTTGCCACAACATTGGAAGTATGGTTGGGGTCATTGTCCAATTGGAAGACCCGTTTGCGACCAAGCTTTTAACTTCCTGACTGATGTCTTGAGATGTTGCTTCAAAATATCCACATCATTGCCCTTCCTCATAATGCCATCTATTTTGGGAAGGGCACCAGTCCCTCCTGCAGCAAAGCACCCCACAACATGATGCTGCCAACCCTGTGCTTCACGGTTGGGATGGTGTTCGTCAGCTTGCAAGCCTCCCCCTTTTTCCTCCAAACATAACGATGGTCATTATGGCCGAACAGTTCTATTTTTGTTTCATCAGACCAGACCACATTTCTCCAAAAAGTACGATCTTTGTCCCCATGTGCAGTTGCAAACCGGTGTCTGGCTTTTTTATGGCGGTTGGATCATGCTTCTTTCCTTCTGACGCGCTCAGGTTATGTAATATAAGACTTCTTTTGCTCTGGATATAGATATTTTTGACCTTTTCCTCCAGCATCTTACAAGTCCTTTTTGTTCTGGATTATTTGCACTTTTCGCACCAAAGTGCGTTCATCTCTAGGAGACAGAATGCGCCCCTTCCTGAGCGGATGACGGCTGCGTGGTCCACGGTATTTATACTTGCGTACTGTTGGGTACAGATGAACTGGTACCTTCATTCATTTGGAAATGCTCCCAAGGATGAACCAGACTTGTGGAGGTCTACCAATTTTGGTTGATTTGGCTGATTTCTTTTGATTATCCCATGATGTCAAGCAAAGAGGCACTGAGGTGAAGGTAGGCCTTGAAATATATCCACAGGTACACCTCCAATTGACTCAAATGATGTCAATTAGCCTATCAAAGCTTCTAAAGCCATGACATCATTTTCGGGAATTTCCAAGCTGTTTTAAAAGCACAGTCAACTAGTGTATGTAAACTTCTGACCCACTGAATTGTATACAGTGAATTATAAGTAAATATAAGTAATAATAAAGTAAATAATCTGTCTTTAAACAATTGTTGGTAAAATTACTTGTGTATGCACAAAGTAGAGTCCTAACCTACTTGCCAAAACTATAGTTTGTTAACAAGAAATTTGTGGAGTGGTTGAAAAAACTAGTTTTATGACTCCAACCTAATGTGATGTAAACTTCTACTTCAACTGTATCTGTTCGAGGTCATCTTGAGGAACTAAGACTATGGCTAATGCTAGTCAACAGGAAATAGAACTACTGCACAGTACCACGATCCCCACAACTAGACAACTAACATTACACTGGGTTTCTCAACATATTTCGGTATTGCTCCACTTATACCACACTTTTTTGTACTAGTTTAAAGTGAGAAGGTGGGATGTAAACCCTGTTAATTTACTTTTTAGTTTAGACTATATACCCTTCTAGATTCCCTTCCGTTTAGTAAACAGAGTACGTCAACGACACATTTATTTGCCTCTGAGGCCATTGTCATGAAAATCACTACTTGTTTATCTCTGATGGCTATCATACACACACCCGATGTCATCACAGAAAACTGCAATAATATACAAATATGTACTTTGTTGTCCCATATGTCATCGTCCCATATGTTGGGGCGGCAGTAGCCTAGTGGTTAGAGCATTGGACTAGTAACCGAAAGGTTGAAAGATCAAATCCCCGACGCTGACAAGGTAAAAATCTGTCGTCCTGAACAAGGCAGTTAACCCACTGTTCCTAGGCCTTCAATGAAAACAAGAATTTGTTCTTAACTGACTTGCCTAGTTAAATAAAAGTTAAAATCAAAAATGTTGTTGTCATCCCATATGTAAATTCAAAATGAAGGCTCTCACTGAATTGTAATAAATATTTAAGTTGGTGTCATAAATGAAAGCCGTTTTTTTATCACCATTAGAACCTTGGATGAATCAACCCATGGCAACACCATGGTAACCCGGCACTTTGTCAAGATAAATAAGACTTTTCTGAGCCAAATCCTGGTTGACTCAAAGTCAATGGAACTTCTAGTGTTGTCCTGGTAACTGATGTCCTTATTTTACACAGCACATATTTAAATGACAACAACGACAAATAAACACTTTTCAGAGTCAGAATTCTGTATGTACAAATATGACATCTACAGACCCCTCGCCGTCAGTCTTGAAAGTAAGAAAGGAGAACGATAGAGTAGGGAAGGGAGGGGGAATCAACACAGTCAGTGAAAACACAAAACAATGGGCTTCTATGAGTAGAGAAATAAAGGCTCTCTAGGTGCTTTGGCAAAAAAGAAACTAAATGTAAAATCCCTTATCTTGAGGCAACATTGGTTGTTAAGGCTCTAATGCAGCTGTGCTTGTTTAGTATTGACCAACGACGACTGTGTTGTGAAAGAGGGATGCGCAAGGAGGAAGAGGAGGAAGAAGAGGAGCTATCTGGAATCCTCTGGCTATGATTTGATGGTCTTCTCGTCAGAAAGGCTGAGAGCCCCTTCGAAGTCAGTCCCGTTCCCATTTTCTGGAATGAGAAAGAGAAAATAAATAAATAGGACTTGGAATATTTTCAAATGATTCAGCATGAGAGAACTATGACAAAGAATCAACAATCTGATTCAGTATCAAAAGATCYAGAATCAAAGGATTCAGAATGAAAAATGATAACATCTTTGAGCTGACTCAGTATCATATGATTCATTGTGAATGAACAATAAGAGAGAATCTCTAGGGGCAGACCTATGGTCAGAGTTTTGCAGTTGACATTGCCATGGTGACTTGTCGGCGGGGTCTTTCCCTCCCTGTTGCCGTGATGCCTCTTCAGCTCATTGGCTAGTTGTTTCCCCAGGGGTGTGTCTCCATTCGACCTTTGACCCGCCACCTGCAGGTTCAGTGGCCTCTCCCCTGCAGGAACACACAGCTAGGTAAGGACAAAGCTAGGATACAGACAGCTAGGTCAAATCAAATGTTATTTGTCACAAGAATACAACAAGTGTAGACCTTACAGTGAAATGTTTCTTACAAGCCCTTAACCAACAATGCAGTTAAGAAAAATACCAAAAAAATAAGAAATAAAGTAACAAATAATTAAAGAGCAGCAGTAAAATAACAATAGCGAGGCTATATACAGGGGGTACCGGTACAGAGTCAATGTGCGGAGGCACCGGTTAGTCAAGGTAATTAAGGTTATATATACACATGTCGGTAGAGTTATTAAAGTGACTTATGCAAAAATAATAACAGAGTAGCAGCACCGTAAAATAGGGGTAGGGGGGGGCAATGCAAGTAGTCTGGGTAGCCATTTGATTAGCTGTTCAGGAGTCTTATGGCTTGGGGGTAGAAGCTGTTTAGAAGCCTCTTGGACCTAGACTTGGCGCTCCGGTACCACGTGCCGTGTGGTAGCAGAGAGAACAATCTATGACTAGGGTGRCTGGAGTCTTTGACAAAAATGTTTGCCTTTCTCTGACACCGCCTGGTATAGAGGTCCTAAATGGCAGGAAGTTTGGCCCCAGTGATGTACTGGGACGTACGCACTACCTTAGTGCCTTATGGTCAGAGGCCGAGCAGTTGCCATACCAGGACTGATGCAACCAGTCAGGATACTCTCGATGGTGCAGCTGTAGAACCTTTTGAGGATCTGAGGACCAATCCAAATCTTTTCAGTCTCCGGAGAGGGAATAGGTTTTGTCGTGCCCTCTTCACGACTGTCTTGGTGTGTTTCACAATGTTCGTTTGTTGGTGATTTGGACACCAAGGAGCTTGAAGCTCTCAACCTGCTCCACTACAGCCCATTGATGAGAATGGGGGCGTGCTCGGTCCTCCTTTTCCTGTAGTCCACAATCATCTCCTTAGTCTTGATCACGTTGAGGGAGAAATTGTTGTCCTGGCACCACACGGCCAGGTCTCTGACCTCCTCCCTATATGCTGTCTCGTCGTTGTTGGTGATTAGGCCTACCACTGTTGTGTCATCGGCAAACTTAATGATGGTGTTGGGAGACGTGCCTGGTCTTGTAGTCATGAGTGAACATGGAGTACAGGAGGGAAATGAGTAGACACCCCTGAGGGGCCCCCGTGTTAAGGATCAGCGTGGTGGACATGTTGTTACCTACCCTTGCAACCTGGGGGAGGCCCATCAGGAAGTCCAGGATCCAGATCCAGAGGGAGGTATTTAGTCCCAGGGTCCTTAGCTTAGTGATGAGCTTTGAGGGTACTATGGTGTTGAATGCTGAGCTGTAGTCAATGAATAGCATTCTCACATAGGTGTTCCTTTTGTCCAGGTGGAAAAGGGCAGTGTGGAGTTCAAAAGAGATTGCATAATTTGTGGATCTGTTGGGGCGGTATGCAAATTGGAGTGGGTCTMGGGTTTCTTGGATAATGTGTTGATGTGAGCCATGACCAGGCTTTCAAAGCACKTCATGGCTACAGACTTGAGTGCTACGGGTCGGTAGTCATTTAGTTACCTTAGTGTTCTTGGGCACAGGGACTATGGTGGTCTGCTTGAAACATGTTGGTTTTACAGACTCAGTCAGGGACAGGTTGAAAATGTCAGTGAAGACACTTGCCAGTTGGTCAGCGCATTCTCGGAGTACACGTCYTGGTAATCTGTCTGGCCTTGTGAATGTTGATGTGTTTATAAGGTCTTACTCACATCAGTTGCGGAGAGCGTGATCACACAGTCGTCCGGAACAGCTGGTGCTCTCATGCATGTTTCAGTGTTAGTTGCCTCGAAGAGAGCATAGAAGTAATTTAGCTCTTCTACAGTGAAATGCTTACTTACAAGCCCTTAACCAACAATGCAGTTAAAAAATATATATATGAATAAGAATAGGAAATAAAAGTAAAAAGTAATTAAAGAGCAGTCTGTCCATTACAGGTAAAATAACAGCTCCCTGTCTAAATACAGGTTAAGTAACAGCCCCTGTCTAAATACAGGTTAAATAACAGCCCCTGTCTAATTACAGGTTGAATAACAGCTCCCTGTCTAAATACAGGTTAAATAACAGCTCCCTGTCTAATTACAGGTTGAATAACAGCTCCTGTCTAAATACAAGTGAAATAACAGCTCTATGCCCAATTACAGGTGAAATAACAGCTCCCTGCCTAGTTACAGGTTAAAGGGACACTTCAGGATTTTGGCAATGAGGCCCTTTATCTACAGTACTTCCCTAGAGTCAGATGATCTCGTGGATACCATTTTCATGCCTAGCGAATACTCATAGACTAGCGAATACCCATTGACTTCCAGTCATTGAGCTAATGCTAGTTAGCATTGGCTCGCGAAAGTGCCCTTAACTTCCTTCATACTGGACACAGAGACATAAAATGGTATCCACAACTTCATCTGACTGTGGGGAAGTAGATAAAGGGCCTCATTGCCAAAATCCCAAAGTATCCCTTTAAATAACAGCAGTGGTCTATCTTGTCTGTATCCAGCTTTGTCCTTATGCGAGCCAATTGTACATAATGTTTCTGCTACCAGCTCTTATAATTGAAAGAGTTTCTGGAAATCAGAACAGCGATTACTCACCTTGAACTGGACAAAGAATGTATCTTTAATGAGTTGGACAAAAGGGATTTACTCCAGAGACCCGAACAAGCCCACATCCCGTCATTCGCAGGAGAACGAGAGGTGAAGATATAGCGGAAAGAGATCGAGTGCCTTGTGAGGATCCGCTGATGAGTTGCGAATATGCCCTTGCCATCCGTACTACTGCGCAACGCACAATCGGCGGAAAATAAATTGGGCGAGCTAAATGCACGTATATCCTACCAACGGGACATTAAAAACTGTCAAACTTCATGATAAGCTGTAGACCACACTATCTACCTAGAGATTTTTCATCTGTATTTTTCGTAGCTGTCTACATACCACCACAGACCAAGGCTGCCACTAAGACCTCACTCAATGAGCTGTATACCGCCATAAGCAAACAGGAAAACGCTCATCCAGAAGTGGCCGGGACTTTAATGCAGGGAAACTTAAATCTGTTTTCCATAATTTCTATCAGCATGTTAAATGTGCAACCAGAGGGGGAAAAAAAACTCTAGACCACCTTTACTCCACACACAGAGACATGTACAAAGCTCTCCCTCGCCCTCCATTTGGCAAATCTGACCATAATTCTATCCTCCTGATTCCTCTTACAAGCATAAAATTAAAGCAGGAAGCACCAGTGACTCGATCAATAAAAAGTGGTCAGATGAAGCAGATGCTAAGCTACAGGACTGTTTTGCTAGCACAGACTGAAATATGTTCCGGGATTCTTCCGATGGCATTGAGGAGTACACCACATCAGTCACTGACTTCATCAATAAGTGCATCGATGACGTTCGCCACAGTGACTGTACGTACATAACCCAACCAGAAGCCATGGATTATAGGCAACATCCGCACTGAGCTCAAGGGTAGAGCTTCCGCTTTCAAGGAGCGGGACTCTAACCCAGAAGCTTATAAGAAATCCCACTATGCCCTCCGACGAACCATCAAACAGGCGAAGCATCAATACAGAACAAAGATCGAATCATACTACACCGGCTCTGACGCTCGTCGGATGTGGCAGGGCTTGCAAACTATGACAGACTACAAAGGAAGCACAGCCAAGAGCTGCCCAGTGAACGAGCCTACCAGAAGAGCTAAATTACTTCTATGCTCTCTTCGAGGCAACTAACACTGAAACATGCATGAGAGCACCAGCTGTTCCGGACGACTGTGTGATCACGCTCTCCGCAACTGATGTGAGTAAGACCTTATAAACACATCAACATTCACAAGGCCAGACAGATTACCAGGACGTGTACTCCGAGAATGCGCTGACCAACTGGCAAGTGTCTTCACTGACATTTTCAACCTGTCCCTGACTGAGTCTGTAAAACCAACATGTTTCAAGCAGACCACCATAGTCCCTGTGCCCAAGAACACTAAGGTAACTAAATGACTACCGACCCGTAGCACTCAAGTCTGTAGCCATGAAGTGCTTTGAAAGCCTGGTCATGGCTCACATCAACACATTATCCAAGAAACCCGAGACCCACTCCAATTTGCATACCGCCCCAACAGATCCACAAATTATGCAATCTCTTTTGAACTCCACACTGCTTTTCCACCTGGACAAAAGGAACACCTATGTGAGAATGCTATTCATTGACTACAGCTCAGCATTCAACACCATAGTACCCTCAAAGCTCATCACTAAGCTAAGGACCCTGGGACTAAATACCTCCCTCTGGATCTGGATCCTGGACTTCCTGATGGGCCTCCCCCAGGTTGCAAGGGTAGGTAACAACATGTCCACCACGCTGATCCTTAACACGGGGGCCCCTCAGGGGTGTCTACTCATTTCCCTCCTGTACTCCATGTTCACTCATGACTACAAGACCAGGCACGTCTCCCAAACCATCATTAAGTTTGCGATGACACAACAGTGGTAGGCCTAATCACCAACAACGACGAGACAGCATATAGGGAGGAGGTCAGAGACCTGGCCGTGTGGTGCCAGGACAACAATTTCTCCCTCAACGTGATCAAGACTAAGGAGATGATTGTGGACTACAGGAAAAGGAGGACCGAGCACGCCCCCATTCTCATCAATGGGGCTGTAGTGGAGCAGGTTAGAGCTTCAAGCTCCTTGGTGTCCAAATCACCAACAAACGAACATGGTCCAAACACACCAAGACAGTCGTGAAGAGGCACGACAAAACCTATTCCCTCTCCGGAGACTGAAAAGATTTGGGATTGGTCCTCAGATCCTCAAAAGGTTCTACAGCTGCACCCGAGAGTATCCTGACTGGTTGCATCAGTGCCTGGTATGGCAACTGCTCGGCCTCTGACCGTAAGGCACTATAGAAGGTAGTGCGTACGTCCCAGTACATCACTGGGGCCAAACTTCCTGCCATTTAGGACCTCTATACCAGGCGGTGTCAGAGAAAGGCAAACATTTTTGTCAAGACTCCAGCCACCCTAGTCATAGATTGTTCTCTCTGCTACCACACGGCACGGTACCGGAGCGCCAAGTCTAGGTCCAAGAGGCTTCTAAACAGCTTCTACCCCCAAGCCATAAGACTCCTGAACAGCTAATCAAATGGCTACCCAGACTACTTGCATTGCCCCCCTACCCTACTATTACGGTGCTGCTACTCTGTTATTATTTTTGCATAACATTTACATTTAAGTCATTTAGCAGACGCTCTTATCCAGAGCGACTTACAAATTGTATAAGTCACTTAATAACTCTACCGACATGTGTATATATACCTTAATTACCTTGACTAACCGGTGCCTCCGCACATTGACTCTGTCCGGTACCCTCCTGTATATAGTGTTCTTAACAAGGGCTTGTAAGAAACATTTCACTGTAAGGTCTACACTTGTTGTATTCTTGTGACAATAACATTTGATTTGACCTAGCTGTCTGTATCCTAGCTTTGTCCTTACCTAGCTGTGTGTTCCTGCAGGGGAGAGGCCACTGAACCTGCAGGTGGCGGGTCAAAGGTCGAATGGAGACACACCCTGGGGAAACAACTAGCCAATGAGCTGAAGAGGCATCACGGCAACAGGGAGGGAAAGACCCCGCCGACAAGTCACCATGGCAATGTCAACTGCAAAACTCTGACCATAGGTCTGCCCCTAGAGATTCTCTCTTATTGTTCATTCACAATGAATCATATGATACTGAGTCAGCTCAAAGATGTTATCATTTTTCATTCTGAATCCTTTGATTCTGGATCTTTTGATACTGAATCAGATTGTTGATTCTTTGTCATAGTTCTCTCATGCTGAATCATTTGAAAATATTCCAAGTCCTATTTATTTATTTTCTCTTTCTCATTCCAGAAAATGGGAACGGGACTGACTTCGAAGGGGCTCTCAGCCTTTCTGACGAGAAGGACATCAAATCATAGCCAGAGGATTCCAGACGGCTCCTTTCCTCCTCTTCCTCCTTGCGCATCCCTCTTTCACAACACAGTCGTCGTTGGTCAATCTAAACAAGCACAGCTGCATTAGAGCCTTAACAACCAATGTTGCCTCAAGATAAGGGATTTTACATTTAGTTTCTTTTTTGCCAAAGCACCTAGAGAGCCTTTATTTCTCTTACTCATAGAAGCCCATTGTTTTGTGTTTTCACTGACTGTGTTGATTCCCCCTCCCTTCCCTACTCTATCGTTCTCCTTTCTTACTTTCAAGACTGACGGCGAGGGGTCTGTAGATGTCATATTTGTACCATACAGAATTCTGACTCTGAAAAGTGTTTATTTGTCGTTGTTGTCATTTAAATATGTGCTGTGTAAAATAAGGACATCAGTTACCAGACAACACTAGAAGTTCCATTGACTTTGAGTCAACCAGGATTTGGCTCAGAAAAGTCTTATTTATCTTGACACAAGTGCCGGGTTACCATGGTGTTGCCATGGGTTGATTCATCCAAGGTTCTAATGGTGATAAAAAACGGCTTTCATTTTAGACACCAATTAAATATTTATTACAATTCAGTGAGAGCCTTCATTTTGAATTTACATATGGGATGACACACAACATTTTTGATTTTAACTTTTATTTAACTAGGCAAGTCAGTTAAGAACAAATTCTTGTTTTCATTGAAGGCCTAGGAACC
>NC_036839.1:43425921-43434901 GCF_002910315.2 Salvelinus sp. IW2-2015 | reverse complement strand
GCGAATACTCATAGACAGCGAATACCCATTGACTTCCAGTCATTGAGCTAATGCTAGTTAGCATTGGCTCGCGAAAGTGCCCTTAACTTCCTTCATACTGGACACAGAGACATAAAATGGTATCCACAACTTCATCTGACTGGGAAGTAGATAAAGGGCCTCATTGCCAAAATCCCAAAGTATCCCTTTAAATAACAGCAGTGTCTATCTTGTCTGTATCCTAGCTTTGTCCTTATGCGAGCCAATGTACATAATGTTTCTGCTACCAGCTCTTATGATTGAAAAGAGTTTCTGGAAATCAGAACAGCGATTACTCACCTTGAACTGGACAAAGAATTATCTTTAATGAGTGGACAAAAGGGATTTACTCCAGAGACCCGAACAAGCCCATCCCGTCATTCGCAGGAGAACGAGAGGTGAAGATATAGCGGAAAGAGATCGAGTGCCTTGTGAGGATCCGCTGATGAGTGTCGAATTGCCCTTGCCATCCGTACTACTGGCCAACGCACAATCGGCGGAAAATAAATTGGGCGAGCTAAATGCAGTATATCCTACCAACGGGACATTAAAAACTGTCAAATCTCATGATAAGCTGTAGACCACACTATCTACCTAGAGATTTTTCATCTGTATTTTTCGTAGCTGTCTACATACCACCCACAGACCAAGGCTGCCACTAAGACCTCACTCAATGAGCTGTATACCGCCATAAGCAAACAGGAAAAGCTCATCCAGAAGTGGCCGGCGTTTAATGCAGGGAAACTTAAATCTGTTTTACCTAATTTCTATCAGCATGTTAAATGTGCAACCAGAGGGGGAAAAAAACTCTAGACCACCTTTACTCCACACACAGAGACATGTACAAAGCTCTCCCTCGCCCTCCATTTGGCAAATCTGACCATAATTTATCCTCCTGATTCCTCTTACAAGCATAAAATTAAAGCAGGAAGCACCAGTGACTCGATCAATAAAAAAAGTGGTCAGATGAAGCAGATGCTAAGCTACAGGACTGTTTTGCTAGCACAGACTGAAATATGTTCCGGGATTCTTCCGATGGCATTGAGGAGTACACCACATCAGTCACTGACTTCATCAATAAGTGCATCGATGACGTCGTCCCCACAGTGACTGTACGTACATAACCCAACCAGAAGCCATGGATTATAGGCAACATCCGCACTGAGCTCAAGGGTAGAGCTTCCGCTTTCAAGGAGCGGGAGAAGACGCGAACCATCAAACAGGCGAAGCATCAATACAGAACAAAGATCGAATCATACTACACCGGCTCTGACGCTCGTCGGATGTTTTTATTTTTTTTATTTCACCTTATTATAACCAGGTAGGCTAGTTGAGAAACAAGTTCTCATTTGCAACTGCGACCTGGCCAAGATAAAGCATAGCAGTGTGAACAGACAACACAGATTACACATGGAGTAAAACAATAAACAAGTCAAAACATGGTAGAAAAAAGAGAATCTATAATATCAAGTTTGCAAAAGGCATGAGAGGAGGCAATAAATCGAATAATTACAATTTAGGCAGATTAACACTGGAGTGATAAATCATCAGATGATCATGTGCAAGAAGAGATACTGGTGTGCAAAAAGAGCAGAAAAGTAAATAAATAAAAGCAGTATGGGGGGTGAGGTAGGTAAATTGGGTGGGTAGTTTACAGATGAACTATGTACAGCTGCAGCGATCGGTTAGCTGCTCGGATAGCAGATTTTTTAAAGTTGTTGAGGGGAGATAAAAATATCCAACTTTAGAGATTTTTGCAATTTCGTTCCAGTCGCAGGCAGCAGAGAACTGGAAAGAAAGGCGTCCAAATGAGGTTTTAGCTTTAGGGATGATCAGTGAGATACACCTGCTGGAGCGCGCTTGCTGGGGTGGGTGTAGCCATCGTGACCAGTGAACTGAGATAAGGCGGCACTTTACCTAGCATAGCCTTGTAGATGACCTGGAGCCAGTGGGTCTGACGACGAACATGTAGCGAGGGCCAGCCGACTAGGGGCATACAGGTCGCAGTGGTGGGTCGTAAAAGGTGCTTTAGTAACAAAACGAATGGCACTGTGATAAACTGCATCCAGTTTGCTGAGTAGAGTGTTGGAAGCTATTTTGTAGATGACATCGCCGAAGTCGAGATCGGTAGGATAGTCAGTTTTACTAGGGTAAGTTTGGCGGCGTGAGTGAAGGAGGCTTTGTTGCGGAAATAGAAAGCCGATTCTTGATTTGATTTTGGATTGGAGATGTTTGATATGAGTCTGGAAGGAGAGTTTGCAGTCTAGCCAGACACCTAGGTACTTATAGATGTCCACATATTCTAGGTCGGAACCGTCCAGGGTGGTGATGCTAGTCGGGCGTGCGGGTGCAGGCAGCGAACGGTTGAAAAGCATGCATTTGGTTTTACTAGCGTTTAAGAGCAGTTGGAGGCCACGGAAGGAGTGTTGTATGGCATTGAAGGCTCGTTTGGAGGTTAGATAGCACAGTGTCCAAGGAAGGGCCGGAAGTATATAGAATGGTGTCGTCTGCGTAGAGGTGGATCAGGGAATCGCCCGCAGCAAGAGCAAACATCATTGATGTATACAGAGAAAAGAGTCGGCCCGAGAATTGAACCCTGTGGTACCCCCATAGAGACTGCCAGAGGACCGGACAACATGCCCTCCGATTTGACACACTGAACTCTGTCTGCAAAGTAGTTGGTGAACCAGGCAAGGCAGTCATTAGAAAAAAACGAGGCTACTGAGTCTGCCGATAAGAATATGGTGATTGACAGAGTCGAAAGCCTTGGCCAGGTCGATGAAGACGGCTGCACAGTAATGTCTTTTATCGATGGCGGTTATGATGTCGTTTAGTACCTTGAGCGTGGCTGGAGGTGCACCCGTGACCGGCTCGGAAACCGGATTGCACAGCGGAGAAGGTACGGTGGGATTCGAGATGGTCAGTGATCTGTTTGTTGACTTGGCTTTCGAAGACCTTAGATAGGCAGGGCAGGATGGATATAGGTCTGTAACAGTTTGGGTCCAGGGTGTCTCCCCCTTTGAAAGAGGGGATGACCGCGGCAGCTTTCCAATCCTTGGGGATCTCAGATGATACGAAGGAGAGGTTGAACAGGCTGGTTAATAGGGGGTGCGACAATGGCGGCGGACAGTTTCAGAAATAGGGGGTCCAGATTGTCAAGCCCAGCTGATTTTGTATGGGTCCAGGTTTTCCAGCTCTTTCAGAACATCTGCTATCTGGATTTGGGTAAAGGAGAAGCTGGGGAGGCTTGGGCGAGTAGCAGCGGGGGGGGCGGGGGCTGTTGGCCAAGGTTGGAGTCGCCAGGAGGAAGGCATGGCCAGCCATTGGAGAAATGCTTGTTGAAGTCTTCGATTATCACGGATTTATCGGTGGTGACCGTGTTACCTAGCCTCAGTGCAGTGGGCAGCTGGGAGGAGGTGCTCTTGTTCTCCATGGACTTTACAGTTATCCCAGAACTTTTTGGAGTTAGAGCTACAGGATGCGAATTTCTGCTTGAAAAAGCTGGCCTTTGCTTTCCTGACTGACTGCGTGTATTGTTCCTGACTTCCCTGAACAGTTGCATATCGCGGGGGCTCTTCGATGCTATTGCAGTTCGCCCACAGGATGTTTTTGTGCTGGTCGAGGGCAGTCAGGTCTGGAGTGAAACCAAGGGCTATATCTGTTCTTGGTTTCTGCATTTTTGAACGGAGCATGCTGTTCTAATATGGTGAGGAAGTAACATTTAAAGAATGACCAGGCATCCTCAACTGACGGGATGAGGTCAATATCCTTCCAGGGTACCCGGGCCAGGTCGATTAGAAAGGCCTGCTCGCAGAAGTGTTTTTAGGGAGCGTTTGACAGTGTGAGGGGTGGTCGTTTGACCGCGGACCCGTGGGCGGATACAGGCAATGAGGCAGTGATCGCTGAGATCTTGATTGAAGACAGCAGAGGTGTATTTGGAGGGCAGGTTGGTCAGGAATGTCTATTAGGGTGCCCATGTTTACGGATTTAGGGTTGTACCTGGTGGGTTCCTTGATTGATTTGTGTGAGATTGAGGGCATCAAGCTTGGATTGTAGGACTGCCGGGGTGTTAAGCATATCCCAGTTTTAGGTCACCTAACAGAACAAACTCTGAAGCTAGATGGGGAGCGATCAATTCACAGATGGTGTCCAGGGCACAGCTGGGAGCTGAGGGGGGTCGGTAGCAGGCGGCAAACAGTGAAGACTTATTTCTGGAGAGATTAATTTTTAAAATTAGAAGTTCGAACTGTTTGGCATAGACCTGGAAAGTATGAACAGACTTTGCAGGCTATCTCTGCAGTAGATTGCAACTCCTCCCCCTTTGGCAGTTCTATCTTGACGGAAAGTGTTATAGTTGGGTATGGAAATCTCGAATTTTTTTTGGTGGCCTTCCTAAGCCAGGATTCGGACACGGCAAGGACATCAGGATTGCAGAGTGTGCTAAAGCGGAGTAAGGCAAACTTAGGAGGAGGCTTCTGATGTTACATGCATGAGGCCAAGGCTTTTTCGACGCAGAAGTCAACAAATGAGGTGACTGGGACATGCAGGGCTGGTTTACCTCCACATCACCCGAGGAACAGAGGAGTAGTAGGATGAGGGTGCGGCTAAAGGCTATCAAAACTGGTCGCCTAGAGCGTTGGGGACAAAGAAAAAAAGGAGCAGATTTATGGGCGTGGTAGAATAGATTCTGGCATAATGTGCAGACAGGGGTATGGAGGGGCGCGGGTACAGCGGGGCAAGCCCAGGCAGTGGCGGTGATGATAAGGAGAGGTTGTATCTCTGGACATGCTGGTCTCAATGGGTGAGGTCACCGCATGTGTGGGGGTGGGACAAAGGAGGAGGTATCAGAGGTACGGAGAGTGGAACTACAGGGTCCATTGCAAAACCAAACAATGATAATGAAAACTAGCACTGAACAACAGTATGCAAGGCATATTGATATTTGAGAGAGACAAACAATAAGGCATAAAGTGATTGGCAGGTCTTTGATTGGGAGAGCTAGCTAAAACAACAGGATAAGGATAACAGCAGCAATAACAGGGTGCTAGTTCTAAACACAGCAACAAACAGGTAAAAAATGGCGACGACTAGGCAGAGAGGGTCGGATTAACTACACACAGATCCTGAGTTAAAGCACAGAGCCGACAGATAAAACACAAAATAAACAGAATGGAGTACCGTGAATTAATGGACAGTCAAAGCATGCATCAGCTATGTAGCCAAGTGATCATAGTGTCCAGGGGGCAGCCGTAGATGGAGCTCGGAGGCCTCCACTAATCTTAGCACGCGGCGTTTAAAGTTAGTAGCCCGGGGGGTGGTCTGCTCAGACGGAGGGGGTCTGCTCAGACGTGTCGTCGTCGACAGAGAATCCAAGCCAGATGGTGGATGGCGAAAGAGAGGTTGTGAATGTTAGAATTGTGTTTGCTAACTGGTGCTAGCTTCGTGGCAGTGGGCGCTAGCTGCGCTAGCCGCAAGCTAGCTGTGAGGATCAGAAGCAGTGGCTCAGGGATTACGGCAGGAATCCGGCGTTGTTGTCGAGAGACAGTCCGATGCTGGTAAATTGGTGAGTAATATCCAGGCTAATAAACAGGGCTGGTGTCTGTGCAGAAGGTAAAAGCTACTAGCAGTGGCCAAAAAAAATGGCTTAAATTAGCTTGTAGCTGGTATTGTAGCCCAAGAATTCGCTGGTAGACCTCTTCAGCTTAGCCGGCAGATGGGCCTAGCTCGAGGCTAGCTCAAGGGCTAACTGGTGCTTGCTTCGGGACAGAGGTGTAGCCAGTAGTAGCCACTCGGTTGCAGCTAGCTAGCTGTGATGATACGGTGTAATTGTCCAGAGCTTGCGTCAGGAATCCGGTGATTGTGGTAGAGAAAAAGCAGTCCTATATTGCTCTGGGTTGATATCGGCTTGCAGACTGGCAGGTATTGGCCGGTATTGAAGCTGGCTGTGTCCGAGTTGAGGGTGAAGACCGCAGCAGTGGCTAACTGACTACTAGCTAGTAGCTAGTTATCTGGCTAGCTTCTGATTGGGTTACGGTTCTAAAGTATAAAAAAAAAAATTGCAGGTCCGTACCACATTGGGTGAGGCGAATGTAGGAATGATATTCAGTTCCTAGATGGAAAGTGAAATTAAAAATATATACGAAATGTATACGGAAAAATACGAAGACTATTTACTATTTACTATTTACACACGACAGGGACAATACAAACACACGTCCGACTGCCACGCCATCTTGGACCATGAATGGAGTGGCAGGGCTTTGGCAGGGCTTGCAAAACTATGACAGACTACAAAGGAAGCACAGCCAAGAAGCTGCCCAGTGAACGAGGCCTACCAAGGTTGTATTCGGCACATGTAACAAATATAATTTGATTTGATTACGCTACTGCTACTCTCTGTTTATCATATATGCATAGTCACTTTAACCATACCTACATGTACATACTACCTCAAATAGCCCGACTAACTGGTGCCTGTATATAGCCTCGCTACTGTATATAGTCTCGCCACTGTTATTTTTCGCTGTTGTTTTTATTTCATTACTTATCTATTGTTCACCTAATACCTATTTTTTTTAACTTAAAAAGTAAGTAAGCATTTCACTGTAAGGTCTACACTTGTTGTATTCGGCGTACGTGACAAATAAACTTTGATTTTATTTAATTAGGCAGGGAGTCCCTGTTCTCAACAGAAGACACATTTCTGATATAACAGAATGATAATAAAGTACTGTAGTATTCTAGCACTCAAATCACCTCACAAAAAGTCAACACCCCTTATTTAAAACAATGCTTCGTGGCTTTCTCTCTGTCATCAATAGAGGCTGTTAAATGAAAGAGCGGTGTGTTGTGCTGTGTATGAAAAGTGTTAGTCACGCCACATTGCTGTGAATGAAGACCCAGGGGTAGAGCACAAAGGAAGAGAATTCAGTCTGTGTACATGTGAGTGCATGTGTGTGTTTTATTGTGTATAAGTGTGTGTGTTTTATTGTGTTTAAGTGTGTGTGGTTTATTGTGTTTAAGTGTGTGTGGTTTATTGTGTTTAAGAGTGTGTGTTTTATTGTGTATAAGTGTGTGTGTTTTATTGTGTTTAAGTGTGTGTGGTTGCGCGCGTGTGAGCATGAGAGGAAACAGAGGAAGCAGGTGAAAGTGTTAACATTGCGGTGTCATGCTGTTGACTGTGTGAGGTTGAGTTTGTGAAAGTAGAGAGGACGTGTCACCCTTCATCCTCAGTGCTCACCACACACTCTTCGTTGTCTCAAATTACGCATGTTTCCCGGTCGAAACAGTTCCCGAAGAGTTTGTGCATATATTATGATGATATTTTATGACAGTTTGTTTGTTTTGGACATCGGTGAGGKTTTTTTCGKCTGTTCGGGAACACAAAATGTTTTCTGGATCCAAGCCGATGTTCAGAGTCGAAGCCTACGCCCCTTTGTGGGTGGTTGATCAACAGTAGGGATTATACAATTTTTGTTGTCATTCAATGAGAGACGATTCGTTTTCTGCACGTTTTAATTGACAAATACTGCACTAAACATCTTAGTTAGATGTAAAATTGTACGAATAAGATCTCCTTGGAAAAACGTCAAATTTCATGACAGATTTCTTGAGATATCTTAGATTTAATTCAAAATGGACAAACCGTACTATTGCCACTCCGTTTTTCAAGCGAAGGTCTTTTCAAGCGAAGGTCTTTTCAAGCGAAGRTCTTTTCAAGCGAAGGTCTTTTAAGGGAGTATGCGAGCACACTTGTTCACTTCGTACTAGCTGAGTTCGACTAGGCGCCAGCCAAACTGAAGCATTCTGATGTCTTATGCGCGAAAAATGCTAATATCAGTCCCATGACTTGAATGGGATTTGTGCTACAAATGTTAAAACGTTAGTATGTGGAAACAGTGCCAGGGAAACTAAACCAAAGCATGGATTGCAGTCATACCTTGTCCACAGACTGCTTACAGGGTCAAGAAATCAATGTGTAATTTTGTAATTTGGGTGAATTATCCATTTAAGAGGGCTTCAGGGCAAATTAATAGCTGCCTAATGGTCCTCACAGCAAACTTAAAAACAACTCAGAGCATGTATAACCTTTATATATAAGTCTGTTTTCTGAGGACCTAGATAGTTTGTGTGTATATATTGATATGTAGGCTACATGTGCCTTTTTGAACTGTATGTAGTTCTGCCCTTGAGCTGTTCTCATTCATTCATGTTCTGTGTTATGTCAAGTTTCAGGCTTTGTGTGGACCCCAGGAAGAGTAGCTGCTGCTTCACAACAGCTAATGGGGATCCTAATAAAATACCAGATACTCAAAAATACACACACACACACACACACACACACACACACCTGGACCCATCCTGAAACTCCCCAAAACCCCCCAAAAACAAATGACTGAAAGAAATGAAAGTGTGACTAGGAAATGAAACATAAAGGCAGTGTATATTTAACCAGCAGAAATAGAATGGTGGCGGACAGTGGTACCACTGACCCAATGTTAACTTTTTATGCTTTCTCCTTACTCCAACCCTAACCGAACCCCGGTTCCTAAACTTTTAACCTCAACACCTAATTAATTCAACCTCACGTTTTCGTTCTGCCGGTCCAATATACACTTTCTAACATGAATGTGGAATGACTGACCTGGTGGTAGACTGGTGCTGTCAGTGGAAACTCCGTTGACATGGTGACGGTGCTCTGGGTTAGTGTTGTGTCTCAACCTGAAGGCCCCCAGAGGGACCTTCCATTCCAGGGCCTGCAGTCTGTGCTGGGCCTGCAGTCTGTCCTGGGCCTGCAGTCTGTCCTGGGCCTGCAGTCTGTCCTGGGCCTGCAGTCTGTCCTGGGCCTGCAGTCTGTCCTGGGCCTGGGCTTCGTGATGGATCTCCATCTGTCTGGCCAGCAGACGCTCCAGCTGCAGCTAACACACCCGCATGAACAGACCACATAGACACACACACACAC
>NC_036839.1:43417165-43420311 GCF_002910315.2 Salvelinus sp. IW2-2015 | reverse complement strand
AACACACCACACACACGGACAGACGCAGCACACGGACAGACGCACACACACGGACAGACGCAGACACACACACACATGACAGACGCACACACACACACGGACAGACGCAGACCACAACACACACGGACAGAGCAGACACACACACACGGACAGACGCAGACACACAACACGGACAGACGCAGACACAACACACCGGACAGACGCAGACACACACACACACGGACAGATGCGAACACAAACACACGGACAGATGCAGACACACACACGGACAGCGCAGACACACACACCACCACACACGGACAGACGCAGACACACACACAGATGGAGGCATGCAGAGTTAGAGATAAACACAATACAAATTAAGTTTGTTTTTACATTAGAAAAACACATCACACACAAAACAACTGAGCCTGCAGTTCTCTCAAAGGACCATCTAAATGGCAGCACACGTCTGTTTTCCTGTCTAGATACTGGTTGTTTAATACACACGTCTGTTCTCCTGTCTAGATACTGGTTGTTAATACACACCGTCGTCCTGTCTAGATACTGGTTGTTATATACACACGTCTGTTCTCCTGTCTAGATACTGGTTGTTAATACACACGTCTGTTCTCCTGTCTAGATACTGGTTGTTAATCACACGTCTGTTCTCCTGTCTAGATACTGGTTGTTAATACACACGTCTGTTCTCCTGTCTAGATACTGGTTGTTAATACACACTCTGTTCTCCTGTCTAGATACTGGTTGTTAATACACACGTCTGTTCTCCTGTCTAGATACTGGTTGTTAATACACACGTCTGTTCTCCTGTCTAGATACTGGTTGTTAATACACATGTCTGTTTCTTCCGTCTAGATACTGGTTGTTAATACACACGTCTGTTCTCCTGTCTAGATACTGGTTTGTAAGTCAGCCACCACATGCTCTGAATAAAACAAGTGTAGACCTTACAGTGAAATGCGTACTTACAAACCCTTAACCAACCATGCAGTTCAAGAAATAGAGTTAAGAAAATATTTACGAAATAAACTAAAGTAAAAAATAAAATAAAAAGTAACATAATAAAATAACAACAATGAGGCTATATACAGGTGGTACCGTTACCGAGTCAATGTGCGGGGGTACAGGTTAGTCCAGGTAATCTATACATGTAAGTACGGGTAAAGTGACTATGCATAGATAATAAACAGCGAGTTGCAGCAGTGTAAAAACAAAGGTGTAAATAGTGTGAGTGGCCATTTGATTAATTGTTAATCTACCTCCCCAGTCAGATGAACTTGTGGATACCATTTTTTTTGTCTCGGTGTTCAGTAGGAAGGAGGTTAGACGTAGTTTCGTGAGCCAATGCTAACTAGCATTAGTGTAATGACTGGAAGCAGATACACATAGACTTCCAGTCTTTGCTCTAAAGCTAGTTAGCAATTGCGCTAGCACTAGTTAGCAACTTCATTCAAACTGCACACATAAAAATGTTTTCCACGAGTTCATCTGACTGGGGAAGTAGATAAAGGGCTTCGCTGCCAAAATCCCTAAGTATCTGTTTAAGMACAGCGGATGATGTCTTAACAGATGTGGAGGAAGGCATGGACGAGTGACTGCTTTCATCATTACGTTTTTCCCCCTCAACTAGAAACAAGATAAGCTGAGAGGAAACAAAACAGCTTGTCAATAACTTTGCTGATTATATGCAGTCGCTCACTTCATTTCTTCTCATTTACCCAGCCCATCAGCCAGCCATCCATACAGTTATCCAGTCAGTCAGTCACACAGTCAGCCAGCCAGGCAAGCCAGTCAGCCCAAACAGTCATCCAGCAAACCAGTCAGTCCGTCCGTCAAACAGCCAGTCAGTCGTCAGCGAGCCAGCCAGCCAGTCAGCTTCAGTCGCAGCCCAGTCCGTCAGACAGCCAGTCAGTCAGTCAGTCATCCAATCAGTCCCGTCAGGACAGCCAGACAGTCAGTCGTCCAAGTCCCATCCATCAGTCCGTCCAGCCAGCATCAGTCATCCAAGTCCATCAGTCCGTAGACAGTCCAGTCATACCAGTCCATCATCAGTCCGTCAACAGCAAGCCAGCCAGCATCAGTCCTCATCAGTCCGTCAAGCAGCCAGTCAGCCAGTCCACTCAGTCGTCAGACACCAGCCAGCCAGTCCACCATCAGTCCTCAGACAGCCAGTCAGTCAGTCAGTCCAGCCATCAGTCCGTCAGACAGCCAGCACAGTCAGTCAGTCCATCAGTGTCGCTCAGCACAGCCAGCCAGCCAGTCAGTCAGTCCATCCATCAGTCCGCCAGCCAGCCAGTCAGTCAGTCTCCGTCAGTGAGTGTAGTGTAGTCACCTGGATACTGCGCCCCATAGTCTCCTCTCCTTTAGAGGTGGCTGTGGCCAGCTGCTCTCTCAGGGCCTCCCTTCTCATGTGGATGCCTGCAGGGCTTCCTGGAGGTCGAAGTAGCCCTCCTGACACAATAAGAGAACAGAGACAGTGAAACATTGAGACCACGGTCCTGATGAGCCCCTCGTTTCTACGTAGGGGAGAGTGGGGTAAGTTGAGACACCCTTGTTTCTAGGAAACCATACACACATTTATCATTTGACCAAATTTGACCAATTCACGGAGTCTGTGAAGGAAGAAAACAACATGCACAAAGTGGTAAGAAAGTTAGGTCCAAGTTGAATGAATGTATTGTCTAAGATTTCATGACGCTTGTATTTAAACCAAAGAGACACTTTAAGATTGTTCTATACATCAGTTAGGCTCTCTATTAGCTTCAATATGATGTCCTAACAGAAACTAGACAATCATTGTCTGCAGGGTTGCTATCACATGCCAGCAGCTAATTTCCATCAACTCAGTAAGCCAGCAGGGCTAATGTTCCTATCAACGTCAGTAAGCCAGCAGGCTAATGTTCCTATCAACTCGCGAAGCCAGCAGCTAATGCTATCCTATAACCAGCTAATGCCTCAGAAGCCAGCAGGCAATGTTCCTATCAACTCTAGTAGCCAGCAGGCTAATGTTCCTATCAACTCAGTGAGGCCAGCAGTGCTATTTCCTATCAACTCGTAAGGCCGCAGCTAATTTCCTATAGACTCAGTAAGGTCCAGCAGGGCTAATGTTCCTATCAACTCAGTAAGGCCAGCAGATTCTCTCTCTT
>NC_036839.1:43410438-43414247 GCF_002910315.2 Salvelinus sp. IW2-2015 | reverse complement strand
AGGAAACCATACACAACATTTATCATTTGACCAAATTTGACCAATTCACGGAGTCTGTAGGAAGAAAACAACATGCACAAAGTGGTAAGAAAGTTAGGTCCAAGTTGAGAATGTATTGTCTAAGATTTCATGACGCTTGTATTTAAACCAAAGTAGACACTTTAAGATTGTTCTATACATCAGTTAAGGCTCTATTAGCTTCAATATGATGTCCTAACAGAACTAGACAATCATTTGTGCCAGCAGCTAATGTTCCTATCAACTCAGTAGCAAGCAATCTCAACGCGAAGCGAGCTAATGTTCCATCAACCAGTAAGCCAGCAGCTAATGTTCCTATCAACTCAGCTAAGCCAGCAGCTAATGTTCCTATCAACCAGTACAAGGCAAGCTACAACCTAGAAGGCCAGCAGGCTAATTTCCTATCAACTCGTAAGGCCAGCAGGCTAATGTTCATCAACTCAGTATGCCAGCAGGCTAATGTTCCTATTCACTCATAAGGCCGCAGCTAATTTCCCTATAGACTCAGTAAAGGCCAGCAGGCTAACTGTTCCTACAACTCAGTAAGGCCAGCAGGGCTAGTCTTTTAAATGTTGTTAATTAGTTGTATGTAACTTATGAAATTTATTGTCAATTTTGTTGTATTTAAAATGCCGCTTTAAACGTGTTACATGACACTGCAACAAAAACTCCCCCATGGGGAACAATAAGTCAGTAATAAAACACCACTGTGGATCCTTTCCTCGTACTGGATTGGACGAGGAAGGTAACACATTCTGCTGGCGATCAAACCCTGAAGCAACCCTACAATTCATACCTTATGAGTTCATTCCTTACCAGAACCCACAGAAGTGTCCAAGTCAGGACTTGTGTGATTTGTGTGTGGTGTGTGGTGTGTTGTGGTGTGTGTGTCCGTGTGTGTTGTGTGTGTGTGTGTCGTGTGTTGTGTTGTGTGTGTGTGTGTGACTCCGGTTGTGTGTGTGTGGTGTGTGTCTGTGGTGTTGGAGAAGTAAGAGAGACAGAAGGAGAGTTTAAAGATCCATATGGAGCATGGTGTCGTGTGTTTTGGTGTTTTTTTGTAGTGTGTGTGGTATGCTGGAGAGAGGAGAGGACAGATGAGGAGAGTTTAAAGAGCATATACTGCATTGTGGTTGTGTGTTGTGTGAACTTGTTGTGGTGTTGTGTGTGCAGGGAAAGGGAAGTTAAGAGCCTGATGTGTGTGTGTTTATGTGTGTGTGTGATGTGAAGGAAGGGTGTAATGACTGGTGTGTGTGTGTGTGTGTGTGTTGTGTGTTGGTTGTTGGTGTGTGTGTGTGTCTTGTGTGTGTGTGTGTGTGTGGTGTGTGTGTGTGTGTGTTGTGCAGACAACTCAACTGTGCAAGTGTATGGGTGTGGGTGATTCAGACAGCCCACGTGGTGATGTCATCAGCCTATGGGAAAGGCGCGACTGCACTCATTTGGGCTTTTCTGTTGTTAGAGCCACATGGGCGTGTGCCTGGCCCTTAATGGGAGGGTGGCAGCAGTGTGTCTGTGTGGTATGGTGACGACTGAAACAGCAGGAAAGGGTGCCTGGCCCTTAATGGGAGGGTGTCAGCAGTGTGTCTGTGTGTATTGGTGACGACTGAACAGCAGGGGAGAAGGGTGCCTGGCCCTATGGGAGGGTTCAGCAGTGTGTCTGTGTAGTATGTGTGACGACTGAAAAGCACAGGGAAATTCTCTGGCCCTTAATGGGAGGGTGGCAGCAGTGTGTCTGTGTAGGTATGGTGACGACTGAAACAGGCAGGGGAAAGGGTGCCTGGCCCTTAATGGGAGGGTGGCAGCAGTGTGTCTGTGTGGTATGGTGACGACTGAAACAGCAGGGGAAAGGGTGCCTGGCCCTTAATGGGAGGGTGGCAGCAGGTGTCTGTGTATGTATGGTGACGACTGAAACAGCAGGGGAAAGAGGGGCCTGGCCCTTAATGGGAGGGTGGCAGCAGTGTGTATATGTGGTATGGTGACGACTGCAAACAGCAGGGGAAGGGTGCCTGGCCCTATAATGGGAGGGTGTCAGCAGTGTGTGATATGTGGTATGGTGACGACTGAAACAGCAGGGGAAAGGGTGCCTGGCCCTTAATGGAGGAGGGGGGCAAGCAGTGTTATATTGTGGTATGGTGACGACTGAAACAGCAGGGGGAAAGGGTGGCCTGGCCCTTAAGGGAGGGTGGCAAGCAGTGTATGTGTGGTATGGTGACGACTGAAACAGCAGGGGAGAAGGGTGTGCTGGCCCTTAATGGGAGGGTGTAGCAGTGTGTAGTGTTGGATGGCGACGACTGAAACCGCCAGAGGGAAGGGTGACTGCCCTTAATGAAGAGGGTGACAGCATGTGTAGGTGTGGTATGGCGACGACTAAACAGCAGGGAAAGGGCAGGTGGGTGGGGATTCATTTTTAGAACTCTGTCATTAAGTCCTTTGTTGTGGTAAATATGTCAAACTTCTACAGTCAAAAGAAAACCAGCAGGTTGTGTGAACAATTGGCCCTTTAGCAAAGAGAAAAGTGCCTCAAAATGAAAACAACTTCAAAGGTTGTTATAAGAAAACTGTGTATCATGTATGTAACAAACTGGGTTAAATGAAGATCATAAGTATCTTCAGGAGAGTCCAATACCTTCCAGAAAACATCTTTTATATGAAAAGAATCCACTCCAAAACATTAATTCTGTTCCCAGGGCGCCGAAGATGTGGATGTGATGACCTCATGCGTTTTGGAGATCATTACAGCCTAATTTAAGTTTTTGGGTTACATGCAGGAAGACACATTTCAGTTGAAGGCGTTCAGTTGTACAACTGACTAGGTATCCCCCCTTTCCCCTTCAAACAAATAACTCTGTATATGTGTTCTACAAAGTTCTGCAATGTGACTGGCCCAAAGGATTGAGAAACAGGGGGAAGGAGCTGGGGGAGTGTGTCTGCTGCCTAGCTGGTCCCACCCCTGTACTGTGGAGGCGTGGAGTATGATCASTCACATCAGAGGTTTGGACCGCCATCAAACAAACCACTGGAGAGAGATGAATGAACAGCTGCCACAATCTCACACAGCTCACTACACAAAGACACTCTTTACTCAACAGCTCAGAACAATTCAGGGGAGTTTCTGGGGAAACTCTTTACTCAACAGCTGCACTACACTGTGAGGAGTGGAAATATAGAGGCATTGACACACTGACAGACAAGGCCCTACTACGCAGCRTCTGACGCACTTCTAAAGACAAGGAGGGAATGCAAGGAGGTGTGTCAGTTGCTCAATGTGGATTCTTAGGGCGTGACTTAAGGTGCGGAGGAGGTGACCTGATTCGACAGAGAAAGTTTTTATTGAGGTGAACTTTGAGCGTTCACTTACATTATGACACCCAGTAGTCTTGAGGGACACGCCCCCTCTCATTCGAGCCCCGCCCACACAGCCAAGCCGGCTGACAGGCAGCTGAGTAAACATTAAGGTGCTGAACACACCCAGCCAGAACCATGCACTGTCTGTCTGTCTGTCTGTCTGTCTGTCTGTCTGTCTGTCTGTCTGTCTGTCTGTCTGTCTGTCTGCCTGTCTGTCTGTCTGTCTGTCTGTCTGTCTGTGGGAATCAGATTGTTAATGGATTAACCCTTTTTAATATATGAACACACAAGGTGTTAGGAAACTGAGGATATAGGAATGAGCTTTAAATGATATATAGCCAAACGCTGTGCTCATCAGAACATGCGGTGTGAGAGGAAAGAGATGAGCTCACCTCTGTTTTGATCATCTTGGGAGAAGGATCATCTCTGTCACAACATCGAGACCTACA
>NC_036839.1:43401631-43403730 GCF_002910315.2 Salvelinus sp. IW2-2015 | reverse complement strand
AAGGAGGAATTCTATAATGCCTAAAGGATCTATAATCCCTAAAGGAACTATAATGCCTAAAGGATCTATAACCCTAAAGGATCTATAATGCCTAAAGGATCTATAATCCCTAAAGGATCTATAATGTATAAAGGATCTGTAATCCCTAAAGGATCTATAATCCCTAAAGGATCTGTAATCCCTAAAGGATCTATAATGCCTAAAGGAAAAAGGTACATATGAAACTCCTGTAAAATATTGTCAAATGCTGATTTATTTCCCTTTAATTTATGGTGCAACACCAATGACGCAATACCGGCAAGGTGGAAAAATGTGCAGTTCCGCCCTTGAGCAAGGCAGTTAACCCCCAACAACCACTGCTCCCCAGACGMCCATGACGTGGACATCAATTAAGGYAGCACCACGCACCTCTCTGATTCAGAGGGGTRGGGTTAAAYGCAAGAAGACACATTTCAGTTGAATGCATTCAGTTGTACAACTGACTAGGTATCCCCCCTTTCCCTTTCTTGCCATGAAGCCCACTTCAAAAACAAATGTACAGATTTCACTATACAAACATGCCCATTTAATCCGATTAACCGAAATGTCAGTTATTTTTAGTTTTTTTTTAAACAACTAATTGACCAATCTTGGTTAAATTATTAGAACTCCATTTTATTTAAACAATTTGGAAGCTCAATGCACAGAATGCTCAGCTTTTCTAGAGATAAATCAGACCAAGCCCGRACTGTGCAATGTAGTRGKGAGTTGTAGTTCGCAACAGGTCAATATTCTACATACATACTGTAGTTTAGTGCAGAAAACGTGGCAATTGACTACAATGACTAGTGATGCACCGTTGTGAAATTTTTGGCCAATACCGATATCCGATATTTTCCTTGCCCCCCCCCAAAAAAACAATACCGATAACCGATATTTAAAATTTTAGCTGCCTTTTAAGCATTCTAGTACAATTAAATAGTTAACACACACACATGGACGCAGCGGTCTAAGGCACTGCATCTCAGTGCAAGAGGCGTCACTACAGTCCCTGGTTTGAATCCAGGTTGTTTCACATCAGGCCGTGCTTGGGAGTACCATAGGGCAGCACACAATTGGCCCAACGTCGCCTGGGTTTGGCTGGGGTAGGCCATCATTGTAAATAAGAATTTGTTCTTAACTGACGTGCCTAGTTAAATAAAAGGTTACACACACAGCAAAAAGTTATTTTGTTGGTATTTTTACGTATGTCCCCATTACCAGTAAAACATAATCAAAACCTATTTCTTTCACTTACTTGCTGTGCTGTTTCGTCGCAAGACAACTTTACCTGCATCATAGCATACGTATCGATGAATCGTTGTAACATATGAAATACGAGTGATAGTGTAATAACTACGTAAAACTGTACAAACGCGTTAAATTGTTATGTGACATGTCATATTCAGGTCCTGATGAGTGGCAACCACGACGACGGAAAATTCACCCCGCGCGTGTGTCTTTCTCACTTCTTAGTGTTATTTGACATGTATCTTTTTTGACACACAAAACCCAAACGACGTTCCAGCAAAGACCCAAACGACGTTCCATAGCAAAGACCCAAACGACGTTCCATAGCAAACAGACCCAAACGACGTTCCATAGCAAAGACCCAAACGACGTTCATAGCAAAGACCCAAAGACGTTCCATGCAAAGACCCAAACGACGTTCCATAGCAAAGACCCAAACGACGTTCCATAGCAAAGACCAAACGACGTTCCATAGCAAAGACCCAAACGGCGTTCCATAGCAAGACCCAAGCGGCGTTCCATAGCAACGACCCAAGCGGCGTTCCTAGCAACGCCCCAAGCGGCGTTCCATAGCAACGACCCAAGCGGCGTTCCATAGCAACGACCAAGGGGCGTTCCATAGCAACGACCAAGCGGCGTTCCATGCAACGACCCAAGCGGCGTTCCATAGCAACGACCCAAGCGGCGTTCCATAGCAACGCCCAGCGGCGTTCCATAGCAACGACCCAAGCGGCGTTCCATAGCACGACCCAAACGGCGTTCCATAGCAAAGACCCAAACGGCGTTCCATAGAAATCCTGGTTGAGAATGAAACGACTGAGAAATTACAA
>NC_036839.1:43389010-43399729 GCF_002910315.2 Salvelinus sp. IW2-2015 | reverse complement strand
GACTTAATGTAGCAGGTAGTAAAAGAAACACAGACTGGACAAGTAGGCGCGCAATGGATTATGGTCATTTAGGGATGCACAATATACGGTGAACATATCGGAATCGACCGATATTAGCTAAAAATGCCAACATCGTATGGCGGCCGATGTATAGTTTAACGCCAAGTTAAAAACCGATGTCAAAGCTGTCGTGCATACCTATATAACGTAGTTACATGACGTAATGACGCCACGTAAAATGTTGCGCTACACGTGCAACACAGCATTCCTAACCTAGCCCACAATGTCTGCTGTGTGGATCGAGCAGACAACAAGTCGAGCAGTCATTTGAAAGAGTAAGAACATTTCAACGAGACAACTCAAAGGTGAAATCCATTAAAGCCAAGATAATGGAATTCATTGCCCTTGACAATCAACCGTTCTCTGTCGTGGGTGATGTTGGCTTTCGCCGACTGGTCGAGCACCCGTAAACATACCAAGTGCGCTATTTTTCAGATGTTGCCCTACCGGAGTTACACAGTTAGCCTCACTAATATTAGCTTCACGACATACATACTATGGAACGCCGTTTGGGTCTTTGCCTGTCAAAAAAAGAGTAGCACTGTCAAAGCTGTAAAAAAGTCTGCAAACAAGCAAACACACCGGCCACGAACGATGTGTTTACATACCGCGTTGGTAATAAAGCATCATTTGTTTGACCGCAACTTCTGGGGTAGCTAGCTTTAGCTTGGTACCTAGCTAGCACCAATAACACCAGCCTGAAAACAATGACCAGTAGAAACTGCAGTCATTTTCATTATTCTTAGCAATGATTTAGGAATCCTTGTGAGTAAGTTAAGCTAGGTTGCCACTTGTTGTTCGCCTATTGAAATTGAACTTCAGGTCATGAAAGTAAATAGCTAGTCAACTACTTAACCTGTTGCCCAAAGCTAAGGTCATCTGGCTGTTGTGAAGCTAGCCACAATAAGGTTAGGCACAATAGTGGAATTTCTGGTTTGCCTTCAAAATAAAAGTATGTCATTGACAGTGACACAAATGAATACATATAGTATAATTATGCCATACTTTTATTTGAAGGCTAATCGCAAAGTCCACTATTGTGACTAATCCTTATTGTGGCTAAACTTCACATAGATGGGTCCGACCACCATTAATCAAATGAGAACTGTCTTATAAATTAGGTTATTTTAGATGATGATACCTAGCTAGATAGTTAGCTAGCTAACTATAGCTACTGAAACAGATTATGTTGTTATGCTATATTTTAGGGAAAGAACATTGTTTGCATCCATGAGCTAGCTAGCTTTTTTTAATGACCAGCACTGTAGGTGTGCAAGACAACTTTACCTGCATCATAGCATATCGATTGAGATCGTTGTAACATATGAAATACGAGTGATAGTGTAATAACTACCTAAAAACTGTACAAACGCGTTAAATTGTTATGTGACATGGAGTCATATTCAGGTCCTGATTGAGTGGCAACCAGACGACGGAAAATTCCACCCAGCGCCGTGTGTCTTCTCACTTCTTAGTGTTATTTGACATGATCTTTTTTGACACACAAACACCAAACGACGTTCCAATAGCAAGGACCCCAAGTTAGTGTGGGGAAGACGGAGAGAGAGAGGAGAATAATGTGCAATCGAGAGGGATAGAGAGCAGTTGCTCTGCGAGGTATCTCTAACTGGAAATACACAATCTAAGTGATTGACAGTTGGTATTCAGCAGTCATAATAGTATGACGTATTTACTTTGAAGAACTACATAATAGGGATTTTGTCAGACAGCGTAGRCAGCAGCTCTATAGACATGAGATGACGTGGAATGAAATAATAAAGTCATTAAATAAAACTAATGTAATATAAACAACAACTGAAATACTTTATTAAAGTAATGTGAATAGCCCTGTATATAGCCTCGTTATTTTATTGTGTTACTTCATTTTATTATTATATATGTATTAATTCTTATTTTTCTTAAAACTGCATTGTTGGTTAAGGGCTTCACAGTAAGGTGTACACCTGTTGTATTCGGCGCATGTGACAAATAAAATTTGATTTGAATAAATGATGGTTAATAAGTGATAAGCACTAATGGACAGTCACTACAATCATGGGACTTCTATKAATTGTTTTATTCTGTTTTGTCACAGYATTTAACCCACATAATGCATAGTGCATTTAATGATATACTGTAGTGCATTTCCTGTTATTTAATATAAAATCTAAACCGAAATCGAAAACAGTGATTAATTTTTAATACTTGAAACATTCAGGTTACATCAACTAAGCCAAAAGGAGGGTGGAAGTGGGGACAACGTCCGTCCCATAAAAATAATTATTTATGAATCAACATGCAACAACGTCATGACGAGAAGAAGTGAGAAAGACAAGGCGCTGGGTGGAATTTTCCGTCGTTGTGGTTGCCAGCCAGGAAGCACCTGCATGTCTGATTAAAACCTCTGTCATCAAGAAGGAGTAAAGGGGGAGTGGCTGGCACAAGCAAGCTGGCAACTTCCAAGATGGAGCATGAGACTTTATACTCAATAACTCATGTGATATTTTCTACTTCAACTTTATTCTCATGGGCCAGTCATGAGAAGGCAATGCTGTCAAATAAAACTATTTGATCAGGGATTGATCAGCTATGAAATTAGAATGTAGAATTAGAGTATCAAATAACATTACTCGCATAATTTCTAATCCTCTCTTATATATATATATATATATATTACAGTTGAAGTCGGAAGTTTACATACACCTTAGCCAAATATATTTAAACTCAGTTTTTCACAATTCCTGACATTTAATCCTAGTACAAATTCCCTGTCTTAGGTCAGTTAGGATCACCACTTTCTTTTAAGAATGTGAAATGTCAGAATAATAGTAGAGAGAATGATTTATTTCAGCTTTTATTTCTTTCATCACATTACCAGTGGGTCACAAGTTTACATACACTCAATTAGTATTTGGTAGCATTGCCTTTAAATTGTTTAACTTGGGTCAAACGTTTGGGGTAGCTTTCACAAGCTTCCCACAATAAGTTGGGTGAGTTTTGGACCATTCCTCCTGACAGAGCTGGTGTAACTGAGTCAGGTTTGTAGGCCTCCTTGCTCGTACACGCTTTTCAGTTCTGCCCACACATTTTCTATAGGATTGAGGTCAGGGCTTTGTGCTGGCCACTCCAATACCTAGACTTTGTTGTCCTCCGCAACTTTGGAAGTATGCTTGGGGTTATTGTCCATTTGGAAGCCCATTTGCGACCAAGCTTTAACTTCCTGACTGATGTTTTGAGATGTTGCTTATGTTGCAATATATCCACATCATTTCCTCCCTCATGAGGCCTCTATTTTGTGAAGTGCACCAATACCTCCTGCAGAAAAGCACCCCCACAAAATGATTGCGCACCACCGTGCTTCACGGTTGGGATGGTGTTCTTCGGCTTGAAAGCCTCCCCCTTTTTCCTCCAAACATAACGATGGTCATTATGGCCATACAGCGCTATTTTTGTTTCATCAGTCCAGAGGACATTTCTCCAAAAAGTACAAACTTAGTCCCCATGTGCAGTTGCAAAACGTAGTCTGGCTTTTTTATGGCGGTTTTGGAGCAGTGGCTTCTTCCTTGCTGAGCGGCCTTTCAGGTTATGTCGATATAGGACTTGTTTTACTGTGGATATAGAACTTTTGTGCCTGTTTCCTCCAACATCTTCACAGGTCCTTTGCTGTTGTTCTGGGATTGATTTGCACTTTTCGCACCAAAGTACGTTCATCTCAGGAGACAGAACGCGTTTTCCTCTGAGCGGTATGACGGCTGCGTGGTCCCATGGTGTTTATACTTGTGTACTATGTTTTGTCACAGATGAACGTGATACCTTCATGCATTTGGAAATTGCTCCCAAGGATGAACCAGAATTGTGGAGGTCTACTATTTTTTTTCTGAGGTCTTGGCTGATTTCTTTTGATTTTCCCATGATGTCAAGCAAAGAGGCACTGAGTTTGAAGGTAGGCCTTGAAATACATCCACAGGTCCACCTCCAATTGACTCAAATGATGTCAATTAGCCTATCAGAAGCTTCTAAAGCCATCAATACTTTTCTGGAATTTTCTAAGCTGTTTAAAGGCACAGTCAACATAATGTTGTAAACTTCTGACCCACTGGAATTGTGATACAGTGAATTATAAGTGAAATAATCTGTCTTTAAAAAACAGAAATGAAAAATTACTTGTGTCATGCACAAAGTAGATGTCCTAACCGACTTGCAAAACTATAGTTTGTTAACAAGAATGACTCTAACCTAAGTGTATGTAAACTCTGACTTCAACTGTATATATATATATGTTTTCTTTTTATGACCCATTAGGAGGATTACACCCTTTATCACATGAAAGATTTCCGTTCATCCTCCTGATGCTTGGACTGCTTACGAAATCACACCTGCTTTCAGTGTGTTGTGTGTGTGTGGATGTGGTGTGGGTTTGTGTTCTCACTTGCTAGTCCTGTAGGTGTACTTGTAGGTGACCTCCCGAGAGACCTGTCTAGCCAGACCAAACAACTCCTCTCTCCTGGTCAGCAGGGACACCTCCTTCATACACAACTGAGCTGCTGCCTCATTCACTGTCAGCTAGACACAGAGAAGGGGGAGGAGGAGAGGAGAGGAGGGGAGGGGAAGAGAGGGGGAGGAGAGGAGTTGGAGGGTCATTGTTATAACGATTTCTCAATTTCTTGAAAGTTGAATAACAACAATCAAGTTCCCAAATATCTGAAAATGTTATACTTTTTTTGCACACTGATGCCACACACAGACAAACAGACACAAACATACACRTGCACACACACCCTCTTTCCCCATCTACCTCGTGAAGCGTGAAGTGCTTGCCGTCCTTCCTCTTGGAGTCAAAGCGTCCATAGATGGCGCTGTACTTGCGTATCTCTTCTGCCCTCCTCGGGTCCTCCTCCTCCATGTCCAGGATGTGGCAGATCACCTTGGACAGCTTCTTGTTGCCCCGGAGCCCCTCCTTCACCTCGGACGGGTCGCTCCGGGGCAGCGCCTGGGCCAGCCGCTCCACGCACTCTGCCAGCGACCTCAACGCTGCGGCATCTAGTACCTCCTCGCCGCGGGGGGACGACGGCGAGGGAGAACCCAGACCCAGGGTCAACTCTGCAGGGGACAGGCTTTGCTCGCTCTCCGCTCCCCCGCCGCCATGAGATGACAAGGAGCCCCAGAAACGAGGTTCGCTGCCACTCTGCACTGGAGACCCAGAGGCCGAACATCCTCGTCCCTCGCCCCCCACCCCTGACGCCGCCGCACCCCTCATGGGCTCCCCCACACATTCCTCCACCAGCAGCGTGGGCACCGTGACGTGGGCGCTAGCGTTAGAATTACCGTTAGCTTCCAGCTTGTAGACGGGGATGCTGCAGACAGGGAGAGAGGCCAGGGGCTGGTTGAACAGGGCCGGGTTGGTGACCCAGTCTCGAAGAACCTTCTGGAGCCTCCTAACATGGAGGGGCTTGCTAGCCATGCCCACCAGGGCCATGATCTCTAGGAACTCCTCCTCGGCCGCCTCACACAGCTGCTGCACGTCGTCRCCACCCTGCTGGATGAAGKCCCCGTAGTAAGAYAGCAGGTTGGCCCTCTGGAGGATCCTGTAGAGCTGGAGCTCCCCAAGGGTCCTGGGTAACACCGCCAACATCCCTGACAGAACACACTGACAACTTAGTTTCAATGCTGCCGCCATCCCTGACAGAACACACTGACAACTTAGTTTCAATGCTGCCGCCATCCCTGACAGAACACACTGACAACTTAGTTTCAATACTGCCAACATCCCTGACAGAACACACACACACAGTAATGCCATATACTTTAACAGTCTTAACACTGTGAAAACCACTATGAAATACTAAAACCAGCCAAATGCATATATACAAATAAATTGTTCATATTCAAACTCCAGAAATACAAAGTAGAGTTCAGCTGTGAAAGACCTGAACAATAAATAAATCATAAATAATCTATGAATATAAAAAACACACCAAAATATACCAGATGTATACACTTTAATATGTACTGTAATGAGAGGAATAGAGAAGGTGAAGCAGTGGAGCATGCAGTCACAGAGAGGCAGCTCTGACCCATCGCAGCCTGCCACACTGCTGGAGATCAGGGAGAGCTACACACCATACATACTCTTCAGCACGCGTGCTCGCTCTCTCTTTACATCCTTTAGGCATTAGGTAGATCAAGATAATGTTATCCTGTTCACTATTGGAAGGTTTATGCTCTTTAAAACATTTTCCTATCTCTCTCTCTACCTCTCACAGCTTTGTGGAAGTAACCTGTGGCACTTATGTTAAGGCCGAGGTATGTATCGTTTTTTTTTTGCGTGCTCTAGGGCAACGGTGTCTAGTTGGAATTTGTATTTGTGGTCCTGGCAACTGGACCTTTTTTGGAACGCCCTTATTTTTGTCTTACTGAAATTTACTGTCAGGGCCCAGGTCTGACAGAATCTGTGCAGATGATCTAATTGCTACTGTGGGCCCTCTTTGGTTGGGGACAGAAGCACCAGATCATCAGCAAAGAGTAAACATTTTACTTCAGATTCTAGTAGTCTCTCTCAGCATGGAGTCAACCACTGTGTGTGTGTGTGTGTGTGTGAATTCTTCCCCCACTCCCTGTCCCCAGTACAGTTTCTAGCGAGCTACCCAACATGGCCAGTGAGAAGAGTGACAGGGAGTAGGGAGTGAAATGGAGCAACAAGGCAGGTTGCTGTCTATCACAGTGGCCCATTTACATTACATTGCACTGCATCTGCGCACAAAGAGTGAGTTTTGCACTGAGAATTTCACACACACACACACACAAACACTTCAGCCAATCTGAATGTGCAATTATAAATCAACTCAATCCCAGTATTCATACCGCTTGACTTATTCCACATTTTGCTGTGTTACAGCCTGAATTCAAAATGGATCATCACAAAGTGAAAACGTGCTTTTAGAAGGTTTTGCAAATGTATTGGAAATGAAATGGAGAAATATCAAATGTACATAAGTATTCACACCCCTGAGTCAATACATGTTAAAATCACGAGATTTGAATGATATTCATGGTAGGGAGATTTGACTGATATCATGGTAGGGAGATTTGAATGATATCATGGTAGGGAGATTTGACTGATATCATGGTAGGAGTTTGAATGATATCATGGTAGGGAGATTTGACTGATATCATGGTAGGGAGATTTGAATGATATCATGGTAGGGATATCTGAATGATATCATGGTAGGGAGATTTGAATGATATCATGTAGGGAGATTTGATGATACATGGTAGGGAGATTTGAATGATATCATGGTAGGGAGATTTGACTGATATCATGGTAGGGGAGATTTGACTATATCATGGTAGGGAGATTTGACTGATATCATGGTAGGGAGATTTGACTGATATCATGGTAGGGAGATTTGACTGATATCATGGTAGGAGATTTGAATGATATCATGGTAGGGGTTTGAATGATATCATGGTAGGGAGATTTGAATGATATCATGGTAGGGAGATTTGAATGATATCATGGTAGGAGATTTGAATGATATCATGTAGGAGATTGAATGATATCATGGTAGGGAGATTTGAATGATATCATGGTAGAGATTTGAATGATATCATGTAGGAGATTTGAATGATATCATCGTAGGGAGATTTGAATGTAGCATTGAGATTCAAACATCCCTACTATAGTCGTGACGAACTGCTCTGTGGCTGAGTCCCACTGCTCTGCCCACTGCTCTGTGGCGAGTCCCACTGCTCTGCCCACTACTCTGTGGCTGAGTCCCACTACACTGTGGCTGAGTCCCACTGCTCTGGGCGGAGTCCCACTGCTCTGTGGCTGAGTCCCACTGCTCTGTGGCTGAGTCCCACTGCTCTGCCCACTGCTCTGTGGCTGAGTCCCACTACACTGTGGCTGAGTCCCACTGCTCTGTGGCGGAGTCCCACTGCTCTGTGGCTGAGTCCCACTGCTCTGGGCTGAGTCACACTGCTCTGCCCACTGCTTGTGGCTGAGTCCCACTACACTGTGGCTGAGTCCACTGCTCTGTGGCTGAGTCCCACTGCTCTGTGGCTGAGTCCCACTGCTCTGTGGCTGAGTCCCACTGCTCTGCCCACTGCTCTGTGGCTGAGTCCTACTGCTCTGCCCCTCGCTTGTGGCTGAGTCCCATACACTGTGGCTGAGTCCCACTGCTCTGTGCTGAGTCCCACTGCTCTGTGCTGAGTCCCACTGCTCTGCCCACTGCTGTGGCTGAGTCCCACTACACTGGCTGAGGCCCAGTACTCCTAAACGGAGTCAGTTGACATCTCAATTAAAGATCTATTACAATTGGACAGGGCGAGAAGGCTAGAGGAGGATGAGTGCAGCTAGCATGGTGGTAATGTCAGTGTCTCTCTGTATTCTTCTTTCTCTCAGTCACTTACTATCCCACATATCCTCTCCCTCTCTCCTCACACTCCTCTCCCCCACCTCCCTCTCTCCCCTCCTTCTCTCCTTTTCGTCTCTCCTTCTCGCCCCTGCCTCTCTCTCCTTCTCGCCCCTTGCCTCTCTCTCCCTTCTCGCCCCTGCCTCTCTCTCCTTTCTCGCCCCTGCCTCTCTCTCCTTCTCGCCCCTCCTCTCTCTCCTTCTCGCCCTGCCTCTCTCTCCTTCTCGCCCCTGCCTCTCTCTCCTTCTCGCCCCTGCCTCTCTCTCCTTCTCGCCCCTGCCTCTCTCTCCTTCTCGCCCGCCTCTCTTTCCTTCTCGCCCCTCCATCTCCCCTTCCCCTCCTCCTTCCCCTCTTCTCCCTGTCTGTGAGTCACCCTGATCCAGACAGACAGGTGCTGCATGGGCTTCCTTTTCCCCCCGTCCAAAGTCAGACACGTGGAGCAAGCTTTACACCTCGCTTACCTACACACAGCCTAACCCAGCACACTAGAGCGACACACACACCTAGTCTACCTACACACACCCTTACCCAGGACACTACAGAGACAGCTGTGCGCATACCCTGTGCTGGAGCCGCAGGTAGTCTAGTGGTTAGAGCGTTGGGCCAGTAACCGCAAGGTTGCTAGATCGAATCCCTGAGCTGCCAAGGTAAAAATCTGTCGTTCTGCCCCTGAACAAGGCAGTTAACCTCGTACTGTACAACTTCCTAGGCCATCATTGTAAATAAGAATTTGTTCTTATCTGACTTTCCTGGTTAAACAAAGGTTTTAAAAAAATACTGTAAAACTTCAATTAATCACTGAGTCTCAAATAGCCGCCTGCCACTTTTCATAGCCAGGCACCGGCATACACTTCAGCAAATAAACACCCGGTCTAAATGAATTGTTTACAAGATTACCATGAATTGTTTATGAGGTTTATCGTTTGATTTGAACAAATGATGGCAATCATCCTCTATTATTGGCAGTAAGAAACTGCTAGCCACTGGCTGGTAACAGCTGAGAACCGCTAGGTAACCGGCAGCACAAAAAACAATTAACAATTTCGGGAGTACAGACCCCTAGAAATCATCGTGATCACCTTCTAGTGGCGTAAGTAAGAACTGACGAAAATGCACAGTCAAAAAAGAGAATAATTAATTATTCTGTCAAGGAAAATATTTTTAATAGAGGCATATGAGAGCAAAAGAAACATGACATTGGTGAACACATTATTGCAGGAAACTAAGAAATTGATAAAAAATTCTGGAAGTGAATGCTGGAATTAAACAATTAACTTTGCAAATTAGCAAAAGCTGTGCGCATTAAGGAAATCGCTTCCTGTGTCTAATTACGCCTGTTGTGTTCAGTGATTAAGCAAATAAACGCCTTGGCTATGAATTGAAGTTTTACAGTAAACGTAAACGTAAACTTTTACAGTAACTTTCTCAAAATGGGTCGGGGGGGGGGGGGGGGGTCATACCACGGATAGTTTAGTTATTTTGATATTGGAATTTCAGGGCCCCTGTTGGTATCTGAAAAAATATGAAAAAATTGTTTGATAAAATATTGATGTGGGTCGTGGGCATTACTACTATAGCCCATAGACATGAACAACAGACAGTCAAAAACCTCACCGTGTCTGTCCTGTGTGTCTGTCCTTAAAAACCTCATCGTAAGGAATAACGGGTTTGAAGTGTCTGTTCCTGTATCTAGGAGATATATTTTTTTAAAGCTAAGGAAATCTGTACTTTTTTTTTGACACATTTAAAAAAAAAAAACGTACTAGGTTACCTTCAGACTAGACCCATGTTTGTGAGATTCTTCCCTTTACACACTGTAATAAATATTTTGCTAGTTCCACTTTTAAAAAATGTAGGCAACTATTTGCATCAGCTTTTTCAGTATTTCCAACATGAGGTATTTTTACATATAATATACTTAACTTTTATCTTTCACAAACACTAATGTATTAAGTCCAGCATAAAAAAAATTCTAAGATCCAAATTTGATCAAATCCAGAACTGTTATTGTACATTAGATCTAGCTAATCTTTCTGATTAGTTACTTTCAATGATCGTGTTTTTAGTATTAAACAAGGATTTATGCATTTCATCTCTTGACTTTTTTTATCCACTTTAGTAGGAGTTGTTGAGCGCAGTGCTCATTCCACAACACTAACTGGAGGTAAAGCTGCAAGCATTGTAGCTTGATGCATTTGCCTCTGTCAAGAGTGGCGACATGATCTGGCTAATGGTGACAATGGGT
>NC_036839.1:43383806-43387829 GCF_002910315.2 Salvelinus sp. IW2-2015 | reverse complement strand
GGGTGGTCTCATCATTGAACGTCAATTTGCCTGACAAGTTTTGATATCCATTCATCATGATCCATTGCATGTCCTAGCATAGCAAATAGTTTGATATTAATATAGAAATGTGCTTTTCGTTCTTCAAACATGCATACAACATTGTGTAAAAGTATGGTAAAGTTCAGTTGAAAGGMAATATTATGAAAATTTWGTAAGTTAAACACAATTTTCCTTGTAATTGTTTTTACACACAAATACTTGTTTAAATTATACATTTATCTTATGTTGAATTAATTTTTTTTAATTTCAGGTTGGTTTTGCAAAGTGACATACAGTAAAGTCGTAATTATATTCAAGTAAAGATGACAACAAAAAATGTAAAAGTCAAAATAATTGTATTTTCAAGTATAGTTTACTAACCACCCGAATCAAAATGTTTTACAGTACATAGTGGGGTCATATTAGTTTGTAACCCAAATGGTTCAGACTCTCCAGATGTTTTCCTGATAAGACCGGTTTTCTGGATGTCTCCTAGTCTGTCAAACAGTGCTGTAGCTCTGCCACTTTCCACTGCAGATGCCGAAGGCCGACAAGGCGGATGTGGTGGATTGAGATGCAGCCCATGCAACAAAAAAACCCGGATCTCTCTAGTTCAAACTGGCGGATTTTGATGGGGATTTTTTAAAATGTTAATTAGATTGACGCACAGGTGCATCAATAGACTCTTCAGCTGTGTGTGGGGGGAACTGTGATATCACTACTGCCCCAAGGACTGGAGTTGTCCATTCCTGCCCAACTTTTTCGGGTTTTGGTAAAGACAACAAAATCACTTTAATTAACTGTACTCAGATATATTAAGTGCAACAGGTTTCTTCATATTCTTCAAATGTTTTGAGTAGTGACAGCACATTGGGGTAGTGTAGACGCCCACCGGCTGTGYCCCTGCGCCCGGGAATAATGGGTTTGAGTTTCCCACTCATAGACTAGCCTAAAAACCCCGTCCCGCTTCTACTTGTCATTGTTGCTCAAATGCACAGCAGTTCACAACTCTACTCTCCGCATACAAAAGTCATACAAAACGTATCAATTAGTTTATGTGCCAACAGAATGAATGACGCTTACAGTAGGATGGACGTGCACTTYATCAACAATAGGTAGGCTTATCAACAAATAGTTGTATCACTCCCAGTCTCTTCTTTATGATATTGGTAATGCCATTTCATGTCTACAACATTAGTTAGCCTATTAAAATCCAACCAAGATCGTCTATGGATGCGTCTCAAGTTTACCCCTGCTAGAAAAGGAAAGAAAACATCCACTGTGAGCTCTCTRTAGCCTACCTGCAGAACTCTTCGCRCCGCTCATCCAACCTCTCGTTCCGTTCTTCACTACTCCGTTCTCTCACGGCGAGAAAACAAATTATGAGTACGTGAAATAGAGGTTTAGTATACAGGACCTGCTAACTATTCGTTCCACCCAACTCCCCTACTGTCGGGCTGCTCCTCCCTTGCTACATCTCTCACTCCCACRCGACTGCGTGACGCAGATCCCCACGTGTGTGTCTGGGGGGCGTGGGAGCCGCTGTGTGGAATACCAAGCATCCTATCACACCAGGCAGCGACCGCGGCCAAAGGGAGGCAGAGGTTTGACTTCATTTTTGAAAAGCCAATTGTAGCATACTGAAAATAGGTCTTACGCCCAAATGTCAATTAACACTGTCAACCAAATAAGCAGGGGTTCCCCAAGCATTATGTAGCCTATTTTACTGTCTTTGGGACAACCTCTCCACTCTTTTTTTTGTTGCGATTCAAGTGTGTTCCATTGCCACCTTCTTTTCACTTATTTTTTTCAGTCCCACAGTAATAGAACAGTAAAAACAACAACGTTATGCCAACAACTCCTGTGCTTGGTTACATGAAGTGCTATCAAGATGCTGTAAAAAAAACTGAACTTACACTGAACTCTGAACCATTCTGATAATAGACAGTGTCCAATGATAAAACGAGAGATATTTGAGAAAGATGGAAGGAGAGAGGAGAAAGGAGAARGAGAAAAAGAGAGAGARAAGACTGAGGGAAAGAGAGAGAAAAATATCAAGTGTAGAGGGACTGGTGCTGAGAGGAGTAATATAGGTCAACAGAAGGGAGACGAGGGAGAGAGGTGGAGGAAGAGAGACAGAGAGATAGGAGGAGAGAGATACAGGGAGAGGTGGAGGGAGGGAGAGAGAAAGAGGAGGAGAGACTTGGGCGAGTAGCAGCGGGGGGGGGGCGGGGCTGTTGGCCAAGGTTGGAGTCGCCAGGAGGAAGGCATGGCCAGCCGTTGAGAAATGCTTGTTGAAGTTTTCGATTATCACGGATTTATCGGTGGTGACCGTGTTACCTAGCCTCAGTGCAGTGGGCAGCTGGGAGGAGGTGCTCTTGTTCTCCTTGGACTTTACAGTATCCCAGAACTTTTTGGAGTTAGAGCTACAGGATGCAAATTTCTGCTTGAAAAAGCTCTTGCTCGTGAGAAAGGCTGCCGTAAGCAGACCTGGCTCTCAAGAGAAGACAAGCTATGTGCACACTGCCCACAAAATGAGATGGAAACTGAGCTGCACTTCCTAACCTCCTGCCTAATGTATGACCATATTAGAGAACATATTTCCCTCAGATTACACAGACCACAAAGAATTCGGAAACAAACCCAATTTTGATAAACTCCCATATCTACTGGGGAAATACCACAGTGTTCCATCACAGCAGCAAGATTTGTGATCTGTTGCCACTAGAAAAGGGCAACCAGTGAATAACAAACACCATTGTAAATACAACCCATATCTATGTTTATTTATTTTCCTTTTGTACTTGAACTATTTGCACATCTTACACACTGTAATATAGACTAATAGACAATGAAATGTCTATCTTTTCGAACTTCCGTGAGTGCAATGTTTACTGTTAATTTGTATTGTTTATTTAACCTTTGCTTATTATCTACTTCACTTGCTTTGGCAATGTTAACATACGTTTCCCATGCCAATAAAGCCCTTATATTGAAATTGAATTGAGAGGTAGGGAGAGGAAGAGAAGGAGAAGAGAAGAATATATGAAAGGTAAAGAGAGAGGATGAGGGAGAGCCCATCTCTGCTGTCTGCTAGTGAAGTAGTGTGTGTGTGTGTGTGTGTGTGTGTGGTGTGTGTGTGTGTGTGTGTGGTGTGTGTGTGTGTGTGTGTGTGTGTGTGTGTGTGTGTGCGTGTGTGCGTGCGTGCGTGGCGTGCGTGCGTGCGTGCGTGCGTGCGTGCGTGCGTGCGTGCGTGGTGCGTGCGTGGTGCGTGCGTGCGTGCGTGCGTGTTTGTGGACGCGTTTAAACTATGCTTGTGAGGACCACAAGAATAGTAGGAGAACAAAACTTTGACCAAATGGGGTTATTTTGTTAGTCCAACAAGGTCAAATGCTATTTCTAGGGGTTAGGGTTAAGTTTAGAATTAGTGTTAGGGTTAGAATTACGTTAAGGTCAGGGTAGAGCTAGGGTTAGGTTTAGGGTTAGGGTTAGGAGCTAGGGTTAGGTTTAGGGTTAGGGTTAAGGTTATTGTTTGGGTTAAGGTAAGGGTTAGAGTAGGGGTTAGGGTTAGAGAAATATCATTTTGAATGGGAGTGAATTGTGTGTCCCCAGAAGGTTAGCTGTACAAGACTGTGTGTGTGTGTGTGTGTGTGGTGTGTGTGTGTGGAGAGACTGCTTGCCTGCTAGCTGAATCACTCAGTGTGGGAGTGTAAATATCCTGTAGTGCCTGCTGCATGTGGGACCTCATCCTGTCCTCTTCCGCTCTGTCACTCCATCTCCTGTAGTTCATCTCTCTTCCTCCTCTCAGTCCGCCAGACCAGTCCTTTCCCCTGCCCTTTCTCTCCCTCTCCCTCCACCTCTCTCCCTTTAATCTCTCTCCACCTATCTCTGAATCTCTCCCTCCACCTCTCTCTTGATCTCTCTCCTCCTCTTTCTCTCTCCCTCTCCCCTTTATCTCTCTCCACCTATCTATGAATCTCTCCCTCCACCTCTCTCTTGATA
>NC_036839.1:43363319-43378630 GCF_002910315.2 Salvelinus sp. IW2-2015 | reverse complement strand
TTGTGAACAGAGCCCCAGGACCAGCTTGCTTAGGGGGCTCTTCTCCAGGTTCATCTCTCTTTAGGTGATGGCTTTGTTATGGAAGGTTTGGGAATCGCTTCCTTTTAGGTGGTTGTAGAATTTAGCTCTTTTCTGGAYTTTGATAATTAGCRGGTATCRGCCTAATTCTGCTCTGMATKMATTATTTGCTGTTTTACGTTGCACACRGAGGATATTTTTGCWGAATTCTGCAKGCAGAGTCTCAATTTGGTGTTTGTCCCATTTTGTGAATTCTCGGTTGGTGAGCGGACCCCAAACCTCACAACGATAAAGGGCAATGGGTTCTATAACTGATTCAAGTATTTTTAGCCAGATTCTAATTGGTATGTCACATTTTATGTTCCTTTTGGTGGCATAGAAGGCCCTTCTTGCCTTGTCTCTCATCTCTTTCACAGGTTTGTGGAAGTTACCTGTGGCGTTGATGTTTAGGCCGAGGTATGTGTAGTTTTTGTGTGCTCTAACCCTTGTGGTGTTTTAACCCTCCTGTTGTGTTCSTTTCATRTTAATTATTTCTGTGTTCCCGGTCCAAAATGACCGCTCCATTATAGCTGATTATAAATCCATAATAATACATATATTATCACCTAATGTTGTGTTAGATATTTTTATCATCTTAAGTTCTTGTGAACATTACAGGTTTTGAACTTCTATTTGCTATTTATGGCCTGTAGGCCTCATTGACCTGGGCTCATACAACTCGTTTTTGAGTAAAAAAGGATAATGTATGGATTATTTTGACTATAACAAATACTCAGATGAAACATATTGTGCTATTTATCACATACTACTTTGTGTCAACRTTTAACAAGGACTCTCTCCTCCTCACCAGTGTCATGATCAAAGATATGATCAAGAGCCTCACATACAGTATATCGTTTGGTCATTGTGCTGCCACAGAATGAATTGTGAGCAAGGCCTCGAAAATGCTTTATATACCAGAGCTGCAAGAAAAGTTCTATGTATTATTGAAATAACGTTGTGATTGTTTGTGAGAATGCCAACAGGTGTGGTTCCCGTGGGGATTCTATTGGGGAAAGGTTCCCATGGGGGTTGCCATGGAAGCCAAGAAGGGGAGTGAGGTGCATGTGTGTGTGTGTGTGCTCAAACACACATGCATGTGGGGGTCTGGGAGAGGAAGTGTGTCCATCTGATGAATGGGCATGTGCCTGAACTCAATTTTATACACTAATTGTAGTCTCACCCATTAATTTCTAATGACCGGTCATTTTTGACCGGGAACACAACAGATGTACAAAAGTTAAATAAAACACCCCAAATTTTATGAAAATCATCAACATGTATTTGTCACGCTGGTATGAAGAGATTCGGGAGACAGGCGCAGGAATGTSTAGTAGTTTTTTAAATTATGCCCCAAATTACGGCGGCCATGTAAAGGCACGGGGATGAAGACCAAACAAACAAGTATCAAAAACACAGGGTTGAAACCCAAACAAAATAGTACCTTGAATAACTAACACATACGCACAATGATTAACATTGTGATTTGGGGAAATATTAACAAAGATGGCGTAGCAATCGGACGTGTGTTGTCTTTATCTTATTCCGTGTCTTATACCGTGTAAATAGCCGTTTCTTTTCGTATATATCTTAACTCTCACTTTCTATCTACGAACTAAATATACTTTCCTGCAACCCGCCTCACCCAATGTGGTACGGAKCTGCTATTTTTATTCCTTATAACTGGAACCTCCATCGGGAGCTAGCCAGCTAACTAGYTGCTAGTCTTTGTTAGCCACGGCTTCACCTTTAGCTCGGTCACCAGCCAGCCTTAGCTCGGACAATACMTGCCAGTCTGCACAGCGCRATATCAACCCAGAGCATATYGGACTGCTTCTCTCTACCACATCACCGGATTCCTGCCRYYCTGGATCATTACACCGGATCATCGCAGCTAGCTAGCTACAAACGAGTGGCTACTGTTGGCTAACGCCTCTGTTCCGAAGCAAGCACCGGTTAGCCTTGAGCTAGCCTCGAGCTAGGCCAATATACCAGCTAATTCTAGGGCTACAATACCTCTTTTGCCAATTGGCCTGGACCCTTTATTGTCGACACGGAGCCCCACCGATCCATCACGACTGGACTGCTGACGTGATCGCCCGATGTGGTCTCAACAGGCTATTCTGTTACGATATCGCCGAAGAACCATCTGCTACCCCTGGCCCGCTAGCTTTCTGAACGCTGTGTCCCCTGCTCACCTAGCGTAGTTGTGACTACCGAACGCCCCCCTGACTCACCTATTGCTGCTCCTTTGACCCTATGATCACTCGGCTACACAGCTGATGTCCCCTGGACTGTTTTAATAACATGGTACCTAATTAACTGCTCTGCCCATTCATCGCCATTTACCCGTTGTTGTCTCAGCTCTCCCGATCAACACCTGTGATTGCTTTATGCCTCTCTATATTGTCAATATGCCTTGTCTACTGCTGTCTTGGCTAGTTCTTATTGTTTTATTTCACTGTAGAGCCGCCAGTCCCGCTCAACATGCCTTAGATAGCTCTTTTGTCCCACCCCACAGACATGCAGAGACCTCACCTGGCTTAACTGGTGCCTCCAAAGACGAAACCTCTCTCATTGTCACACAATGCCTAGATTTACCTTCACTGTACTCACATCCTACCATACCCTTGTCTGTCCATTACGCCCTTAATCTATTCTACCACGTCCAGAAATCTGCTCCTTTTATTCTCTGTTCCCAATGCACTAGACGACCAGTTCTTATAGCCTTTAGCCGTACTCTTATCTTACTCCCCCTCTGTTCCTCTGGTGATGTAGAGGTTAACCCAGGCCCTGTAGCCCCCAGTTCCACTACTATTGCCCAGACGCTATCATTTGTTGACTTCTGTAACTGTAAAAGCCTTGRTTTCATGCATATTAACATCAGAAGCCTCCTCCCTAAATTTGTTTTATTCACTGCTTTAGCACACTCCGCCWACCCTGATGTCCTTGCCGTGTCTGAATCCTGGCTTAGGAAGGCCACCAAAAATTCTGACATTTCCATCCCCAACTACAACATTTTCCACCAAGATAGAACTGCCAAAGGGGTGGAGTTGCAATCTACTGCAGAGATAGTCTGCAGAGTTCTGTCCTACTATCCAGGTCTGTGCCCAAACAGTTTGAGCTGCTACTTTTAAAAATCCACCTTTCCAGAAATAAGTCTCTCACTGTTATCGCTTGTTATAGACCCCCCTCAGCCCACAGCTGTGCCCTAGACACCATATGTGAATTAATTGCCCCCCATTTATCTTCAGAGTTCGTACTGTTAGGTGACCTAAACTGGGATATGCTTAACACCCCAGCCCTCCTACAATCTAAGCTAGATGCTCTCAATCTCACACAAATTATCAAGGAACCTACCAGGTACAACCCTAAATCCATTAAAAGCAGAGAAAACACGCTAAATGATATTTTTTCAACTTGAAATTTGATGACTTTTCCTAGAGTGACCCCAACATTAGAAAATGTTGCCTTTGTTCATATTTCCATGAAAGCTGTACACCACCAGGATACAAAGATTGTCTTAGGGTCATTTTTGACCCGGCAGTTATAAATTCATTTACACACCACAAAAACCACAAAGACAAAGACAAAGACAAAGACACACACACACCACACACACACACACACACACACACACACACAATGAGCAATTGAGATTATTTGTGCTACTGATTGAAAACAGACAAAACTAAAACTTCCTTGTGCATGTGCAGCATCTCCCCTGACAAAATAAAAACAATTCAGACAAAATAAACATTTCTTGAAAGCATTGTTTACTAATAGGGGATGCAGTCAGAGGCGATAAAGGTGCTGCGGATGACAGTCCCCCCAGTTCTCTCTTTGCTGAAGCCATGAGTGCACGTTTATAGTGCCCTGTAGGTTGTAGATCTGATTTATTCCGATGTCCAGGAGGAACAAGAGAACAATGATTTAGAAGAGGAGGAGGTATCTGAAGAAGAAGATGGGGAAGAATACAACCCAGAGCACGAAGCATCATCTTCAGATGAAGAAGAAATCCCCCAATCTGAAAGAGAGACATTTTTGTCACCATATGACAACCAGGGAAGGATGGCAGCAACCCTAGGGTCATAAGGATGACTCCAKGGCCCACAAGACMTGCAGTTGCCCATGCCCAGGACATCGCCTCAACATTCCACATGTYCATCACACCAGCCATCGAMAAAATCATCCTGGAGATGACAAATTTGGAAAGTTTCCGTAAATATGGAGACAACTGGAAAAGGATGGATGAGATTGACCTGTGTGCCTATATAGGGCTGCTAATCTTAGCAGGTGTGTATAGGTCCCGAGGCGAGGCTACATGTAGTCTCTGGGATACAGAGAGTGGAAGGGCGAATTTCCRGGAAAGAAAGCTGCTGGGAAAGCTGGGAAAGACACTTGTAACCCCACACATTCAGGGAAGAGAGCGCCTCCTCRCACAGCAGCCTCTGCAGCGCTTGTGAAAGCTGTTCAGAGGGCTGAATCTTGTCCTGATCCACCTGAGGCTGCAGCTGGGGCAGGCAAGAGGAGGAGATGCCAATTCTGCCCCCCAAAAAAGGACTGGAAAACACATACTATGTGCTGCACATGTGAAAAATACATCTGCAAAGTCCATGCACACACACTTGCATACTGTCCTACATGTGCTAATTAGAGTTGATTGATTTATGTTCTTCACGTTTATGTTTTGTATCTATTATCTTATTTTATTATTTTTTTTATTGTTTTTGTTTATACACCTTGTGGGTGGGGACAAAGGTTAAAAAAATGGGAGAAGACTAGTATTTTGTAGTTGAATTCCTCATTGTACAGTATATAAGAATATATCACTATGTTGCCAACAAAGCTCAAGACGCCTGTTATTGTTTCCCTTCAATAAAATGCATTCAAAACTACTTCCTGCACATTTCTGCTACTTTCTCAGGCTATACAAGGGCTATGTCTTGCTAAGAAAATGATGTTTACACCTATGCAGTACCTTTAGTAATAATAATAATAATAATTAAACTCTACTTTAGTAAAGAAAACAATTATGACAGGTGTGTTGTAATAAAAACGAGTGGTGTCCACTGATTAAATGCATTCTTTCTGCATTGTGAAGATGGAAAACCCAGATATTCACAAAGTTTGTGATGAATGACAGGTTGTTTCTTCATGCAAAATAGATTTGGGGTTTAAAATTCAGTTAAGCAGCTTTATTTTAGGGGTTTAGTTAGTGAAGGYGGGTMRTTTTTTACCCTTAGGTCAAGGGGAGTATACAGAATGTTAAGACTACACAAGGGCTAGGGCAGCAGTGTCTAGATGGAATTTGTATTTTTTGTCCTGGCGACTGGACCTTTTTTGGAACACCATTGTTTTTGTCTTACTGAGATTTAATGTCAGGGCACAGGTCTGACAGAATCTGTGCAGAAGATCTATGTGCTGCTGTAGGCACTCATTGGTTGGTGACAGAAGCACCAGATCATCTGTAAACAGTAGACCTTTGATTTAAATTCTAGTAGGGTGAGGCCGGGTGCTGCAGTTCTCTTCCTCTCCCTACCCCTCTCTCCCTTCAGTTATCTTCCTCTCCCTACCCTCTCTCCCTTCAGTTATCTTCCTCTCCCTACCTCTCTCTCCTTTCAGTTCTCTTCTCCTCCCTCCTTCCCTCCCTCCCTCCCTTCAATTATCTTCCTCTCGCACGCTCTCTCCCTCTCTCTCCCTTCAGTTCCTTCCCTCCCTCTCTCTCCCTTCAGTTCCCTCCCTCCCTCTCTCTCCCTTCAGTTCTTTTCCTCTTCCTACCTCCCCTTTTCTCTCCAATACCTCCCTCCCTCCATTCTCTCACCCCTTCTCTCTCTCCCCTTCTCCCCATGGACAGGAGGCATTATTTCCCACGACCACTGATAGACAGAAAGACTCAGTGTTGATTGATGATCAGATCCTGTCAGAAGAAACACCATACATAACCTGTTGCATCAGAGTCACCTGTCAGTCATTGGGATATGTTTCCATAACCTGTTGCATCACAGTCCACTGATATTAGAGTCCCATGTCAGTCATTGGGATATGTGACCATAAATTCTTTGTCTGTTCCAAATGTACCATCATCAAGCAGCTTAAGGAAGAGATTCTCCGGCTGCTAGCTCAGCTGCAGGAAAAACAAGATGTACTTTCTAAGTGCTTTGATGCATCACAGGCACACAGAATTTCAGTTCTTAATGCCTCCTACAGCCAAGGGGTCGATGAGGTGGGCGGTACTGACCTGCTCCAATCCACTGGACAGATGGTGGCTCAACTCCACAGCCAGTGGGAGACTGGACACTGGCAAGGCGTAGGAGGTAGAGTGGGAAGCAGTCTGGTCGGCCTCCATATATCCTAGAAGATCAGATCCAGCTATTAAACAACTTTCCCATCGGATTCCATCACGACCACCATTGTTGTGGGCAGCTCGACGGTGAGAGATTTTGGCCTGCCTTCGGCCTGTGGGTCGACCAGGGTCCATTGTCACCCAGGCGCCCGTATCCAAGACATCAACTCCCTCCTGCCCACAGTTCTAGCTAACTACTGTAATATTGGCACCATTGTCACACTGAACTTCTTAGGGATAGGCGTTCCGTCAACKGGACAGTTGTAAATCATGTCGGTACATATAAGTGTCTTATTGACTGAAAGCTTAAATTCTTGTTAATATAACTGCACTGTCCAATTTACAGTAGCTATTACTGCGAGAAAAAAAATGCCATGCTATTGTTTGAGGAGAGCTCCTAACAACAAATCTCTTATTTCACTGCGATAGGTTTGATAAATTCACCTCTGAAGGTGAAATGTGTACTTACATTCTGAAATCATGCTCTGATTTATCATCCAAAGGGTCCCAGAGATGACATGAAGTGTCGTTTTGTTAGATAAAATCCTTTTCAATATCCTAAAAATGTCCATATAGCATGCCCGATCGATTTTGTATTTCCACTCGTTCAATTATGCAAAGAAAGGAATCTGTGAAAATCCAACCCTAAACGTTGTTACAACCAGTCAAATCACGTCCGTATGTATTMCTCAGAGATCCTAGAACGTAACCWGACTTCACTATATCATTAGGGGTGTAGTATATCCTATAGGACACCAAATTTGGTCAGAGAGCGACGCCTTCATGGCACGCYGATGACGYGGCYGGTCTTCATTTGATCGACTGTATCTTTGTAAAATAAGCACCAATCGGKGTCAAACAAAGCTAGYTAGATAGMCAATGAGCTGGGCTTTACGRGAGTATCCGGAAACCCTGTGTCTGTCGCAAAATGYAGCTGCCAAMCTTTTGCGACAGCATGCCTTTTCCTTTAGGCCAGAAATTATARGAATATTCAGAGTTATGAAGTTATGAAAACTGGTTGTYTTGCARATGTTGAACTTATAATATGGCTACTAATACTGGAAAAGCTAAATAAAAGTCCAAGTATACAGWTTTGACGATATTCTTGCAGAAAAATGTAATATGAATGCAAATGTCTCCACGATTTGCCCAAATGTACCTCGGTGACTTCACACTAAATGTCATGTAGTTCACTCATACTTTAAGTTATCCATCTGAAACTTTGCACATACACTGCTGCTCTATTGTGGACACCATTGGAATTAACCAGAGTGATGGCTAGAACTGGGACATTTCTCTTGCATTTCCAAAGATGGTGGTAGAAAAAAAAACGCTTGGTTTTTCTGTTTGTATTTTCTTTCTTCCAGATCTTATTGTTTATATCTCCATACATTCAATTCATATTTCCACAATTTAGAAAGTGTTCCTTCAATGCGTACGAGAATATGCATATCCTTGCTTCAGGTCCTGACTACAGGCAGTTAGAGGGTATGTCATTAGGCGAAAAATGAAAGGAAAAGAGCTATCCCTAAAATTGTTTACCCCGCTCAAAAACACATGTGACATAGTATGCACTCCCTCAAATCGTTTGGAGAAAATATCCTTCATAATTTTATCAGCTTTGTTCAATTGTATTTTGTACTACTAAAATACTATAAAATTATTCCATGAATGTATAAGAAAATCTGTCTGCTAATGAACTAGTTATAGCCATAGCCAATATGGCTTTAAACCAACACTACCTCAAGCCTTTGCCACCTTCTATTGGAATTTAACGACTGCATAGGACTTATGTTTTGGCATGACTGGGCGCGAATGCTATTGAATTCTTTATTTCTGCCGTTTCTATTCCAGACATTCTGAAAATCACTAAAGGCATCCCATGTATGTAACTTAGTCTTTCACTTTCAATTAACGAAAAATTGATTCGGATTCAATGAGCCATTCGCAGTTTCACTGTACCGGCCGTGTGTACTTAGACTTGCATGGCTTAATCTTTGAGACAAGCATATGCTACTGGCAGGATCAACCAGGTATCCACTCACAACATAGGTTGTACCTGGGCACACTAAGCAAAGAACGAGATCAGAACCTAACATCAGGACAACTCAGAGCATGCTATTCTCCTCTTATGAAATAGACTACATCTTCTTCATATCATGTTTCTTTAGACCTGTCTAAAATAAACAATGGATTTATTGTGAAGGTGTAGGCTATATTACATGGATTTATTATACTTTTTAAAAAATGTAGATGTTCCAAAGGTCTGCATCAGCGGCTTGTAGGCTATATGTGGAAACCAGGAGATGCTAAATGTATTTATGATAATTAATGGAAAATGACCATGAGACCGACAGTTATTTGCTTGCCAATCACCGGCTGAAGAAATGTCGTGACCGCCACAGCGGTCATATTCCTGTTAGGCTCAGAGAGGATCTCATATCAGATGATGTGGAAGTGATATGGATACAGGTTCATCTGCATCACCTAAAGCCTCTTCTCATAGGAAGTTGATATACACCACCTAGTACTAAAAGTCAGAATTTGGACTATGTGGGTGAAATGTTGGATAATGTAAGTGATATCAACAGAGGGGTATATTTTCTGGGTGACCTAAATATTGACTGGTTGTCATCAAGCTGTCCACTCAAAAATCAGCCACAAGCTGTATTTGTATTTGTATTTATTATGGATCCCCATTAGCTGCTTACTCTTCCTGGGGTCCAGCAAAATTAAAACAGTTTATACACTTTTAAAAACATTACAATACATTGACAGATTTCACAACACACTGTGTGGCCTCAGGCCCCTACTCCACCACTACCACATATCTACAACACACTGTGTGGCCTCAGGCCCCTACTCCACCACTACCACATATCTACAACACACTGTGTGCCCTCAGGCCCCTACTCCACCACTACCACATACAGTTGAAGTCGTAAGTTTACATACACTTAGGTTGGAGTCAATAAAACTTGTTTTTCAACAACTCCACACATTTCTTGTTAACAAACTATAGTTTGGCAAGTCGGTTAGACATTCTACTTAATTGTGCATGACACAAGTACATTGTTCCAACAATTGTTACAGTACAGAGTATTTCACTTATAATAATAACTGTAATCACAATTCCAGTGGTCAGACGTTTAATACACTAAGTTGACTGTGCCTTTAAACCAGCTTGGAAAACTTTCTGAAAATTATGTCATGGCTTTAGAAAGCTTCTGATAGGAATGGCAAATTGTGATGTCAATTGGAGGTGTACCTGTGGTTGTATTTCAAGCCCTACCTTCAAACTCAGTGCCTCTTTGCTTGACATCATGAGGAAATTCAATAGAAATCAACAAACAAAAATTGTTCATCCTTGGGAGCAATTCCAAACACCTGAATAGTTACCACAATTATCTGTACAGTCAAACAATAGTACCGCATAGTATAAACATCCATGGGACACACAGCCTTTCATACGCTCAAAGGAGACGCAATTCTGTCTCCTCTAGAGATGACTGTTACTCTTGCCGCGAAAGGTGCAAATCAATCCCAGTACACAATAGCAAATGACCTGTGAAGATGCTGGAGGAAAACAAGTACAAAAGTATCGTATGATCCACAGATAAACATAGTCCTATATCGACATAACCTGAAAGGTGCCACTCAGCTAAGGAAGAAGCCACTGCTCCAAAACCGACCATTAAATAGTCAGTCACGCCCGTATCTACCGGTTTGCAACTGCACATAGGTGGACAAAATATCTAACTTTTTGGAGAAAGTCCTCTGGTCGATGAAACCAAAAATAGATATAGTTTCCATATGCGCCATCGTTACGTTTGGAGGAAAAAGGGGAAGTCTTGCAAGCAACAAGAACACAACATCCCAAACCGTGAACCACGGGAATTGAGCAGCATCATGTTGCGGGATGCTTTTCCGGTAAGGAGGGACAGGTGCACTTCAGCAAAATGAAGCATCATGAGGGGGAAAATGATTAGGGATATATTGATAAGCAAAATCTCAAGAACATCGTGGCAGGAAGTTAAAATCTTTGGTCGCAAATGGGTCTTCCAAATGGACCAATTGACCCCAAGACCAACTTCCAACAAGTTGATGGCATAAATGGCTTAAGGACAAAAAGTCAAGATATTGGACTATGTGGTCCGATCACCAAAGCCCTGACCAATCCCTATAGAAGTATTTGTTGGCATGAAATCTGAAAAAGCGTCGTTGCGAGCAAGGAGGACTCTCTACAAACCTGACCTAATGAGTGTAATATAAACTTTCTGACCCACGGAATGTGATGAAAGGAATAAAAGCTGAAATTAAATCATTATCTCCACTATTATTCTGACATTTCACATTCTTAAAATAAATGTGGTGATCCTATTTGGTGGTGATCCTAAATTTATCCTTGATTAAATGTCAGAATTTGTGAAAAACTGAGTTTAAATTTATTTGCTAACGTGTGTACTTAAAATGCATTCCCGAGCTTCAACTGCTATTATACAGTACTAATCCATGTATGTGTGTGTGCTATACACGATATTTATCCTTAGTGCTTTGTGTTGTTATGCACTTGTCTTGAGCCTGTTTGTGTCTTCACTACGCCCTGCTGTTCCTATTAAGGCTGTAATGTTTATCGTATATTAATGACTGTAACTCTTGCAAATCAATTACCTTCGCTTACTGTGTTGAATCGAGTTCCATGGTAGCTCATGGCTCTATCTAGATCCGTACTATGACCTCCATAGAACTGTTTCTTGACTGTGATCTGTGAGAGAACCTACTCTCCCCATGTGGCATGTCTTGGTATGCTTGCATTGACTATGGTTGCGGTACCTAGCTGTGCTGCCATCTAGCTTTGAGACAGGACAGCTCGGATTGCATATCAACATGTCAATAACCTCTTCAACAGTCAATACAACCTCTCATTCTATAAAGTTAAGTGCCTAGAAGAGTCCCTCCTCCACTATTTCAGCGAGGAGAAGATTGACATGTGACATATACTTTAATATTAGCTCTACTCATTTTGTGACATCCATACTCAGGCCAGTGCTACCCGCTGCCAGCCCTTTCTTAGGCATAATGCTAAGTACCTTTTTTGGCTGCAACTCAACGTTATCTACGTTCTCACTATGACTGTGCCATCATTCATATATATTGCTAACTCCACTACCCCCTACCAGATGATGGTAAGTATTTTAAAAATAGACAGAACCAGAACACGGCTCACTGATCACGGATTGTTTATACTAATGCTCATTAAATCGATACCTGTGCCCTCTCAAAGCAGTATCCACACCATCCCATGAGCATCATTGAATTAACTATAAAGCCATGTGTCTAGCAAACACATACGTCATGCAAATGATCTCAAACTTTCCTAAAATGGTTTGTACTGTACCCCCTGTATGTATTAAACAAACTCATACAACGACACATTGGAAGATTTTCACCTCCAGTAAGCTGAGCGTTAACGCTGTATTCTCCACCCGATATTTGCTCCTACTGAGTGTGTTATGAGGAACATGCCTGATTGATCCAGCCAACAAATGCCTACACGCACTTATATGGAAATGCAATAGCTTCTGTGCGCTCCCTCGGTTAACTGAGCCTACGTCTCCTCGCCCAGTCTCAGATTAAATGACTGATAAACTTGCCACAATCCCTATGGAATATGACCTGAGATGAAATTGAATAAAACGTATAAGCTGGAGGATGAGCTAAGAAGAGAATAGCAAATAAAAGTCTGACACACACAGCAGACTGCAAACTACAGCCAATAAATTGAGAAATTGCGCAAACTAACTAATATCAACGAAAATAAAGAAGAATGAACTGTGAAATAGAACAAAGAACAATGCAAATCTAAAAGTCAAATTGCGCCAAGTAAAAAAGCTCATGAGTTACTTTAAAATCATTCCATCTAGCTTACGATGAAAAGCTCAGCCCCATCCTCACTTAAGCGATTGAGCGCCGACTTTCATAACAAAAACCCTTTGATATGCCAACCCACTTTCAAGTAACTTTTTTGGTTAGGACTAAGATTAGCAAATTTAGGCTCTGACATGCAAAACAGCAAAAATGCGGTATGCCTAATCATATTAACATGCATTAAAAGACAAATAAGTTAGTGAAGTATACACGAGTGTAGTTTTGAGTTCCCCACAAGTACGTGGTTGAGAGATTGTGAAAAGATTATGCTTGCCATCACACAAATATGGAACAAGCCACTCGTGGGTACTGACAACAACCTGGATGGTAAATTGCTGAGGTTAAGTGTACGCGGATATACATTGTGTACTCCTCTGTTTGCCAACATCTTCAAAATATTAAGCACTAGAAAACGCGGCCCCTTATGGTTGTGACCTACAGTCTGACAATGGAGGGCGCTGTCAAAGTACATTCCACTAAAATACAGAGCACACTTTCAATGTTCACAACATGCCACCAATCAACCTGTTGAAAAGTGCTTTACGCATAGAATACTTGGTGTGCAAAAAAAGCAGTGTTTTATAAAGATACAAAGTTTTTTTACAGAGAAAAAGCAAGAGAACAACAGACTTTCAGCTTTATAAGGAAGGGCCCAACGGGGATTTGTGTACGAGGAATTTCCAAGACAAGGACAACGTCCTCTGCAGCTCCCCCACCCATTCGACCTTTATATGGTAGTAGTGCCAGACGAAGCCACTCCTCTTAGTATATATATCCCACTTGGAGCTTGCCTTAAAAGCACCCATAACGACCCATTGCTCTAGACCTATGAGAAACAAAGTTCAGGTTGTGACAGTAATCCCCTCTGGTGTGATGATGAAACCAGCGGATTGAACGCAAATTTGGTGTGATAACCAGTAACCTACACTGAATGGTAAACCCGTCACGTCTGCGAACAATAACCTGGCATCATCCCGTCGGTGAAGTCCATACCTGTGGTATTTGTATGATTGATTTGCATTTGTCCAGGCGGATCTGACTGTCTGAACCTGAATTGCTGACAATAAAGAACGCAGCGGGTTGTAGCGTACATTTTTCCTTTCTCTATATGCAAAGAATGTCGGCCAACAAGAACAAACAAACGAAAGAAAGAAGATCAACCACGTGAAGTTTTCCAGTGGCAATTAGTGCCCACACAACAAAGACAATCTACCCCACAACGAGATAGGTAGTGGAAAAGGATACCTAAGATATAAGTCTCCCAAACTCAAGAGACAACGATAGACAGGCTGCCCCGATTGAAGAACCGATACCCAGCCCAAAACATAGAAACACAAAATCAGTAGGAAAACAAACATAGAATGCCCACCCCAAATCACACCCTGACCAAACCAAATAGCAGACATAAAAAAGATCTCAACGCAGGCGTGACATTTATTATGGATCCCCATTGGCTGCTGCCAAAGCACAGCTACTCTTCTTAGGGGCCAGCAAAAGTAAGGCAGTTTATACAAATTTTAAAAACATTACAATACATTCACAGATTTCAGTCCACCACTACCACATATCTGCAGTACTAAATCCATTGTGCATGTATAATCCATGTGTGTGTTGTTGCCTTGTGTTGTGTGTGTTGATGTGTGTTGTTGTTGTGTGTGTGTGTGTGTGATGTGTGTGTGTGTCCTGGTGGTGTGTGTGTGTGTGTGTGTGTAGTGTTAATGATTGTCCATACTGTTTTGGTGTATGTGCCTGTATTGTTGTGTGTGGCCAAATGTTTGTGTTTCTTCAAAGTCCCTGCCTTTTCCATTAAGTGTTTTTTTTATCTGATTTTTAATCTAATGTTTTATGCTTGCGGGTCAGTTACCTTTGGAATAGATTCCATGGTAGTCATGTTGACTCCTCATGCCTAGTAATGGTGCTTGACCTCCCATAGTTTTTTCTGGTTACTATAGTGGGACAGCGTGCAAGAGACCAATTGTATAGCATGCTCTTGTGCGGGTATGCAATGGCGTTGTCCGGACCAGACAAACTCGAGCTGTGCATTTCAACATGTCAATACCTTTCTCATGAAATACAAGTAGTGATGAAGTCAATCTCTACCTCCACTTTCAGCCAGAGGAGAGATTGACATGCAATTATTAATCTTTTAGGGCCCCTCTGCTGTACATGCCAAGGCAGCAATCTGCCGCTGACAATTTGCAAGTTCATTTTCCTTATAGTCCTTTTTTTGTGGACCTGGAACCGACCAGCGATCCCTGAACAGTAGTCAAGCGTGCCGACAAAACTATGGCCTGTAGGACCTGTCGCATTCATGCTGTAAGGATGTTTTTCAGCAGCAGGACTGGATAAAGTACAGAGACGATCCTTTATGAAAAAAAGCTGCCTCTAGAGCACTCAGACCTCAGACTGGGTGAAGCGTTCATCTTACTCCATCTCACTGACAACAAGCACACAGACAAGACATCGCAGACAGTCACTCGGTGACAAAGTCACAGGAAATGCTCTCTGAGTGGCCCACAGCCAGGACCATGGATTTGAACATCTTTTGGCAGAATACTTGCACCCTTGAAAATACTGTACTCAGGCCCTCCCCATCCGACACACCTCGCACAGAAGCATTTGTGAGAGGATTCTATGAGAAGGACTTAGGGACAAAACATTCCCCGAAAATTACAGGTGGCCAGCTAGCTTTAGTACTTGTTCACTCATACCCGAAGAAATACAACAAAGCCTTATAATTCTAAAAAACCTGTTTTGCTTTGTCTATTGTTGCCGGATTATTGATTGATTCATTATGGAAGTTATTGTGATGTCATCGTTATGGTCCGCGGCGTATTATGTGACATTATTATATGCTGGTATTGTGTGTAATGGATGAGGCCAAAAACCAATATTTTATCCATTTTACGCAATAAGGCTCATAAACAGTTGACTAAAATGTTGGAAAAAGGTATCTCATTGTGGGAGTCCTAGACACTTA
>NC_036839.1:43354012-43363294 GCF_002910315.2 Salvelinus sp. IW2-2015 | reverse complement strand
CCTCCCTCCCTCCCTTCCAATATCTTCCTCTCGCACGCTCTCGCCCTCTCTCTCCCTTCAGTTCCCTTCCCTCCCTCTCTCTCCCTTCATTCCCTCCCCCCTCTCTCTCCCCTTCAGTTCTTTCCTCTTCCTAACCTCCCCTTTCTCCTCCAATACTCCCTCCCTCCATTCTCTCACCCCATTCTCCTCTCCCCTTCTTCCCAGGACAGAGCATTATTTCCCACGACAGCTTAACAGAAAGACTCAGTGTTGATTATGATCAGATCCTGTCAGAAGAAACAACGCAACATACATAACCTGTTGCATCAGAGTCACCTGTCAGTCATTGGATATGTTTCCATAACCTGTTGCACACAGTCACTGATATTAGAGCCATGTCAGTCATGGGGATAGTGACCATAAATTCTTTGTCTTGTTCCAAATGTACCCATCATCAAGCAGCTTAAGAAGAGATTCTCCGGCTGCTAGCTTGTCAGCCTGCAGGGAAAAACAAGATGTACTTTCTAAGTGCTTTGATGCATCAACAGGCACACAGAAATTTCAGTTCTTAATGCCTCCTACAGCCCAAGGGGTCGATGAGCTGGGCGGTACTACCTGCTCCAATCCACTGGACATGGATGTGGCTCAAACTCCCACAGCCAGTGGGAGACTGGACACTGGCAAGGCGTAGGAGTAGAGTGGAAGCAGTCTTGGTCGGCCTCCATATATCCTAAAATCAGATCCAGCTATTAAACAACTTTTCCCATCGATTCCATCACACCACTTGTGTGGGCAGCTCGACGGTGAGAGATTTTGGCTGCCTTCGGCCGTTGCTGGTCGACCCAGGTCCATCTGTCACCCAGGCGCCCGTGATCCAAGACAATCAACTCCCTCCTGCCCACAGTTCTAGCTAACTACTGGAAATTGGCACCATTGTCACACTGAACTCTTACGGGATAGGCGGGTTCCGTCAACTGGACAGTTGTAAATCATGTCCGTTACAGTAATAAGTGTCTATTGACTAGAAAGCTTAAATTCGTGTTAATTATTAACTGCACTGCCAGATTTACAGAGCTATTACTGCGGAAAAAAATGCCCATGCTATTGTTTGAGGGAAGGCCTCCTAACAACAAATCTCTTTTTTTCACTGCGATAGGTTTGATAAATTCACTCTGAGGTGAAATGTGCTACTTACATTCTGAAATCATGCCTGATTTATCATCCAACAGGGCTCCCAGAGATGACATGGAAGTGTCGTTTTTAGTATAAAATCCTTTTCAATATTCCTAAAAAATTCCATATAGCATGGCACCGATCGATTATTATTCCACATCGTTCAATAGCAAAAAAAGGAATCTGTTAAAATCCACCCTAAACGTTTTAACAACCAGTCAAATCCGTCCGTATGTATTCCTCACAGAAGATCCTAGAACGGTAACCTGACTTACTATATCATTAGGGTGTAGTATAATCCTATAGGACACAAATTTGTCAGAGACCGACGCCTTCATGGCACGCTGATGACGCGGCCGGGTCTTCATTGTGATCGACTGTATCTTTGTAAAATAAGCACAATCGGGGTCAAACAAAGCAGCTAGATTGACAATGAGCTGGGCTTAACGAGAGATCCGCGAAACCCTGGTCTGTCGCAAAATGTAGCTGCCAAACCTTTTGCGACAGCATGCCTTTTCCTTTAGGCCAGAAATTATTAGGAATATTCAGAGTTATGAAGTTAGTGAAAACTGGTGTTTTGACAGATGTTGAACTTAAATATGCGCTACTAATACTGGAAAGCTAAAATAAAAATCCAAGTATAACAGATTTGACGATATTCTGGCAGAAAAATGCTAATTATGAATGCCAAATGTCTCCACGATTTGACCCAAATGTTACCTCGTGACTTCACACTAAATGTCATGGTAGTGCACTGCATACTTTAAGTTATCCATCTGGAAACTATTGCAATACAATGCTGCTCTATTGTGGACACCCATTGGAATTAACCAGGAGTGATGGCAAACTGCGGACATTTCCTTGCATTTCCAAAGATAGGTGGTAGAAAAAAAACGCTTGGTTTTTTCTGTTTGTATTTTCTTTCTATCCAGATCTTATTTGTTATATTCTCCATACATTCATTCATATTTCCACAATTTAGAAAGTGTTTCCTTCAAATGCGACGAAGGAATATGCATATCCTTGCTTCAGGTCCTGAGCTACAGGCAGTTAAGAGGTATGTCATTTAGGCGAAAAAATGAAAGGAAAAGAGGCTATCCCTAAAAATTGTTTACCGCCGCTCAAAACACATGTGACATGTATGCACTCCCTCAAATCGTTTGGAGAAAATACCTTCATAATTTTATTCAGCTTTTGTTCAATTGTATTTTGTACTACTAAAATACTATAAAATATTCCATGATTATAAGAAAATCTGTCTGCTAATTATGAACTAGTGTATAGCCATAGCCATATGGCTGTGTAACACAACTATCCTCAAGCCTTTGCCACCTTCTATTGGAATTTAAACGACTGCATAGACTTATGTTTTGCATGACTGGGCTGCGAATGCTATTTGAATTCTTTTATTTCTGCCGTTTCTATTCCAGACATTCTGAAATCACTAAAGGCATCCCATGTATGAACTTAGTCTTTCCACTTTTCAATTAACGAAAAATTGATTCGGATTAATGAGCCATTCCGCAGTTTCACTGTACCGCCGTGTTACTTAGACTTGCATGGCTAATACTTGAGACAAGCATATGCTACTGGCAGGATCAACCAGGTATCCACTCAACAACATAGGTTGTAACCTGGGCAACACTAAGCAAAGAACGAGATCAGAACCTAACATCAGGACAACTCAGAGCCATGCTAATTCTCCTCTTATGAAATAGCTACATCTTCTTCATATCATGGTTCTTTAGACCTGTCTAAAATAAACAATGGATTTTATGTTGAAGTGGTAGCTATTACATGGATTTATTATACTTTTTAAAAAATGTAGATGTTCCAAAGGTCTGCATCACGCTTGTAGGGCTATATGTGGAAACCAGGAGATGCTAAGGTTTTATGATAATTAATGGGAAAATGTGACCATGAGACGACAGTTATTTGCTGCCAATCCACCGGCTGAAGAAATGTGCGTGACCGCCACAGCGGTCATTTCCTGTAGCTCAGATAGATCTCATATCAGATGATGTGGAAGGATATGGATTACAGGTTCATCTGCATCACCTAAAGCCTCTTCTCATAGGAAGTTGATATACACCACCTATACTAAAAGTCAGAATTTGGACTATGTGGGTGAAATGTTGGATAATGTTAAGGATATCAACAGAGGGTATATTTTCTGGTGACCTAAATATTGACTGGTTGTCATCAAGCTGTCCACTCAAAAATCAGCCACAAGCGTATTTGTATTTGTATTTATTATGATCCCCATTAGCTGCTTACTCTTCCTGGGGTCCAGCAAAATTAAAAACAGTTTATACACTTTTAAAAACATTACAATACATTGACAGATTTCACAAACACACTGTTGTGCCTCAGGGCCCCTACTCCACCACTACCACATATCTACAAACACACTGTGTGGCCTCAGGCCCCTACTCCACCACTACCACATATCTACAACACACTGTGTGCCCTCAGGCCCTACTCCACCACTACCACATACAGTTGAAGTCGTAAGTTTACATACACTTAGGTTGGAGTCAATAAAACTTGTTTTTCAACAACTCCACACATTTCTTGTTAACAAACTATAGTTTGGCAAGTCGGTTAGACATTCTACTTTTGTGCATGACACAAGTACATTTTCAACAATTGTTTACAGACAGATTATTTCACTTATAATTAAAACTGTATCACAATTCCAGTGGGTCAGACGTTTAAATACACTAAGTTGACTGTGCCTTTAAACCAGCTTGGAAAATTTCTGAAAATTATGTCATGGCTTTAGAAAGCTTCTGATAGGATAATGGACATAATTTGAGTCAATTGGAGGTGTACCTGTGGTTGTATTTCAAGCCTACCTTCAAACTCAGTGCCTCTTTGCTTGACATCATGAGGAAATCAATAGAAATCAACAAACAAAAAAATTGGTTCATCCTTGGGAGCAATTCCAAACACCTGAAAGTACCACATTATCTGTACAGTCAAACAATAGTACGCAAGTATAAACACCATGGACCACACAGCCGTCATACCGCTCAGGAAAGGGAACGCATTCTGTCTTCCTAGAGATGAATGTTACTTGCGCGAAAGGTGCAAATCAATCCCAGAACAATAGCAAAGGACCTGTGAAGATCTGGAGGAAACAAGTACAAAAGTATCTATATCCACAGATAAACAAAGTCCTATATCGACATAACCTGAAAGGCCACTCAGCAAGGAAGAAGCCACTGCTCCAAAACCGCCATTAAAAAAGCCCGACTACGTGTTTGCAACTGCACATGGGGACAAAAATCTAACTTTTTGGAGAAATGTCCTCTGGTCTGATGAAACAAAAATAGAACTGTTTCGCCATATGGCCATCGTATGTTTGGAGGGAAAAAGGGGAATCTTGCAAGCACAAGAACACCATCCCAACCGTGAACCACGGGGATGAAGCAGCATCATGTGTGGGGATGCTTTTCCGGAGGAGGGACAGGTGCAACTTCACAAAATTAAGGCATCATGAGGAGGGAAATGATTGGGATATATTGAAGCAACATTCTCAAGAACATCAGTCAGGAAGTTAAAATCTTGTCGCAAATGGGTCTTCCAAATGGACCAATTGACCCCAAGCATACTTCCAACAAGTGTGGCAAAATGGCTTAAGGACAACAAAGTCAAGATATTGGATAGTGGCCATCACAAAGCCCTGACCTCAATCCTATAGAATATTTGTTGGCAGAAACTGAAAAAGCTGTCGTGCGAGCAAGGAGTGCCTACAAACCTGACCTAATGAGTGTATATAAACTTCTGACCCACTGGAATGTGATGAAAGGAATAAAAGCTGAAATAAATCATTATCTCCACTATTATTCTGACATTTCACATTCTTAAAATAAAGTGGTGATCCTATTTGTGTGGTGATCCTAAATTTATCCTTTGATTAAATGTCAGAATTGTGAAAAACTGAGTTTAAATTTATTTGGCAGGTATGTAAAACATCCGACTTCAACTGTATATACAGTACTAATCCATTTGTATGTGTGTGTTATAGCACGATTTATGTTATCCTGTGTGTGTGTGTGTTGTATGCATATGTCTTTGCCTGTTTTGTGTTCTCACAGTCCGCCTTCCATAAGGGTGTTTTTTTTAATCTGTTTTTAAATCAAATTTTACTGCTTGCGTCAGTTACTTGATGTGGAATAAGTTCCATGTAGTCATGGCTCTTAGTAGTACTATGCACCTCCCATAGTCTGTTCTGGACTGGGACTGTGGAGAGACTCTTGTGCATGTCTTGGGGTATGCATGGGTGTCCGAGCTGTGTGCCAGTAGTAGACAGACAGCTCGGTGCATTCAACATGTCAATACCCTCACATGTCAATACCTCTCATAATACAAGTAGTGATGAAAGCCTCCTCCACTTTTCAGCCAGAGAGATTGACATGCATATTATTAATATTAGCCTCTGTGTACATCCAAGGCCAGCCGTGCAGCCCTGTTCTGAGCTAATTGCAAGTCCTTTTTTGTGGCTGCAACCTTATACGTTTTCAGTCAACCTACCAGGGTATTTATAAATAGATCAGGAACCAGAACAGGTCTATTGATCACATGTTTACTAATGCTGCAKAWATCTGCTCTAAAGCWGTATCCACACCCATCCGATGTAGTGATCATAATATAATAGCCATRTCTAGAAAAACCAAMGTTGCAAAGACTSAACCTAMAATKGTGTATTAACAATCATACAAGAGGTTTTCCAATGAYTCCTATGTCGAAGATATTTGTTCCTACTGATGTGTGTTATGAGGAACATCCTGATGCCGCACTTGAAGAATTGATGAAACTGCTTCTTCCGGTTACTGATAGGCTTGCGTCCATCAATAAACATGGATAGATGATGAATTGAAAAAACGTATAGCTGAGAGGGATGAGGCTAAGAAGAGAATAGCAAATAAGTCTGACAACACAGCAGACTGGCAAACATACAGCAAATTGAGAAATTGCGAAACTAAACTAAACAAAAAGAAGAATGAACTATACTATAGAACAAAGATAAATGAAATAAAGAATGCTAGTGAAAAAGCTCTGGAGTACTTTAAATGAAATTCTAGGCTAGGAAAGCTAACTCAGCTCCATCCTTCATTAAGGCAGATGACTTGTTCATAACAAAACCCTTTGATATTGCCAACCACTTTAATAACTTTTTTGTTGACAAGATTAGCAAATTTAGGCCTGACATGCAAACAGCAAATGCGGAGCCTTCATATTCATGCATAAAAKACAAAATAATGGAAGATAAACGATGTAGTTTTGAGTTCCACAAAGTAGGTGTTGAAGAGGTGAAAAGATTTGTTGCCATCTACAAATATGGACAAGCCACCTGGTACTGACAACCTGGATGGTAAATTGCTGAGGTTGGTAGCGGAATACATTGTGACTCCTGTTTGCCACATCTTCAATTTAAGCCTAGAAATACGGAATTTCAATTGTTGCCTCCAGACATGGAGGGGGTCAAAGGTCATTCCACTAAGAATAGCAGAGCACCCTTTAATGGTTCAAACTGCCAACCAATCAACCTTTGAAAGTGCTTAGCAAACTTTTTTTGGAAAAAAGTGGTGTTTGAATAAAATACAAAGTTATTTTACAGAAAACAAATGAACAACAGACGTTCAGCTTATAAGGAAGGGCCCAGGGGATTTGTGCGAGGAAACTTTCCAGAAGGACAACCGTCTCTGCAGCTCCCCACCAATCAGCCTTTTATGGTAGAGTGCCAGACGGAACCACCTCCTCAGTAAAAGGCCACACTTGAGAGCTTGCCTAAAGGCACCCAAAGACTCTTAGACCATGAGAAACAAGATTCTCTGGTCTGATGAAACCAAGTGATGAAACCAAACCTCTGGTGTGATGAAACCAAGATTGAACTCTTTGGCCTGAATGGTAAGCGTCACGTCTGGAAAGAACCTGGGCATCATCCCTACGGTGAAGCATGGTGGTATTTGTATTGTATTATTTACACGGCCGTCGAATGAAGTGGACTAAAGCGCAGCGTGGTGAGCGACATTTTCCTTTTTATTTCAAAAGGTCGCCAACAAACAACAAACGAAAAACAACCGTGAAGTTTCCAGGGATTAGTGCCACAAACAAGACAACTACCCACAACGAAAGGAGGGGAAAAGGGATACCTAAGTATGGTTCCCAATCAGAGACAACGATAGACAGCTGTCCCTGATTGAGAACCATACCCAGCCAAAACATAGAAACACAAAATCATAGAAAACAAAACATAGAATGCCCACCCCAAATCACACCCTGACCAAACCAAATAAGAGACATAAAAAGGATCTCTAAGGTCAGGGCGTGACATTTATTATGGATCCCCATTGGCTGCTGCCAAAGCAGCAGCTACTCTTCCTGGGGTCCAGCAAAATTAAGGCAGTTTATACAATTTTAAAAACATTACATACATTCACAGATTTCAGTCCACCACTACCACATATCTGCAGTACTAAATCCATGTGCATGTATAATCCATGTGTGTGTGTGTTCGTGTGTGTGTGTGTGTGTGTGTGTTGTGTGTGGTGTGTGTGTTGTGTGTGTGTGTGTGTGGTGTGTGTGTGTGTGTGTGTGTGTGTGTGTGTGTGTGGTGTGTGTGCCAATGTTTGTGTGTGTGTGTGTGCCAAGTTTGTGTTTCTTTCAAAGTCCCTGCTGTTTCATAAGGTGTTTTTTTATCTGTTTTTTAATCTAATTTTACTGCTTGCGTCAGTTACCTGTTGTGGAATAGAAGTTCATGTAGTCATGGCTCTATGTAGTAATGTGTGCCTCCCATAGTTTTTTCTGGACTTGGGGACAGTGAAGAGACCAATTGTAGCATGTCTTGTGGGTATGCATGGGTGTCCACAGACAGCTCGGTGCATTCAACATGTCAATACCTCTCATAAATACAAGTAGTGATGAAGTCAATCTCTCCTCCACTTTCAGCCAGGAGAGATTGACATGCATATTATTAATTTTAGCCCTCTGTGTACATCCAAGGGCCAGCAATGCTGCCCGGTTCTGAGCCAATTGCAATTTTCCTAAGTCCTTTTTTGTGGCACCTGACCACACGACTGAACAGTAGTCAAGGTGCGACAAAACTAGGGCCTGTAGGACCTGTCGCATCATGCTGTGGGGATGTTTTTCAGCAGCAGGGACTGGGAGTAAAGTACAGAGAGATCCTTGATGAAAAGCTGCTCTAGAGCACTCAGGACCTCAGACTGGGGTGAAGGTTCATCTTCCATCATGACAACAAGCACACAGACAAGACATCGCAGGACAGTCACTTCGGGACAAGTCACGGAATGTCCTTGAGTGGCCCAGCCAGACCATGGATTTGAACATCTTTGGAAAGACCTGAAAATAGCTGTGCAGCGACGCTCCCCATCCAACCTGACAGAGCTTGAGAGGATCAGAGAAGGATRGGACAAACTCCCCAAATACAGGTGGCCAAGCTTGTAGCGTCATACCCAAGAAGACACRAAGCTGTAATTTCTAAAAACCTGTTTTGCTTTGTCATTGTGGGGTATTGTGATGTCATTATGGGGTATTGTGATGTCATTATGGGGTATTGTGATGTCATTATGGGGTATTGTGTGTAGATGGATGAGGGAAAAAAATATTTTATCCATTTTTAGAATAAGGCTATAACATGACAAAATGTGGAAAAAGTCATGGGGTCTGAATACTTTCTGAATGCACTGTAAATGGCCATTGGCAAGGAGTCACAAATGTATCAAAACATATTCAGAGAGAGAGAGAGAGAGAGAGAGAGAGAGAGATTGCGATTACAGTCAAGTATTCCAGAACAGAGAGTAGGGACTCGTTTTAGAAATCATCATCCTTCCCTATCCAGGTTCTCTCTTATTAAAAGGTTCATCCTTCCCTAGCCAGGTTATCTCTTATTAAAATGTTTCAACTTCCCTATCCAGGTTATCTCTTATTAAAAGGTTCATCCTTCCCTATACAGGTTATCTCTTATTAAAAGGTTTCAACTTCCCTATCCAGGTTATCTCTTATTAAAGGTTTATCCTTCCTATCCAGGTTATCTCTTATTAAAAGGTTCATCCTTCCCTATCCAGGTTATCTCTTATAAAAGGTTCATCCTTCCCTATCCAG
>NC_036839.1:43315907-43353094 GCF_002910315.2 Salvelinus sp. IW2-2015 | reverse complement strand
AAATAAAGAATGCCAGTAAAAAAGCTCTGGAGTTACCTTTAAATGACATTCTAGGCTAGGAAAGCTAACTCAGCTCCATCCTTCATTAAGGCAGGGACTTGTTCATAACAAAACCCTTTGATATGCCAACCACTTTTAATAACTTTTGTTGACAAGATTAGCAAATTTAGGCCTGACATGCAAACAGCAAATGCGGAGCCTTCATATTCATGCATAAAAGACAAAATAATGGAAGATAAACGATGTAGTTTTGAGTTCCACAAAGTAGGTGTTGAAAGGGTGAAAAGATTGTTGCCATCTACAAATATGGACAAGCCACCTGGTACTGACAACCTGGATTGGTAAATTGCTGAGGTTGGTAGCGGAATACATTGTTGACTCCTGTTTGCCACATCTTCAATTTAAGCCTAGAAAACGGATTGTGCCTCAAGACATGGAGGGGGTCAAAGTTCATTCCACTAAGAATAGCAGAGCACCCTTTAATGGTTCAAACTGCCAACCAATCAACCTGTTGAAAGTGCTTAGCAAACAATATTTTTATGGCTTAGAAGTGAAAGATGAAAAAGATGTGTTGTTTTATATAAAATACAAAGTTATTTTACAGAAAAAACAAGATGAACAACAGACGTTCAGCTTATAAGGAAGGGCCCAGGGGATTTGTGCGAGGGAACTTTCCAGAAGGACAACCGTCTCTGCAGCTCCCCACCAATCAGCTTTATGGCTAGAGTGGCCAGACGGAAGCCACTCCTCAGTAAAAGGCGCCCACTTGGAGCTTGCCTAAAGCACCCAAAGACTCTTAGACCATGAGAAACAAGATTCTCTGGTCTGATGAAACCAAAGTGATGAAACCAAACTCTCTGGTGTGATGAAACCAAGATTGAACTCTTTGGCCTGAATGGTAAGCGTCACGTCTGGAAAACCTGGCATCATCCCTACGGGAAGCATGTGTATTTGTATTGTATTTATTTCACGGCCGTCGAATGAAGTGGACTAAAGCGCAGCGTGTGTGAGCGTACATTTTCCTTTTTATTTCAAAATGTCGCCAACAAAACAACAAACGAAAAAAAACAACCGTGAAAGTTTCCAGGGCGATTAGTGCCACAAACAAAGACAACTACCCACAACGAAAGGAGGGGAAAAAGGGATACCTAAGTATGGTTCCCAATCAGAGACAACGATAGACAGCTGTCCCTGATTGAGAACCATACCCAGCCAAAACATAGAAACACAAAATCATAGAAAACAAAACATAGAATGCCCACCCCAAATCACACCCTGACCAAACCAAATAGAACATAAAAAGGTCTCTAAGTCAGGGCGTGACATTTATTATGGATCCCCATTGGCTGCTGCCAAAGCAGCAGCTACTCTTCCTGGGGTCCAGCAAAATTAAGGCAGGTTTATAACAATTTTAAAAACATTACAATACATTCACAGATTTCAGTCCCACCACTACCACATATCTGCAGTACTTAAATCCATGTGCATGTATAATCCATGTTGTGTTGTTGTGGTGTGTGTGTGTGTGTGTGTGTGTTGTTGTGTGTGTGTGTGTGTGTGTGTGTGTGTGTGTGGTGTGTGTGTGTGTGTGTGTGTGTGTGTGTGTGTGTGTGTGTGTGATGTTTGTGTGGTGTGTGTGTGCCAATGTTTGTGTTTCTTTCAAAGTCCCTGCTTTTCATTAAGTGTTTTTTATCTGTTTTTTAATCTAATTTTACTGCTTGCGTCAGTTACTGTTGTGGGAATAGAGTTCATGTAGTCATGGCTCTATGTAGTAATGTGTGCCTCCCATAGTTTTTTCTGGACTGGGGACAGTGAAGAGACCAATTGTAGCATGTCTTGTGGGGTATGCATGGGTGTCCGACAGACAGCTCGGTGCTTCAACATGTCAAATACCTCTCATAAATACAAGTAGTGATGAAGTCAATCTCTCCTCCACTTTCAGCCAGGAGAGATTGACATGCATATTATTAATTTTAGCCCTCTGTGTACATCCAAGGGCCAGCAATGCTGCCCGGTTCTGAGCAATTGCAATTTTCCTAAGTCCTTTTTTGTGGCACCTGACCACACGACTGAACAGTAGTCAAGGTGCGACACAAACTAGGCCTGTAGGACCTGTCGCATCATGCTGTGGGGATGTTTTTCAGCAGCAGGGACTGGGAGTAAAGTACAGAGAGATCCTTGATGAAAAGCTTCTCTAGAGCACTCAGGACCTCAGGACCATGTCGCAGGACAGTCACTCGGGACAAGTCACGGAATGTCCTTGAATGGCCCAGCCAAACCATGGATTTGAACATCTTTGGAAAGACCTGAAAATAGCTGTGCAGCGACGCTCCCATCCAACCTGACAGAGCTTGAGAGGATCAGAGAAGGATGGGACAAACTCCCAAATACAGGTGGCCAAGCTTGTAGCGTCATACCCAAGAAGACACAGAAGCTGTAATTTCTTAAAAACCTTTTTTGCTTTGTCATTGTGGGGTATTGTGATGTCATTATGGGTATTGTGATGTCATTATGGGGTATTGTGATTATTATGGGTATTGTGTGTAGATGGATGAGGGAAAAAAATATTTATCCATTTTATAATAAGGCTATAACATGACAAAATGTGGAAAAAGTCATGGGTCTGAATACTTTCTGAATGTTTACATATTTATGTTTATTTATTTTAATTGTTTGCTTTAACCATTTTGTACATTGTTACAACACTGTATATATATAATTATGACATTTGTCATGTCTTTATTGTTTTGAAACTTCTGTATGTGTAATGTTACTGTTAATTTTTATTGTTTATTTCACTTTTGTATATTATCTACCTCACTTGCTTTGGCAATGTTAACACATGTTTCCCATGCCAATAAAGCCCTTGAATTGAATTGAATTGAATTGAGAGAGAGAGAGAAAGAGAAAGAGAAGAGGAGAGAGAGAGAGAGAGAGAGAGAGAGAGAGAGAGAGAGAGAGAGAGAGGAGAGAGAGACGAGAGAGAAGAGAGGAGAGAGAGAGAGAGAGAGAGGAGAGAGAGAGAGAGAAGAGAGAGAGAGAGAGAGAATATTACCGTACAACAGACCATGTATTCACCCTACACACCCTAATTGACAACCAAACAAACCAAAACAAAGGCAAAGTCTTCTCATGCTTTGTTGATTTCAAAAAGCCTTCGACTCAATTTGGCATGAGGGTCTGCTATACAAATTGATGGAAAGTGGTGTTGGGGGTAAACATACGACATTATAAAACATGTACACAAACAACAAGTGTGCGATTTAAAACTGGCAAAAACACACCACATTTCTTCACACAGGGTCGTGGGGTGAGACAGGATGCAGCTTAAGCCCCACCCTCTTCAACATATATATTCAACGAATTGGCGCGGGGCACTAGAACAGTCTGCCAAGCACCCGTCTCACCCTACTGAGATCCCGAAGTCAAATGTTCTACTGTTTGCTGATGATCTGGTGCTTCTGTCACCAACCAAGGAGGCCTACAGCAGCACCTAGATCTTCTGCACAGATTCTGTCAGACCTGGCCCTGACAGTAAATTTCAGTAAGACCAAAATAATGGTGTTCCAAAAAAGGTCCAGTCACCAGGACCACAAAATTCCATCTAGACACCGTTGCCCTAGAGCACACAAAAAAAACTATACATACCTCGGCCTAAAACATCAGCACCACAGGTAACTTCCACAAAGCTGGTAAACGACTGAGAGACAAGGCAAGAAGGGCCTTCTATGCCATCAAAAGAACATAAATTTCAACATACCATTAGGATCTGGCTAAAATACTTGAATCAGTCATAGAGCCCATTGCCCTTTATGGTTGTGAGGTCTGGGGTCCGCTCACCAACCAAGATTTTCACAAAAATGGGGACAAACACCAAATTGAGACTCTGCATGCAGAATTCTGCAAAAATATCCTCCGTGTACAACGTAGAACACCAAATAATGCATGCAGAGCAGAATTAGGCCGATACCACTAATTATCAAAATCCAGGAAGAGCCGTTAAATTCTACAACCACCTAAAAGGAAGCGATTCCCAAACCTTCCATAACAAGCCATCACCTACAGAGAGATGAACTTGGAGAAGATTCCCCTAAGCAAGCTGGTCCTGAGGCTCTGTTCACAAACACAAACACCCCCACAGAGCCCCAGGACAACAGCACATTAGACCCAACCAAATCATGAGAAAACAAAAAGATAATTTACTTGACAAATTGGAAAGAATTAACAAAAAAAAAGAGCAAACTAGAATGTATTTGGCCCTAAACAAGAGAGTACACAGTGGCAGATACCTGACCACTGTGACTGACCCAAACTTAAGGAAAGCTTTGACTATGTACAGACTCAGTGAGCATAGCCGCTATTGAGAAAGGCTGCCGTAGGCAGACATGGCTCTCAAGAGAAGACAGGCTATGTGCACACTGCCCACAAAATGAGGTGGAAACTGAGCTGCACTTCCTAACCTCCTGCCCAATGTATGACCATATTAGAGAGACATATTTCCCTCAGATTACCAGATACCACAAAAGAATTTGAAAACAAATCCAATTTTGATAAACTCCCATATCTACTGGGAGAAATTCCCACAGTGTGCCATCACAGCAGCAAGATTTGTGACCTGTTTGCCACAGAAAAGGGCAACCAGTGAAGAACAAACACATGTTAAATACAACCCATATTTATGCTTATTTATTTTAACTGTGTGCTTTATCCATTTGTACATTGTTACAACACTGTATATATATAATATAACATTTGTAATGTCTTATTGTTTGAAACTTCTGTATGTGTAATGTTACTGTTAATTTGTATTGTTTATTTCACTTTTGTATAATATCTACCTCCACTTGCTTTGGCAATGTTAACACATGTTCCCATGCCAATAAAGCCCCTTGAATTGAATTGAATTGAAATGAGAGAGAGAGAGAGAGAGAGAGAGAGAGAGAGAGAGAGAGATTGCGATACAGTTCAAGTATTCCCAGAACAGAGAGTAGGGACTCGTTTTAGAAATCATCATCCTTCCTATCCAGGTTTCTCTTATTAAAAGGTTCATCCTACCCTATCCAGGTTATCTCTTATTCAAAGGTTTCAACTTCCCTATCCAGGTTCTCTCTTATTAAAAGGTTTATTCATATTTGTGATTCATTTTTAATCATCCTCTACCCTTTTCTGTTTCCACCAGTCCTCTCTCTACATGTAACTCTAATAATAATGTTTCTTATTAGATAGGAATTAAAGTAATTGTGGAGCTACAGGTAACAGAATACATTTGAATAAATTATATATGTGTCACGCCCTGACCATAAAGAGCCTTTCATTCTCAAATTGGGTTAGGTCGGGGTGTGACTAGGGTGGGTACTCTAGTTTTGTTATTTCTGTGTGGGCCTGGTATGGTTCCCAATCAGAGGCAGCTGTCTATCGTTGTCTCTGATTGGGGATCATATTTAGGCAGCCTTTTCCCACTGGGTTTTTGTGGGATCTTGTTTGTTTGTGTGTAGTTGCCAGTGAGCACTGCATTTGACTTCACGTTTCGTTTTGTTCTGTATTGTTTTGGTGAGTTTCAKKAATTAAACATGTGGAACTCTACGCACTCTGCGCCTTGGTCCGTTAATTCTACAAACAATCGTGACAGAAGATCCCACCACAACTGGACCAAGCAGCGTGCCCGGGAGGAGATGGCATCCTGGTCTTTGGAGGAGGTCGAGGAGAGAATATCCTGGACTTGGGAGGAAGTCTTGGAAAGATACGAAAGCCTGCCGTGGAAACAGACGACAGGAGAGAAGGGAGGACAGCGACGACGCCGGGGTTCGCAGCCACAGAGTAAGCCCAAAAGACAACCCACATTTTTTTTGGGGGGGGGGAGTATATATCGGGGTGGTCGGCGGAGCCGAGGAATGAGCCAGAGACCGTCAGGGAGTCGAAGGAGGAACTCGACGAAAGCTTCCGGAGAGAGGTGGTGGCGATGAGAGTGCTGCAGAGCGGGCGTGCTGAGGAGCGTGACACCAGTCCGGTGCCACCTGTGCCGGCCCCACGCATCAGGCCTCCAGTGCGCCTCCCCAGTCCGGTATGTCCTGTGCCTGCTCCTCGCACTCTCCCTCAAGTGCGCCTTCCCAGTCAGGTACGTCCCCGCACTCGCCCGGAAGTGCGTGTCCCCAGTCCGGTGCCACCTGTGCCAGCCCCACACATCAGGCCTCGAGTGCGCCTCTCCGGTCTGGAGCTTCAGGCGACGGTCCCCGGTCCGGAGCTTCAGGCGACGGTCCCCGGTCCGGAGCCTCCTGAGACGGTCCCCGGGCCGGAGCCTCCTGAGACGGTCCACGGTCCGGAACCTCCTGAGACGGTCCACGGTCCGGAACCTCCTGAGACGGTCCGCGGTCCGGAACCTCCAGCTCCAGGGCAGGAGCCTTCCTCTGCGCCGGTGCCCAGTCCAGGCACGGCGTTCAGTCCCGCTCCATGGCAGAGCCCTTCCTCTGCGCCGATGTCCAGTCCAGGCACGGCGTCCAGTCCCGCTCCAAGGCCAGAGCCTTCCTCTGCGCCGGTGCCCAGTCCAGACACGGCGTCCAGTCCCACGCCAAGGCAGGAGCCTCCGGCGAGGGTTCCCAGTCCAGAGCCTCCGGCGAGGGTTCCCAGTCCAGAGCCTCCGGCGAGGGTTCCCAGTCCAGAGCCTCCGGCGAGGGTTCCCAGTCCAGAGCCTCCTGCGAGGGTTCCCAGTCCAGAGTCTCCTGCGAAGGCTCTTAACCCTAATTTGCTCCGTGGGTGCTGTACTACTTTGGCTGGCCACGTAAAAACAACACATTTGACTCTCCGGTGTATGTGACAATACAACATCTATCTATTAGTTAAAAGAGAAGATGGAACGCTGTGGGGCTTTAGCTGAGGAGGAGATAAGTGGTTTGGGAAATGCACCTTTGATGTCTATAGTAGAATGCAGTGTTGTAAAGCATCCAGACGCAGTGTAATGGGATATATAGAACTATGATCTTTATTTATTTATTACTATGTCACTATGAATACTAACGTAAACATCAAATCATGTGAATGTGATAATTGGGAGAAATGATCAAAGTTTTCTTCTATTTACTTCTTGGTTCAGCTGTTGATAAGAATCAGTTCAGGACTTATTGGTTTCATTCTGAATGTCCTCAATACCCTATCGGAAAGTTATAATCATGTCACATAACACATTCATATCATATTCACAATTTTATAGCTAGAAAGTGACCACATGATGGTTGTTAACAATATACATTAGAGAGAGAGAGAGAGAGAGAGATGAATGTGCGCGTATGTGTGTACACACACACACAGAGAGAGAGGGAAATTTACCAAAAAAATAGAGGAAACTAGAATGATATTTGGACCTAAACAGAGAGTAAACAGTGGCAGAATACCGGACCACTTTGACTGACCCAAAATTAAGGACATCTTTGACTATGTACAAACTCAGTGAACATAGCCTTACTAKTGAGAAAGGCCGTCAAAGGCAGACCTGGCTCTCAAGAGAAGACAGGCTATGTGCACACTGCCCACAAAATGAGGTGGAAACTGAGCTGCACTTCCTAACCTCCTGCCAAATGTATGGCCCTATTGGAGACACATATTTCCCTCAGATTACACAGGCCCACAAAGTCAAATTTAAAACAAAAAATCAAATTTTGATAAACTCCCATATCTATTGGATGAAATCCCATGTTGCAATCACAGCAGCAAGATGTGTGACCTGTTGCCACAAGAAAAGGGCAACCAGTGAAGAACAAACAACATGTAAATACAACCTATATTTCTGTTTATTTATTTTCCCTTTTGTACTTAACTATTTGCACATCATTATACACTGTATATAGACATAATATGACATGTATTTTATTATTTTGTAACTTGTGTAAGTGTAATGTTTATTTTTCATTTTTATTGTTTATTTCACTAAGTGGTTAATTATCCTATTTCACTTGCTTTGGCAATGTAACACATGTTCCCATGCCAATAAGCCCTTAAATTGAATTGAAATTGAGAGAGAAACATACACACGACACAGAGAGAGAGAGAGAGAGAGAGAGAGAGAGAGAGAGAGAGAGCAGAGAGAGAAGAGAGAGAGAGAGAGCATGAGAAGAGAGAGAGAGAGAGAGAGAGATGCACAGAGCAACAACAGCTGCAGGCATGGAGGAGGGTCATCTCTGCCAGGCTGTATGGTTGGCTATTCCTCAGGGACAGGGAGACCCTGCACTCCACACTGCAGCCTGAAGCCCTGGCCGTCCCCCACACTTCTGGCTCACCTCTCCATGACCCTCTTCTCCCAGTCTCCCAGGCAGACAGACTGCTGGGCAGGCCTGCCGATTAAAGTCAGTATCTCGGCTTGCTCTCGATTTCTCTCTCTATCACTTTCTCTCGATCTGAGATATCTCTCTCTCTCTCTCAAAAACCAACAATGTTTTTTTATGTAGTAGCCTTCAATGTAGATATTTACCATGTATAAAGCAAAATGCAGACATTAATTTAGTGGACTGATAATTAGCTTTGTATAATATATATATATATACCTAAGTGTATGTAAACTTCTGACTTCAACTGTGTGTGTGTGTGTATATATATACAGTGGGGAGAACAAGTATTTGAAACACTGCCGATTTTGCAGGTTTTCCTACTTACAAAGCATGTAGAGGTCTGTAATTTTTATCATAGGTACACTTCAACTGTGAGAGACGGAATCTAAAACAAAAATCCAGAAAATCACATTGTATGGTTTTTAAGTAATTAATTTGCATTTTATTGCATGACATAAGTATTTTCGTTAAGTTATAGTTTTTCTGGGTCTATTTAGTCAGTTATGGTCTCGTCAATTACCACTGAAAAAAGATGTTACTATTTTTGTTGACGAAATGAACACTGGTTTGTGTGTGTGCGTGGGTGTGTACATAACAAAACACACAGACAGGAATACACGCATATACATACACTCTCTACTTCTCTCCTCTGTTAGAAATCAGAGAGAGAGGGAGAGGAGAGGTTAGCAGCAGTATGGTGTTGATAAGGTAAGGGCTCTTCAGAGTCCTTGTCTCTTGTCTCCCAGAGGTCAGGACCTCAGCTACAATAAAACTACATTTTGAATAGTTTTAGTATAATTTACTCTGCACTTCATTTTACCCAAATACCACAAGTCTATAATTAAGCAATAAGGCACGAGGGGGTGTGGTATATTGCCAATATACCACGGCTAAGGGCTGTTCTTAGGCACGACGCATAGCGAACCGCTCAGTCTATCATACACTTTGAAACACTAAACTGAAAAGTATCCTGATGTGTCAAAGATGTTATTTAATCTCTTTAGGTGTTTACAACAAAAGTCAGACAGGAAATCAAAACACAAATCAATCCAGGGTCTTCTCCAAGCCATGACGCAACGCCCAGAAACCCCAAATACAATTTGGAATCCCATGTCTTTTACAAGGGGCTGCTGGGTATCTTGCTCAGGCAAGTTTGTGCTGCCCACTCCTTCCTGTGTGTTCAAGTGTGCCGCCCACAGAGCAGGGAAGTGTGTGTGTGCGGTGGATATAATGACCCCTGCGCCCCCGACTGCAGCATACACACGCTCCCGCTAACGAAGGCTAATGACAGACTAGGGGCGGGACTTCCACCCACCCTCCATCTCCTCCTAATGTGCTCTCAGCCAGGCTATTTGACCAGGCTCCCGCCAATCATTGCATTCTAAGAGCCTTGCAATGAATAGTTAAAACTGATCAAACTTGGTGGATTAGCATAGAACAACAAAGTCGAACAAATTGAAATAAATATTTCACATGCATGTAGTAGAAATACTGCCCATGTAGGGGTGTGTGTACTGTGTATTTGAAATATTGTGTTCAAATCAAATCAAATGTATTTATATAGCCCTTCTTACATCAGCTGATATCTCAAAGTGCTGTACAGAAACCAGCCTAAAACCCCAAACAGCAAGAAATGCAGGTGTAGAAGCACGGTGGCTAGGAAAAACTCCCATGAAAGGTCAAAACCTAGGAAGAACTAGAGAGGAACCAGGCTATGAGGGGTGGCCAGTCCTCTTCTGGCTGTGCCGGGTGGAGATTATAACAGAACATAGCCAAGATGTTCAAATGTTCATAAATTACCAGCATGGTCAAATAATAATAATCACAGTAGTTGTTGAGGGTGCAGGAGTAAATGTCAGTTGGCTTTCATAGCCGATCAATAAGAGTATCTCTACCGCTCCTGCAGTCTCTAGAGAGTTGAAAACAGCAGTCTGGTACAGGTAGCACGTCCGGTGAACAGGTCAGGGTTCCATAGCCACAGGCAGAACAGTTGAAACTGGAGCAGCAGCACGGCCAGGGTGGACTGGGGAAGCAGCAAGGAGTCATCATGCCATAGTCCTGAGGCATGCCTAGGGCTCAGTCCTCCGAGAGAGAGAAAGCAAGAGAAATTAGAGAGCATACTTAAATTCACACAGGACACCGGATAAGACAGGAGAAATACTCCAGATATAACAGACTGACCTAGCCCCCGACACAAACTACTGCAGCATAAATACTGGAGGCTGAGCAGGAGGGGTCAGGAGACACTGTGGCCCCATCCGATGATACCCCCAGACGGGCCAAACAGAAGGATATAACCCCACCACTTTGCCAAAGCACAGCCCCACACCACTAGACGGATATCTTCAACCACCAATTACCATCCTGAGACAAGGCCGAATAGCCCACAAAGATCTCCGCCACGGCACAACCCAAGGGGGGGGGGCGTCAAACCATGTTACATGTTGTCCTGTAATTGAAATACTGTGCTTTAACGTAACAGCAGCATGGATCAATGGACCTTGTCTGTATTAAAATTACAATTCCCTGTGTTGTATGTTTGTTCCGGTTGGAGAGCATTGGACTGGAGTGCAACTATCCTGTGTCACGATGACCAAAATAAAGTTGACAGGAAACCATTGAAGGGTCAGTAGTCCACAGAGTTGGAGATCTTTCAGAACAAGATCAAACAATGGTACTTTGGCAAGCAAACAAGTTCTATGACTCTGTAATCTAAAATGTTTAACTGCAAACTCTGTGTCCTTCTGGATTCTTCCACACAAGAAAAAAAAAAAGCTCAAAACACGCATTGTTTTTTTCCCCCCGGCGTCACCATATCTGTGCATGGAATCTGTGGTTTTTATGTTTACCAGAGAGCAATTAACAGCAACTCTGCTGAGGATTGGTCCCCTCACCTGGCCTCAGATTCAGCACCGTCTTGCTCTTATCATCATGTCTCTTGCCATTTACATTCCCTCTCCTCTATATACCAGCCATTACCATTCCCTCCTCTCCTATATACCCAGCCATTTACCATTCCCTCTATCTCTCACGTCTCCGCCATATACCCACCATTACCATTCCTCTCTTCTCATCTCCCTATATACCAGCCATTTACCATTCCCTCTCTCCCTATATACAGCCATTTACCATTCCCTTCCTCCTATATACCCAGCCATTTACCATTCCCTCCCCTATACCAGCCCATCCTTTCCATTCCCCTTCTCTTCATCCTGCTATATACCCAGCCATTTCCATCCTCTCTCTCTTCAGTCTCGCTATATACCAGCCATTTACCATTCCTCTCTCTTCAGTCTCCACTATATACCCAGCCGTTTACCATTCCCTCTCTCTCTTCAGTCTCTGCTATATACCAGCCATTTACCATTCCTCTCTCTCTTCATCTCCGCTTATATACCCAGCCATTTACCATTCCTCTCTCTTCAGTCTCCGCTATTACCAGCATTTACCATTCCCTCTCTCTTCAGTCTCCGCTATATACCCAGCCATTTACCATTTCCTCTCTCTTCAGTCTCCGATATACCCAACCATTTACCATCCCTCTCTCTTCAGTCTCCGCTATATACCCAGCCATTTACCATTCCCTCTCTCTTCAGTCTCCACTAAATACCAGCCGTTTACCATTCCTCTCTCTTCAGTCTCCGCTATATACCCAGCATTTACCATCCCTCTCTCTTCAGTCTCCCCTATATACCCAGCCATTTACCATTCCCTCTCTTTCAGTCTCCGCTATATACCCAGCCATTTACCATTCCTCTCTCTTCAGTCTCACTATATACCAGCCATTTACCATTCCCTCTCTCTTCAGTCTCCCCTATATACCCAGCCATTTACCATTCCCTCTCTCTTCAGTCTCACTATATACCCAGCCATTTACCATTCCTCTCTCTCTTCAGTCTCCACTATATACCCAGCCATTTACCATTCCCTCTCTCTCTTCAGTCTCCGCTCTATACCCAGCCTTTACCATTCCTCTCTCTTCAGTCTCCGCTCTATACCAGCCGTTTACCATTCCTCTCTCTTCAGTCTCCGCTATATACCCAGCCATTTACCATTCCCTCTCTCTCCTCTCCACATATACCCAGCCATTTACATCCCTCCTCTCTTCAGTCTCCACTATATACCCAGGCCATTTACCATTCCCTCTCTCTTCTTCAGATCTCCGCTACTAATTACCCCAGCGTTCTAGGCATTAACCTCCATTTCAGTCTCCCTTTACCCCGACCATTCACCACCAAGCCCAGGCTTCCGTCCGTCATCCTTCTAGAACCAGACCGATACTCACATTGATGCCCCACTTGTTTTACCATATCCGCCTTCTCCTTGCACACTAGTACAGTATCCCGCTCGACTACCTTTTATATTCCTGCACCGTCTTGTACCTTAGTTCACTCATCCCTTCGTTCACGTCTCCAGCGCTTAGTTAAGCTAGCCCCACCCAACATCTATAAACACATCCATCTCCTCTTCAACTCCACATAATCACACACGAGGCCATTAACTACATTCCATACTTAGCTCTTCCACGTCCCGTCCATTTCTACTACCACCCTTTCACTCTCTGTCTTTTCAAGTACGCCACCGTCCGTATATAAACCATCAGCCGTTTACCATTTACTCCCAGCTCCTCTTTCTGTCCTTCCGCTAATACTATGTCTCCAGCCATTACCACTTGCCTCTACATACATTCGAGTCATCCACTATGTATACCCAGCAATTTACCATTCCCTCCTTCTCTTTCAGTCTCCCGCTATATACCCAGCCATTACCAATTCCCTCTCTCTTCAGTCTCCCTAATATCACCCAGACCATTTTACCATTCCCCTCTACTTCTTCAGTCTCCGACATATACCCAGCCATTTACCATTCCCTCTCTCTTCAGTCTCCGCTATATACCCAGCCATTTACCATTCCCCGTCTTCAGTCTCCACTATATACCCAGCCGTTTACCATTCCCTCTCTCTTCAGTCTCCGCTATATACCCAGCAATTTACCATTCCCTCTCTCTTCAGTCACCAGCACAGTGGTACAAAACTCCAGTTTCCAGTTGACCTACCAACCTGGTTACATTGGAAGGGTAATGGGGCACTGTCCTCCCACAGACTCAAGACACACAAAAAAAACTGTTGCGGTTGTGGACTGAGATTAAACACCCATGCTGGCAGGCCTGATGTGCTCTGGAGGCGACACACAGGAGGCCCACTGGTCAAAGCCATCACTAAGCCTCAAACGGCTTTTAAGGAACACCTCTATCACTCCACAGCAGCCTCTTTTAGTTGATTCTTAGATACTGTACATGTGGATGCATCGATACAAGATGTGTTGCTCATCTATAGATTTACTAAGCATTTTGCACCTGCGGCAAATCTCTTTTGACGGGAATAAAATACTAAAGGTAAAAATGTGAAATTGTCTCGTCTTATCTAGTTCAGCTTTCTTCCATCTTGAAAATAACAACTTGCTTTAGGATTTGGCCATCACAATCATTTGAGTTGGGAATGTACAGATTATGTACAGATTAGATGAAATGGTGGCACAAACAAAGATTAGAATGATGAAAGTTTTACCTCAAATCTACATGTGCACTTTGACATCCCTGTCAAACAGCCTACTGAGAGTATTACTCCACTGTCAATGTTCTACATTTCAATTTATAACCCATCTTCCCACGTGATGTTCCCACACAGTGATGCAACAGTCATGTCACTTGGCCTGATGCTTGTAGTCTACTGAATTAATGCTTGAAGTCGATTATTATTTGACCCTGTTGGTCATCTATGAACATTTGAACATCTTGGCCATGTTCTGTTATAATCTCCACCCGGCACAGCCAGAAGAGGRCTGGCCACCCCTCATAGTCTGGTTCCTCTCTAGGTTTCTTCCTAGGTTCTGGCCTTTCTAGGGAGTTTTTCCTAGCCACCGTGCTTCTACACCTGCATGGGGTTTTAGGTTGTGTTTCTGTACAGCACTTTGAGATATCAGCTGATGTAGGAAGGCTTTATAAATAAATTTGATTTGAATTAGATGCTTGTAGTCTACTGAACTAGATGCTTGTAGCCTATTGAACTAGATGCTTGTAGTCTACTGAACGAGATGCTTGTAGTYTACTGAACTAGATGCTTGTAGTCTACTGAACGAGATGCTTGTAGTCTACTGAACGAGATGCTTGTAGTCTACTGAACTAGATGCTTGTAGTCTACTGAACTAGATGCTTGTAGTCTACTGAACTAGATGCTTGTAGTCTACTGAACTAGATGCTTGTAGTCTACTGAATTAGATGCTTGTGGCCTACTGAATTAGATGCTTGTAGCCTACTGAACTAGATGCTTGTAGCCTACTGAACTTGTGCAAAATTGCCACTTTGCAAAAAAGTGGGACTTTCTGCTCTCAACCATTCACAAAACCACAAGACTTCCCTTCAACTGTCACCAGGTTCATTTTGAACAACAGTCTAGCCGTATGGCCCAATGTAGAAAAACATCCAGCCACAACAACTGTCGCCGACTAGGGATTCCATCGGTGATCTCACTACAAGACAGTCCTTATGAAGGCCTATGAATCTTTATAGCAAATACTAAGACTGTCTCCAGATCGGTCCATACAAAGGCCTAGTTCACACACTTGAGCACAAGATGATGAAGAGCGAGGGGGAGGAAGAAGACAACACTAAACCTATAGATAGAGGAACATCACTAGGCTACAATGAGACTGCAAATAGGCTTACTTCTTACCTAGGGGAAAGGGTACAGTACARTCTCAAAGCAACCGGATCACTGTTTTTCAGACATTTGACATTTTAGTAATTCAGCAGACGCACTTATGCAGAGTGATTTACAGGCGCAATTAGGATTAAGGGCCTTGCTCAAGGGCACATCGGCAGATTTTTTTTTGCCTAGTCGCTCGTGGATTCGAACCAGCRACTTTTCGGTCCAACGCTCTTAACCGCTAGGCCATCTGACAATAGTGAATGCAGAAATAATCTTTAGGGGGTGGAGGGAGTGGGGTTAACTAACAATGTTGAGTTAGAGACTCTGAGGGGAGGAGTGTCTGAAAAACAAACCGTGGTATTAGCAGAACTCGGGGAGACAGGCAGCAGGAAGCCAGTAAGTGTGTGAGACAGTAAACCCTCAGCCTGGCGTGGGCGTGCCTGTCAGGAAAAGACGCTGCCATCATCGGCATCCTAGAGAAATGAGAAAGCCGCCGTGCGCCGCCTGCTGCGGGTGTCCGCCCACCACAGAAAAATCCCCCTTCCACATTTTCAAAGGGCGCAGAAACAGCAACTGAGATGASATTCTCATCTGGCCCGCTTTTAAGTTTTTTGCTGCTTTTTTTATGTGCCTTTTCCATTCTTCTTTAGTCTGTCTTAGTCTGTCCATCTTGAAGTATGTAGAAGAGAGAAGTGACTTTTTATCTCCTGCTAGGGCTGCACGATATGGGCAAAAAGTCTAATCACCATTTTTTTTTTACCAAATATTGCGATTGTGATTTGATTTGCGATGAAGATCAAATGTATCTTGTTTGGAACAATCTCAACAGAACAGCATGCAAACGTAGCCTATAGTCACCCTACCAGCGAGGAGAAGGAACTGCAGAGGGCGGGGTTTGGTGTGTTTGGAAAGCAGCTGTAAGGGGAGAAAATAACAGTGTAAACTATAAAAACAGACGTTAAATGCCGCTAAATGCCGCATGTGATATTAATCTCTGGCAATATGGATATTGTTTTTGTCAATATTGCAATTTCAATGTGAATTTGATCCATTGTGCAGCCCTATCTAGTGGCGACCCCTCATTCAGGGAAGGTGGAGCCCCACATTTTTTGCAAAAAAACCCAACAAAAAACATTGAGTTAATAAAGCTGCAAACAAACATGGCCTCTTTTTTACTTTCTTGAGTAAGGCAGATCCACAATGCAGTTGTTCCAGCCTAGCTCAGTGCTTTCTGTGGTGGTGGGGCATTCAGCAGAAAATACAGAGAGTAGGTGTTGGTCATTTTCTCTTGTTGCGCAATRATTAGCTCAATGTTCTGTCATTCATGGGACAGTACATTACCACCAAGCCTAAGGCTAGACCTAAAAAATGCAAGCCCCTTGGGTGCTGCCATAGAGTTAGGGTTAAGAAGTGCCCATCCAAGAAGGCTCAAGGTCATTGGCCACAGATAAAATTATGTCAAATCACGTTATATCTACAGTTCTTTCAAAATCTTAGCTAGCATTCATCATCATGAATCAAGTCGACAATCTCCTGGCAAATACTTTTTAATCCTTGTCAAATTAAGAGAAATAATGAAGACAAATTATAGAGAAAACGTATCGGTGCTCGTCMGCCATTGGACATGAACATTACACAACAAGTTGGAAATCGTAAATTCAACAACGAGTGGTTTGGAAGGAATCAGTGACAGTGGCTAACTGCAAGCATTGCAAAGCAATCACTAGCCTGCTATTCAGTGGAGTGGCTGTSTGGTCCCAAATCTGGGATTAAGTGTCTCTTTTCCAAGTTTAAAATGATAAACATTCAACATTGGCCATGCTGTCAATGAAGCATGGTTTGTGCCGCGCTCAAAACAACTGTTAACTCGGGACTGTGAAAACTTGACTTCAGCGAGTTCAAGACAACTGGGAATTCCGAAAAAAAGGAACTCCGACTGGGTAATACGTTTTGAACGGTCATCCAACTCAGAATTGAAAATCGGGAACTCGGGCCTCTTTCTAGAGCTACGACCTGAAGATCAATGACAATGATTCAATCTTGTTTTTTTCCCCGAGATCCCAGTTATCTTGAAAGCACAATAAATCCAGAGAATGACAGACTTTGATGACAACATTTGCCCACGAAGGACCGCCGCGCCACCTTYCTTTTCAAGAGAGCACAACACAACAAGGTGAGTCCAAAAATGTCTTGTATGCTGCTGCATAAATTATGTAATATGCCAGGGAGATATGTTACTGTAGCTAAGAAAGTAATACTAAGTGTATGTTGTGTAGTAAGCTGTTATCAGCCCATGTGCCTCACCCTAATAATTTGGTCTATTTACCCCTCTTAATTTCACCCACTGTTCTGACTTGGTGGTGCACATGTAGCCTATAACCTGTTTTAGAGAAATTAAATCATCACATTTTGTAAGAGCTTTCATTGTATGCTTATATGCCCCCTTTATTTATCCTACGGTTCTGACTTGGTGTACAGGGAGAACACTGTAAGAACGGTCCATGTTCTGAATTCTGTCGCTGTACATTTCAAGTGTTAAATAAATAGTTATATTGACTACGTCCGTCCTAGCTCGCTCATTAATGTCTTAAACAAAATTACGGATTGCCTCTTATCCGCTTGTTGTCCCCTTATGCCATAGTTGGTACATCCCAATTGTCATTAGAAACCACATTTGTTTTAGCAAGTCAGCCATATCAGCTATGTAAATGAGGCTGAATGAACTGTTTCACTGCCAGACAAGGCTCCGCTGATAGCCAGGTGTAGCAGTGGTAAGATGTTGGGATTGCTGTTGGGACAGCTTTATGTAGGCCCTATCTGTTTATTTCTCACCGTTATAGTGCAATTAATGTATTTTTAGTGTTGTGTTGTGGTTTTGCTGGCATGCATCCCATATTTTTTTGTTTTTTTTGCCCGACCGAGATTTACATGCTAAAACAGTCACTGGCCCTATCTCCAGCTTATATTTCAGTGTTGTGAACTATAGTATGCTACTCAACTCTCTTCCAGAACCACTTTGATAGGATTGTTTTCAATTAGGGATGTGCTAACAAGACACTCACATTTCAATAAGTCTAAAGTCAAATGTATTTCTCATGTTAATGTATGTCTCCTGTTCCTTGCCATGGATTTTTGTGAAAATATATATCATAGCTAATCTATCATTTGCCACTGTAAAAGTATCTTATAAAACTTATTTTCATCAATACTGTAAAGAATTCAGTGGGTTGCCTTGACCGGGACATGAACTGGCTTCCAGCAACTGTCAAGCCAACACCTTAACCGATACACCGAGAGGTACAAACCACTTGATGAGGTCGCTAGGTGTTAGGTTAAGGTCGGTACATTACCCCCTTCCTTCAGGAGAGTGTGTCCTTCTCTATACCAGGGCTGTGTTCAGTATGTTTTTATGTTCTGGAATGTTCAATTGAACGGAAACAGTGCTGTGCCGAATAACCAGTTKCAAAACAGGGAGGGGTTGTCGGTTGGGGAACGCTGTCAGCATGGCCACTGGCGTTTATACACGTCACTCATTGCTTCAACCTCGTCACACCCACCAAACGTACCTCAAAGTCCGTTCAATAACGTTTTGTCCATATGTGTAGTTCAGTAGAAATCTCTCCGGAACATATCAAATGTTCAAGCGAACTGAACGCATCTCTGGTCCCTCAAGTGTACATGTCACCGGTGTGACTAGTGTTTGATTTGAGCCGGATCCTGCCGGAACAGGATCCAGCACCTCTCCATTTTGGACTGCTGGTATGAAAAATGATTCTAACATTTTGCAAATAAAAGAGATCAAAGTTCATTCGAGTTGCCTTTTCATTCATTCTCCTGTCCCCCCAGGCCTGATATTGTAAGAGTTGATTAGGGTTGGGTTTACGCAACATTGTACCCTATGTTTGAGACCAACGCTGTATCTCTCAAAGAACTAGAATGAGATTCACTTTCTATGATCTGTCTCCCTCTCTCTGCTCTGATTGACATGAGCCTGCAACTTTCATCTCTCCAGCTTTATAGGTCATAATTTACTTCCTTAAGGAAGCTGCGCGAAGGGTGACACCCCTGATAAATTTAAATACATTTGCCAAAGTTATAGAATTACTGCTGTTTGTTCAGAAAGAAATGAAATAATTCAGAATAGTCTACTACACCATGAGAACCTGTAAATTTTCCACCCTTTGACATACACGCCTCAGAACCGCCATCCCACCTCTGACACCGATGTATCAAAGTTGGGGGTAGCCCCGACCGGGACACGCACCTGGGTCCAGTGATTGTCAAACCAACCCCCTAACCATTACGGCTAAAACAATCAATCACGTTAGGTCAAACTTAAACTCCGGAAAATCAGGTAATGCAATCTCTAGCTCAGTGGTTCCCAAATTGAAACAAACTGTAATCTTATCAAACAAAGTAAGAACTTATTTTTATCTTCAAATGGGTTTAGAACACAACATTTTAGTATCAACTATGGGCCTTTTACAGTATTATAACGTACTTTCATGTCATTGGTATGTGTTGGGACAGCCTGCAGACCTTAAATTGAGAGAATATGTACACACAGCGTTAACTAGGGCAGTGGTTCCCAACCAGGGGTAGGAGGACCCCTGGGGGTGCTTGGTCTAGCTACAGGAAATACTTGAGAATGTTCATGAGATCATAAGCCTACTAGCAAAATGCACATGAGGGGGTATTTCATGGGTAATCCGGGCAGAGCAAAATTCAGTTGGTGGTACAGTAACCGAAAAAGGTGGGGAACCACTTTACTAGGGAATATAAGGTTTTTCCAAGTGGGGTTCCCAGCATTTCTAGTGTCAATTTGGGGTCGTGCACAGAAAAAAATTTGGAAACCCTTGCTCTAGTTGTTAAACAATTGGAAAATTATATCAAAACATAAATATGTAATTAAATCATATACAGTATATTGATTTCGTAACGTTATAGATAATGTATTTTACATTTGTTTGCAAAATAAAAACTTGTTCTGGTTATCAATATCATTTACTTTGGTCTAATTCCTGACCACCAAATTTGAAAGTACAGTAACTAGCTTGCTAACAACAATAGCTTGCTTGCTAACAACAACTAGCTGGAATGACAAATCATTGTTCTKATATAACAATTGTATCCATTTTAGAGGTAATAGCAAATATCTTCTATGTACAAGTTGTTCTAGGTATTGACTGTTGCTATCTAGCTAGTAGTATCTTGCTAACTACTTTTTATTTATATTGTTTTTATTTACTTTTTAGTTATCCATTGTTTTTAGTTATCTAGCTAGKTGGCTATAGAAATGATTGTTTGTGGAACATTAAATTATTTAGAAGACCAATCACTTAATAATGTTGGAGCAATGCTTCACGTCTAACCATTAACATCTGCTAGCTAGCTAACGTCAGTTTGATGAAGAGCAATCATCATGTGAACTTACTTAGCTAGCTCTTAGCGAGATAGATAGCTAACTAGATACTTTCATATGACATATATCTACCACATGAGGTTGGTGGCACCTTAATTGGGGAGGACAGGCTCGTGGTAATGGCTGGAGTGGAATATTACCAAATACATCAAACACATGGTTTGATGTCATTCCATTCGCTGCATTCCAGCCATTATTATGAGCCGGCCTTCCCTCAGCAGCCTCCACTGATATCTACAAGCTATATCTGACTAACAAGATACTAAGCAAACTATCTAACGTACTAGAGTACTGTTGTAGTTCTCCAGACTGCTCATATCTGAAAGAAAATCTAAATACCACACATTTTGGAACGAGATGCTACAGCTCTGGCACAGTGATCAAATTGAAAAGACATCTGGTCCACCTTCTAGGTAAGAACACTACAGCTGTCCTGTAGGTCTGATAAACTGGTGTTAGTCCTGGGTAGCCTAAAAATGTATACACACTTCTTCATACTTACCGGTGTCTCTGACGTTATATTTGCTAATCAATGCATAATAGGTAACTTTGATGCATAGGCTATGGAGTACTCAACTCTTACCCAGCGAGTTCCGGATTCTGCTGTTTTTTTTGTAGCCCCATGGCTACACAAGGAATGATACGGCACRTTACAATTTTCATGTGGCACAGGAGTACATCGAATGTCAGAGCGCACTACAAGGAGCCGCCACTTTTGTGACAAAAAACCCCACATTGCAACACTTCGCTAAGCTCCGCAGGGTCCGTCTCCGTAGGGTATAAATCAGCCTTTAGGCCTGAAAGTGCATGAGTACTGTAATAACCAGATAGCCTAGTTGTCACTAGACTATTATGTAACGGCAACTACAAACCAAACTTTCAATCAATCAAATGTATTTATAAAGCCCTTCTTACATCAGCTAATGTCACAAAGTGCTGTACAGAAACCCAGCCTAAAACCCCAAACATCAAGCAATGCAGGTGTAGAAGCACGGTGGCTAGGAAAAACTCCCTAGAAAGGCCAAAACCTAGGAAGAAACCTAGAGAGGAACCAGGCTWYGAGGGGTGGCCAGTCCTCTTCTGTCTGTGACGGGTGGAGATTATAACAGAACATGGCCAAGATGTTCAAATGTTCATAGATGACTAGCAGGGTCAAATAATAATCATCACAGTGGTTGTAGAGGGTGCAACAGGTCAGCACCTCAGGAGTAAATGTCAGTTGGCTTTTCAAAGCCGATCATTCAGAGTATCTCTACCGCTCCTGCTGTCTCTAGAGAGTTTAAAACAGCAGGTCTGGAGCAGGTAGCACGTCCGGTGAACAGGTCAGGGTTCCATAGCCGCAGGCAGAACAGTTGAAACTGGAGCAGCAGCAAGGCCAGGTGGACTGGGGACAGCAAGGAGTCATCAGGCCAGGTATGAGGCATGGTCCTAGAGCTCAGGTCCTCCGAGAGAGAGAGAAAGAAAGAAAGAATTAGAGAGAGCATACTTAAATTCACACAGGACACCGGATAAGACAGGAGAAATACTCCAGATATAACAGACTGACCCTAGCCCCCCGACACAAACTACTGCAGAATAAATACTGGAAGCTGAGACAGGAGGGGTCGGGAGACACTGTGGCCCCGTCCGACGATACCCCCGGACAGGGCCAAACAGGCAGGATATAACCCCACCCACCTTGCCAAAGCACAGCCCCCACACCACTAGACGGATATCTTCAACCACCAACTTACCATTCTGAGACAAGGCCGAGTATAGCCCACAAAGATCTCCGCCACGGCACAACCCAAGGGGRGGCGCCAACCCGGACAGGAAGTTCACGTCAGTGACTCAACCCACTCAAGTGACGCACCTCTCCTAGGGACGGCATGGAAGAGCACCAGTAAACCAGTGACTCAGCCCCTGTAATAGGGTTAGAGGCAGAGAATCCCAGTGGAGAGAGGGGAACCGCCCAGGCAGAGACAGCAAGGGCGGTTCGTTGCTCCAGTGCCTTTCCGTTCACCTTCACACTCCTGGGCCAGACTACACTCAATCATAGGACCTACTGAAGAGATGAGTCTTCAATAAAGACTTAAAGGTTGAGACAGAGTCTGTGTCTCTCACATGGGTAGTGAGACCATTCCATAAAAATGTAGCTCTATAGGAGAAAGCCCTGCCTCCAGCTGTTTGCTTAGAAATTCTAGGGACAGTAAGGAGGCCTGTGTCTTGTGACCGTAGCGTATGTGTAGGTATGTACGGCTGGACCAAATCGGAAAGATAGGTAGGAGCAAGCCCATGTAATGCTTTGTAGGTTAGCAGTAAAACCKTTAAATCAGCCCTTGCCTTAACGGGAAGCCTGTGTAGAGAGGCTAGCACTGGAGGTATATTATATTTTTGGGGGGTTCTAGTCAAGATTCTAGCAACCGTATTTAGCACTAACTGAAGTTTATTTAGTGCTTTATCCGGGTAGCCGGAAAATAGAGCATTGCAGTAATCTAACCTAGAAGAGACAAAAGCATGGATTAATTTTTCTGCATCATTTTTGGACAGAAAGTGATTTTTGCAATGTTACCTAGATGGAAAAAAGCTGTCCTTGAAACAGTCTTGATATGTTTGTCAAAAGAGAAATCAGGGTCCAGAGTAACGCCAAGGTCCTTCACAGTTTTATTTGAGACGACTGTACAACCATCAAGATTAATTGTCAGATTCAACATAAGATCTCTTTGTTTCTTGGGACCTAGCACAAGCATCTCTGTTTTGTCCGAGTTTAAAAGTAGAACATTTGCAGCCATCCACTTCCTTATGTCTGAAACACAGGCTTCTAGCGAGGGCAATTTTGGGGCTTCACCATGTTTCATTGAAATGTACAGCTGTGTGTCATCCGCATAGCAGTGAAAGTTAACATCATGTTTTCGAATGACATCCGCAAGAGGTAAAATATATAGTGAAAACAATAGTGGTCCTAAAACGGAACCTTGAGGAACACTGAAATTTACAGTTGATTTGTCAGAGGACAAACCATTCACAGAGACAAACTGATATTTTTCCGACAGATAAGATCTAAACCAGGCCAGAACTTGTCCGTGTAGACCAATTTGGGTTTCCAATCTCTCCAAAAGAATGTGGTGATCGATGGTATCGAAAGAAGCACTAAGGTCTAGGAGCACGAGGACAGATGCAGAGCCTCGGTCTGACGCCATTAAAAGGTCATTTACCACCTTCACAAGTGCAGTCTCAGTGCTATGATGGGGTCTAAAACCAGACTGAAGCATTTCGTATACATTGTTTGTCTTCAGGAAGGCAGTGAATTCAATTTGTTATGAGAGGAATGGGAGATTCGATACAGGCTGATTGTTTTTTATATTTTCTGGGTCAAGGTTTGGCTTTTTCAAGAGAGGCTTTATTACTGCCACTTTTAGTGAGTTTGGTACACATCCGGTGGAGAGGGAGCCGTTTATTATGTACAACATAGGAGGGCCAAGCACAGGAAGCAGCTCTTTCAGTAGTTTAGTTGGAATAGGGTCCAGTATTCAGCTTGAAGGTTGAGGCCATGATTATCTTCATCAATGTGTCAAGAGATCTAGTACAAAAAAACTTAAGTGTCTCCCTTGATCCTAGGTCCTGACAGAGTTGTGCAGACTCAGGACAACTGAGCATTGGAGGAATACGCAGATTTAAAGAGGAGTCTGTAATTTGCTTTCTAATGATCATGATCTTTTCCTCAAAGAAATTCATGAATTTATCACTGCTGAAGTGAAAGCCATCCTCTCTTGGGGAATGTTGCTTTTTAGTTGGCTTTGCGACAGTATCACATTTTTGGGGGGTATTGTTCTTATTTTCCTCAAGTTGGAAAAATAGGATGATCGAGCAGCAGTGAGGGCTCTTCGATACTGCACGGTACTGTCTTTCCAAGCTAGTCGGAAGACTTCCAGTTTGGCGTGGCGCCATTTCCGTTCCAATTTTCTGGAAGCTTCCTTCAGAGCTCGGATATTTTCTGTTTACCAGGGAGCTAGTTTCTTACGACAAATGCTTTTTGTTTTTAGGGGTGCGACTGCATCTAGGGTATTGCGCAAGGTTAAATTGAGTTCCTCAGTTAGGTGGTTAACTGATTTTTGTACTATCTCCTTGGGTAGGCGGAGGGTGTCTGGAAGGTCGTTTAGGAATCTTTGGGTTGTCCGAGAATTTATAACACGACTTTTGATGACCCTTGGTTGGGGTCTGAGCAGATTATTTGTTGCGACTGCAAAAGTAATGGTGGTCCGATAGTCCAGGATTATGAGGTAAAACATTAAGATCCACAACATTTATTCCATGGGACAAAACTAGGTCCAGAGTATGACTGTGGCAGTGAGTAGGTCTGGAGACATGTTGGACAAAACCCACTGAGTCGATGACGGCTCCGAAATCCTTTTGGAGTGGGTCTGTGGACTTTTCCATGTGAATATTAAAGTCACCAAAAATTAGAATATTATCTGCCATGACTACAAGGTCCGATAGGAATTCAGGGAACTCAGTGAGGAACGCTGTATAYGGCCCAGGAAGCCTGTAAACAGTAGCTATAAAAAGTGATTGAGTAGGCTGCATAGATTTCATGACTAGAAGCTCAAAAGAAGAAAACGTCGTTTTTTTTTGTAAATTGAAATTTGCTATCATAAATKTTAGCAACACCTCTGGCCTTTGCGGGATGCTCAGGGGATACTAATGTAACCAGGAGTTGAGGCCTCATTTAACACAGTAAATTCAGCAGGCTTAAGCCATGTTTCAGTCAGGCCAATCACATCAAGATTATGATCAGTGATTAGTTCATTGACTATAACTGCCTTTGAAGTGAGGGATCTAACATTAATTAGCCCTATTTTGAGATGTGAGGTATCACGATCTCTTTCAATAATGGCAGGAATGGAAGGGGTCTTTATTCCAGTGAGATTGCTAAGGCGAACACCGCCATGTTTAGTTTTGCCCAACCTAGGTCGAGGCACAGACACGGTCTCAACGGGGATAGCTGAGTTGACGACACTGACTGTGCTAGTGGCAGACTCCACTACGCTGGCAGGCTGGCTAACAGCCTGCTGCCTGGCCTGCACCCTATCTCATTGTGGAGCTAGGGGAGTTAGAGCCCTGTCTATGTTGGTAGATAAGATGAGAGCACCCCTCCAGCTAGGGTGGAGTCCGTCACTCCTCAACAGTCCAGGCTTGGTCCTGTTTGTGGGTGAGTCCCAGATAGAGGGCCAATTATCTACAAATTCTATCTTTTGGGAAGGGCAGAAAACAGTTTTCAACCAGCGATTGAGTTGTGAGACTGCTGTAGAGCTCATCACTCCCCCTAACTGGGAGGGGGCCAGACAAAATTACTCGATGCCGACACATCTTTCTAGCTGATTTACATGCTGAAGCGCTTGGTGACCTCTGACTGTTTCATCCTAACATCGTTGGTACTGACGTGGATAACAATATCCCTATACTCTCTACACTCGCCAGTTTTAGCTTTAGCCAGCACCATCTWMAGAATAGCTTTAACGTCGGTAGCCCTGCCCCCTGGTAAACAGCGTATGATCGCTGGATGATTAGTTTTAAGTCTAATACTGCGGGTAATGGAGCCGCCAGTGACTAGGGTTTTCAATTTGTCAGAGCTAATGGTGGGAGGCTTCGGCGTCTCAGACCCCGTAACGGAAGGAGTAGAGACCAGAGAAGGCTCGGCCTCTGTCTCCGACTCGCTGCTTAATGGGGAGAACCAGTTGAAAGTTTGTCGGCTGAATGGTTGAGCATTGCTACAGCATTTCCTTCCAGAAGCCATGAGAAAATTGTTCGGCTGCGGGGACCGTGCGAAGGGGATTTATAGTACTATCTGTACTTATTTGTGGCACAGACGCTGTTTCATCCTTTCCTACACTTAAATTACCCTTGCCTGACGATTGCGTCTGAAGCTGGGCTAGCAGCACAGCTATCCTCGCCGTAAGGCGATCGTTCTCCTGTATATTATGAGTACAACAACTGCGATTAGGAGGCATCATGTTAATGTTACTACTTAGCTTTGGCTGTTGGAGGTCCTGTTTGAATGAAATCCCCTGAGAAATATGTTCACATTACCTGATACAGAACTATTCATGACTCATTATAAGGGTCAGACTCAAAACAAAAGGAGGACCAAGGTGATGTGAAGTAGCCTACAGTAACTGACTGCCTCACCACACCTGAATGGAGTCTATTTGCTACCAAATCAATTTGCCCTCTCTATGCACTCACACACTGGGTGTAAGTCAATGTGGAAACAGTTAAATCATCAGGTTGTTAGGATCAAGAGAGAGCGGCGATGCTGCTGGAACGTTGATTTCTATGCTGGAAACAAAAGGGCTTTGGGGGGGATTAGCATTCAAACATGTTCTTTTCACCTTTACTGGCATCTCTCAAATCCACTGGGTCTCAGTGTTCCACTTACACAGGGCTTTCAATGGGAGTATTTCATGTATCCGGTTAGGTTGTGTGTGTGTGTGTCTGTGTGTCTGTCTTTGCTAGGTTCCTTTTCTCTTTCTATCCCTCCGTCATTTCCTCTCTGTCCAGGCTACCTGTTGGTAACAGACCGGATCATTTCCTTTATGTCTAGGCTACCTGTTGGTAACAGACTGGATCATTTCCTCTCTGTCCAGGCTACCTGTTGGTAACAGACTGGATCATTTCCTCTATGTCCAGGCTACCTGTTGGTAACAGACCGGATCATTTCCTGTATGTCCAGGCTACCTGTTGGTAAYAGACCGGATCATTTCCTCTATGGCTGGCCCTTAACTGTACACAGAGAGCTAACATATAATAATATGCATGTATGTCTCTAATAATATGCATGTGAACTCTGAAGCATTTATTTGGGCTGCAATTTCTGAGGCTGGTAACTAATGAACTTGTCCTATGCGGCTGAGGTAACTCTGGGTCTTCCTTTCCAGTGGTGGTCCTCATGAGAGCCAGTTTCATCATTGTGCTTGATGTTTTTGCGACTGCACTTGAAGAAACATGTCTTAAAGTAATGGACTGTCATTTCACTTTGCTTATTTGAGCTGTTCTTGACATAATATTGACTTGGTCTTTTACCAAATATGGCTATCTTCTGTATACCACCCCTACCTTGTCACAACACAACTGACTGGCTCAAATGCAATAAGGAAAGACATTCCACAAATTAACTTTTAACAAGGATTGCATTCAATTAAGAGGTGTGCATTTAACACACCTCTTAATTGAAATGCATTCCAGGTGACTACCTCATGAAGCTGGTTGAGAGAATGCCAAGCGTGTGCAAAGCTGTCATCAAGGCAAAGGTTGGCTACTTTGAAGAATCTCAAAAAATATATATATTTTGATTTGTTTAACACTTTTTTGGTTACTACATGATTCCATATGTGTTCTTTCATAGTTTTGATATCTTCACTATTATTCTAAAATGTAGAAAATAGTCCAAATAAAGAAAAACCCTGGAATGAGTCGTTGTGTCCACAGATACTTCAAAACCCTTGTTTCTTATCATTTATCAGTCCTTTTTGCCATTCATCAACGTCTCATTCAATGCGTTTCATGGGGCTTTAGTATAAAGCTTAAAATCAATATTTAATCAAATAATTGTTTAATGTTTATATATATATATATATATATACACACACACCTAAAGGGGTCCTAAAATTCCAAATCAAATCGCTAAATGATCCATAGTATGACCATCTTAAAACAATTCCATATATCAGTTTTGGAAACCCCACCAAATTCACATTTTAGCTATAGATCTGTAATTCTCATTGAAAGCAAGTCTAAGAAGCGGTAGATCTGTTCTATGTGCGCTAYTTCTATGCTTTGCTTTCTTAAGTTTCGCTTTTGCGTCGTTTAAAAAAAAAAATTTTTTACACAAGCTTCAAACAGCTGAAAATGCTATATTTTTGGCGGCTATGGAAAATATATTTCACAGCGGTTTAGATGGTATAGTGATTCTCTACACTATACGTATGTGTTTTGCCACATATAAACTGAAATTAGGCGAATTATTAGAATTTTTGCAACCAGGAAATGGCGCCGGCATTTCTGCATAGTGCATCTTTCTAAGTGTCACAAGTAAATTATGAATCATTTAAAATGCCTTATATTAAGCAAACCAGATGGCACAATGTTATTTTCATGTATGGATAGCCAGGGGCACACGCCAACACTCTGACATCATTTACAAACGAAGCATTTGTGGTTAGTGAGTCCGTCAGATCAGAGGCAGTAGGTATGACCTGKGATGCTCTTGATAAGTGTGTGAATTAGACCATTTTCCTGTCCTAAGTATTTAAAATGTACCGAGTACTTTTGAGTCTCAGGGAAAATGTATGGAGTAAAAAGTAAAATAATTTTATTTAGGAATGTGGTGGAGTAAAAGTTGTAAAAAATATAGTAAAGTACAGAAAAACTACTTAAGTAGAGAAAGTGTGCAAGTGTAGATTTAGGGAGAATCGGGGATGCCCCAGAGTCTCTCAGAGTTATCGTCTCTCTCAGTTGGTTTGACTTCATAGTGACCCAGAAACTCTTCCTCAGGCTGTCATCCCACTCTAATCATAGTCAAAGCAGACATCTGTCTTCCTCTGGAATCAAAAACTCTGCATCGTAGTTACAATTATTCACCAGAATGACTTTCAAATGGTGCTTATAGCTCTCAGGTTAACTGGCAGCAATCATTAATACATTTGTTGTTTTTCTCCTCCTGTGTGGTAAGTGCCTGGGGCATTGAGACCTGCTCTCCTGCTGGTCACTGTAACAAGCTCTCATGTACTCCCATGGCTGTGGAATCCAGTGAACTCCCATCTACTGCCCCAACCTGGCTGCATAAGAAACTGCATGCTGGAAACATCAAATGGAGATTTTGATTGAACCATGTCTGTCAAGAGCAAAAGTTCTCCCTCGTGGCCAGAAATATGCCTATGCTTGATTTGAGATTTTTTTTTTTTACATACATGTTATATCCACCAGCATTAAAGTGATATTACATTTGGTGCATATTCTTCATATTAAATTACAAGGATACATTTTATGTAGTTAAAAAAAAAACAAATTCCAGTGACGTATTGCAAACTGTTGTTTCACCTTGAAAAGACAAAGACCACAGTGCACTAGGAGTATTAGTTGTCAGGTAGAAGATAGTAGGCTATGTACAGCAGACAAGGCATGGAAAAATGGTCATTACATGTCTATGAACTGTTTTAGATAGTCCCTTGGAGGAAAGCAGTTTGATATCATTGACAATTTCTGTCTAAATATGATTATAGTGAAATATTTGACGTTTAGACGTTTTGGCCTTAGACACCTTATCAATACATATAGAAAGTGGGGTCTACAGAACTCATGGCGTTATAGATGAGTAGTAATTACAGACCCTAAAAGCCTGGTGGATATCATACCAGATCTGAAACGATCACTTCATAAACCTTTTTAYGTATATATTTTTCCACAGCATCAGTGGCTGATAGGTGGTAGACTAGTCACTAGACACAGTAAACATTTACATATAAAAGCAAGGCCACTTTCAAGAGAGCACCAAGTTGTGGAACAGGCAGATATCAATATAGTGTGTAGAACAGTGGAGGCTGCCGAGAGGAGAATGGTTCATAATAATGGTTGGAAACCATGTCTTTGATATATTTGATACCATTCCACTGATTCCGCTCCAGTCATTACCACGAGCCCGACCTCCCCAATTAAGGTGCCACCAACCTCCTGTGATGCAGAACACATGTCTCTCTGACATGTTSAATAAGTAATCAAACCTGTTATATTAATAACATCGCTATCTGCAACGTTCCACAACGTTTGCCTATTGAATTTGCACCTAAACTTGTGAGAGGAACCTCTCTACAGTCCACATCAAGCAAAGCAGCCATTACACACAGCGTTTTAGATTCAGTGTGGCACTGCTACAGGAGTGTGAATCACCGACCTACAACAGCACCACGGCTCAGGCACTTCCAGGGCCAGCGAGACAAACGGAGCATTATTCAATCCAACCCGCGATCCCAGATTACCAGGATGAGTAGAAGAAATACAACTCTGGTACTCGTTTGATGTCCACTTGACAGAGTAACAATAGATCATTCAAGAGTTTTTCCTCAGAACCCTAAAGGCGCTGGTTAAGACATGTCTTGCTAGGAGGACGAATTCAACCTCCTTCATTTTGGTCAGTATTTCTCTCCTGTCCAGTCTGTATAAATCATACTCCTTACTCTTTTAGCTGGACTTCCCAGCTCTGCATGGGCCTCGACTTGGTRTTGCTTGGAAGGAAAACATTTTAAGGCAGTTCCTCAATGTGCAACGTGTCCCCTCTTTCCAGTCCCCTACTGTGTGTGGCCAGTGGAGAGGGGTGGTTGACCAGCAGGCGTAGGGGGGTCCTGGTCAGAGAGCGGGTCCCACTTGAGAGGGGCCAGTCTGGGAGGGGGGGGGAGGTTCTAAGGATGGGGAGGTTTCCTCAGTTGGTTCATCTGTGCCGATCTCATTTATCTCCTACCAATCAGAGCARAGGTAAAGTGTTACATTAATACTGTCATAATACTACTTAGCAAGATGTTGTAGACGCTGTCGTGAATTCGTGGTCCAGCGGAAGTCAAACCAACACCTGAACCGTTASGCCTAGAGGTCCAAACCTCTTGCCGAGCTCGCTAGGACTTGGGTTAAGGTCGCTACAATATGAAAAAACACCCTCATAAAATACCRTTCTAAAAGCAGGTATTATATTCTCACCTTTCTTCAAGATGGGATGCATGAAATAAAGAAGACAATTCTCAGCAGGACATGATACAACATGGAACCTTGGCTGGAACATGCACACATTGCTAGATAAACATTCCTGTCACATTTCATTATCAGAAATGTAACAATCACAAACATTACCTGTTTATTTCTCTGCCCAGCGATATGTCTTTGGACCCAGCCTCAAAGCACAGCCTGAACACCCCAGCCTATCGCTGAGCCCACCAGTCTATCCCTGAACCCACCAGTCTATCCCTGAACCCACCAGTCTATCCCTGAACCCACCATCTATCCCTGAACCCATCAGTCTATCCCTGAACCCACCAGTCTATCGCTGAACCCACCAGTCTATCGCTGAACCCACCAGTCTATCCCTGAACCCATCAGTCTATCCTTGAAGCCCACGAGCTGCCAGCCACCCTGTCTACCTACAGTACCTGCAGCGTCTGATGGTTGTTGGCAGGGCTGCTCCTGGCAAGGGTAGCCATCTCTCTGATCTGGTGCAGGGCGAAGGCCAGGGTGACCCAGGGTGAGGCGGACACCACCCAGGCAGGCTTGCTCAAGTCCTCCTGATCCTCCTGGTGCTTGGTCTTCCTCGGCGGTGTCATTGTGGCGGCTCCGTTAATTGATTGGATAATGTCTATGGTCGCAATGGGAACAGGGCTGGAGGGGACTGGGATGTTCTCCGCCAGCATTCTGGGATCTGGAAAACAACTCAAGTTAAATGTTTCATAACAATTCCTGGCATGCTTCAAAATGATTATTCTGTTAACGTGTCCGACCTAACAACAATCTCCACTATTAAGATCCTAAATATGATGCATGCAGCATTCTAATGTTTATGAATTTCTCAGTTGCTGATTGAGAAAGMGAATAAAAAGTGAATGGCAGTAAATGTTATGCTTGCCAGATTGGGAGCCAGTCACTTTTCCATTAAGGAGTATAATAGGTGAAGTAAATTCTGTGTTCCTGTAGGCCTAAGTCCATGCAGAGGCATGCCATGAAGGGTACAGGGTRGGATAAAATAAACATTAATGACACATACCTTTGTTCCCACTCTGCACAGCCAGCCACTGGATGAGAGCGAAGAGGAGGAGGATGACGAGGGAGACCATTCCTATCCCTCTGAAGGTGTGGGCTGCTCCTAAATCATAACCCAAAAAGACAAACGTGTGCCCCATAGGCTTTCGGAAACAAAATCTCAAAATAAATGTATTTATTTCACTCATTTCTTTTCATGTAACAGAAAAACTGACAATGTCCATTTCAGGACTGTAAAGGATATATGTTACCACAGTCATCAAGATGTGTTTCAGAACACAGAGAGAGACACACAGTTGTTATTCTGGGAGAGCTGCCAAGTGCATTCCAGACCATCAAATTCCTATCCTAATGATTGAAGATAGTAGTTTATAAAGAGTTAAGACCTGGATTATTTTATGAAAACCATGGAGGACAGGGCATCCTTTTAAGGAGAGGAGTCGTTGTTCAACAGTTGGAAAGGCATGTGAGAGTATGACATGTGTGAGTACAACTAGCTGCTCAAGTAGGAGTGAAGCTACATTCTGTTCTGTTAGCCACTGTTAAATGTATAATCTACAATAGTTACTGCTGTTCTCAGTAGTCATTTCAATTAATGAACATTGAGCAGCAAATTGAACATCGAATAGCAGTCTTTACTCCTGATAGTACCTTTAACGGGTGACGCCAATAGATCCATCTCTCTTTGGTTGAATGTGTTTTTACATACTCTAGAACTGGGGGACACTTAATTCAATGAAATACAACTTCTCCTCACACAGTGGTTCTTACCAAAAACATTGACGAAGCCTCCCCCCACCATGGCCCCACAGCCCCGGCCCAGCCCCAGATGCAGACCCTGGAGGATACCCTGGGCAGAGGTCCTCAGCTCTGGAGGCACTGCAGCACTCAGGTAGGAGATACAGGCTGCCCACACTGAGGCATGGGTCACACCTAGATACACAGAGATACGGAAAGAGAGAGAGAGAGAGAGAGAGAGAGAGAGAGAGAGAGGAGAGAGAGAGAGAGAGAGAGAGAGAGCACACAGACAGGGAGAGAGAGAGACAGACAGGGAGAGAGAAACACACAGACAGGGAGAGAGAGAGAGACAGACAGTGTGGGATATGGGGTCAACTTGCAAAACAAGATTTCACAAAATGGGACCAAACACCCCATTGAAACCCTACATGCAGAGTTCTGTAAGATTCTCCTACATGTCCAGAGGAAAACTACAAACAATGCATGCAGGGCAGAATTAGGTAAATATCCACTAATAATAAAAACTCAGAAAAGAGCAATTCAGTTTTGGAAACATCTAAAATACAGTGACCCCCTCTCATATCATTTACCAAGCCCTGCAATGCCAAAGAGCTGAGCAAAGAAAAGAGTCCCTTCATCCAGCTTGGTCCTGGGGCTGAGTTCACAAACCTGTTCTAACACACTGAAGCCTCAGGACCAGAAACATCCAATCAATTCAGAGTAAACCAAAATTACAACACAGTCAAAACAAACTAACATTGCTTATTGGGAAACACACAAGCACACAACACAAAAGCAAAATGCAGTGCTATAGGCCCTAAATCAACAGTACACCGTGGCTAAACTATTTGAACCATTGTTACTGATCAAAAACCTTAGAAAAACCTTGACAAAGTAACAGGCTCAGTGAGCACAGCCTTGCCATTGAGAAGGGTAGACAACAGGAAAACCTGGCTCCCTGTAGAGGAAAAGCTGTGCAACCACTGCACAACAGCAGAACCCGAGACGGAGCGTTCATGGCAGGCGACAGACAGAGAGCGTGGACTTAACCCTCGCTGGGTGTGACGTGTTGGACTAACCCTCGCTGGGTGTGACGTGTTGGCTTAACCCTCGCTGGGTGTGAGTGTTGGACTTAACCCTCGCTGGGTGTGACGTGTTGGACTTCAACCCTCGCTGTTGTTGACGTTTTGGACTTAACCTGCTCGCTTGGGTGTGACGTGTTGGACTTACAACCCTCGCTGGTGTGACGTGTTTGGACCTTAACCCTCGCTGGGTTCGACGTGTTCGTGACTTAGACCCTCCAGGGTCGTGATGCTTACCCTGTGGGTGACGTGTTGGACTTAACCCTCGCTGGGTGTGAACGTGTTGGACTTAACCCTCGCTGGGTGTGACGTGTTGGACTTAACCCTCGCTGGGTGTGACGTGTTTGAAGTGGCTCAACCACCTAGTTCAAAGTCAACATGCCTCATTGTCTCATTGTCTCATTGTCTCATTGTATACCAATAATAGAACAAAGCCATTGAACCTGCTACCCTCCATAGTCCGGCCTGGCCCCCTATTCAGCTCTTTAGCTAGCCCATGTCGTCACGTATGCCGTGTTCACGTCATGTCAGACACTCTGAAATTTCCGACTTGCTTACTCGTTGTAAAAAGATGATACCAAGGTTTCCCACTTGGGAATGATCAGAATCAGCCAATAGSAAGCTCTACGCAAATAACATACATTCATTTTAAGAGTTCCCGAGTTTCCGACATGACGTGAATGTGGCATAACCTCCCACTATTAGAAAACAATGGCCAGACCAGAGCTACGGCCATTTTGTTTGTGTTGCAGGCTGTATCATGATTGGGAGTCCCGTAGGGCGGCTCACTATTGGCCCAGCGTCTTCCGGGTTTGGCCGGGGTAGGCCGTCATCGTAAATAAKAATTTGTTCTTAACTGACTTGCCTAGTTAAATAAATGTTAAATAAAATACAAATATTGTCATACCACTTCTTTTAGAATGATGGAGATTTTTTAAAAGAGATTTAGTTTGTCTCTAAATGTTTTGTTGGGTGTTGTTACGCCTCTAGTAAATGATTACAAACATTTTAAGCGTCCTTTAATGTTAATCTTTGGTGTGCAGCTGCAACATTGTTATTCGTGGCCTAAGAGGCTGTTAGTGAAGTCTAGATACAGAGGAAAAGGGTGTTTTCCAGGCAAAGAAAAAGCCTTTCATGTCGTTGAGAGGAGAGTTCCTGTCCTGCCTGATATGAACTCTGAGCCAACATGGCAACAATGTAAGTGCACTGGTACAGCCAGTTCAAACACTGATTCTGCCTTCTATCTAATGTTAACATGAGCTAAGCTAAGCTAAGCTAAGTCAACATATGCCACGCCGTGACACCCAGTGAGCCTAACCTTGAAGGACCTCCATGGGCAGGACGATCCAGGCGTTCTCCAGGTAGGAGATGTACAGGTAACGAACCGTGTTGCAGGCCAGACCGATGTACAGCACCCTGTGGAGGGAGAGGGGAGGAGGAGAAGGTCACAGAACACAGATGGTTTATTGATGTTCTGGAACTATCACTACTGACTACACTGTTCAAATAACAATCCACCAATCACTAACATAACCCTATCCTAAATTTTAACCCTATCCTAAACCCTAGCCCTAACCTAAACCTATAGGAGGTTATTGCCTCAACAGAATTGCAGGTGAAAGCAAGGCCAAAGTTCAGAGGTCAAACCTGAACTGTCCCTGGAATGTGGTTGGTTTGTCATTGTCATTCTGAACTAGGGTTGCAAGGGRAGGGTATTTTACTGGAAACGTTTCTAAGTTTACCAGTAAATTACCAGGATTTTGGTATCTTTCAAGGATTTGACATAATCTATCACATGACATCTAGTGGCCCTTTTGGGTATTTCAGATTATTACAGGCATCTGTRTTTGTCTCTGACCCTCTGTTGGGCCTTATCACATGTAAAATATATGAAATAATAAGATGGTTTTAAATATGGTTTAAATATAAACCATCAACTCAGTGAATAACATTGGTGTTTAATATGAGGGTTACCAACGCTACGATAGATTGCCATAGATTATCTGTTAATTACCAAAATTACTGAAGATTCCGGTAACTTTGGTAAATTACCGGTAGCTTTGCAACCCTATTCTGAACAGAATATATTTCCTTCCCAGACCGTTGGATATTTGGTGCCCATCTCCCATGACAACGTCCTGTCCAATCAAACCCCTGACCTTTCAATGCAAATACAATGCAAATATACTGACACATTTACCAAAAACTTAAATGAATCCAGTGTACAAACTTCTCTCTATTGCCTCTCTCAAGAAACAAAAGCGACCTTTGAACTTATTCTAAAAGTAAACGAATGCAAAGGCTGATTGTAGTATATTATTCGCTAACAAGCTATACATGTCCAGATGGGCCCGGATATGAGATGGGGTGGATGAGAGAGCGAGAGAAAGAGAGAGACAGAGAGAGAGACAGAGAGAGAGACAGAGAGAGACAGAGAGAGAGACAGAGAGAGAGACAGACAGAGAGAGACAGAGAGAGAGACAGAGAGAGACAGAGACAGAGAGAGAGACAGAGAGAGAGACAGAGAGAGAGACAGAGAGAGAGACAGAGAGAGAAAGAGACAGAGACAGAGACAGAGAGAGAGACAGAGATAGTATGAGTGGCACTACTACCATGGTGTGGTTATTTTTTCACCCCTGATCCGCCATAATACTCCACTACAAACATCTTAAACTAAAGTAGTTCACACAGGAGCTGGACAGGAAACACAGCCGTGGGAAGTAGGGCTGTAAAAAATAAATATTAATAMCAGTCCTGTATTAGCGGACTGATATAGACAACTGTAGTGCGGGCAACAACAACAACAAACATTTCCCCACGACCCTGGCAGGAAAAGAAAGACTGTCTATTCACTGAAGGTGAGATGACTTTCAAAATACTTGGCCGTCGTTTAAGTTCACCGACCAAAAACGGGAACAAGTGAAAAGTCTGACAAAATCTAGATTTTTTTTTTAAAATCCTTTCTCAACAAATCTGCAATAAAGGTGAGCTATTGGGTGGAATTAAATCACACTGAAGGACAGAAAATAATACTGCGACTGTGTAGGATTACTATAGCAGACTGATCTGATCTGGGTTCTGTAGCCTGGTCCTACTATAGCAGACTGGGCTGATCTGGGTTCTGTAGCCTGGTCCTACTATAGCAGACTGA